>NC_069500.1:237332692-237705817 GCF_027579735.1 Bombina bombina | reverse complement strand
CTCTTTCTGTACAAGAGGTACACAATGTTAAAGGGGGTTTCACAATAGCTTCTAAACACATAGAACAATGAGATTCCTCAATGTCAGACATGTTGAACAGACTAGTAATAACCACAGAAGTCGTTTAACACTTTATTTATTGCTTAAATAAACTTTTTGAAAAACGTGTACTGCGCCTTTAAGAAAAGAAAAAGTGAAAAAAAATTCCAAAATTGCCTAAATAACGTTAAATTGTCTCAAAATTTAACTAAAACTCGTTGGTTTATCCAAAAATTACTGCACCCCAGTAGTAAGGGGAGAATAAGGCTCTAAAGTAACTTAGATCAACAAAACGTCAGTTCACACCAAAAATACCCCCTGCCTACCTGCCCCCAGGGTACTTCGAAACGACCTGCCAACACTCCGGACCAGAGATACACTGTCCAGGAGCAACCAGAGTTATTGCTTGCTGCAGCCTAGTCAGAAGGAAGTGCGCATCTGAGCGTGCGAAAATAAGCCCCGCCCCTTAAGGTCTATGCCGGAGTAGGCCCAAACACAACCGCATGGAGAAGAGGTTTTACACCAAACTGAGTGGAAACACATATACACCCCAAAACACATCCCAGTAAGTCATACTGGTTATAAAAAATAAAAACTCTATAAACGTTTTTCTTTGTGCCTCTCCCATAGTGTCATATAATGCCCTTATAATGTCAACTAGCAAAGAATAAAAAACAGGGGACTCCAGTAACACCCCTCTGTATAACAGGTCTACTGCTTACCCCATTCCCATACAGGTAAATAAATGCCAGCCAGTTCTGATATAACAAGTCTCTTCAGAAATAAAAGGCTGCACATACCTTAATGCTGCTTATAACATGAAACAGGTCTCCACACTGAAGATGTCTCATATATTACCTTCAGAAATCTTGTAGGGACCAGCGTGGATCTTAGTTACAACTGCTAAGATCATCAACCTCAGGGCAGAAATCTTCTTCCATAACCCCATTAGGAAAATAGTACACACCGCTACCATGTACAATAAAAAACTTCTTGATTGAAGAAAATAAAACTAACACCTCACTTTACCTCTTCCTAGTATAACACAGGCAAAGAGAATGGCTGGGGGTGGAGGGGAAGGGAGGAGCTATATATACAGCTCTGCTGTGGTGCTCTTTGCCACTTCCTGTTAGCAGGAGGATAATATCCCACAAGTAAGGATGAAATCCGTGGACTCGTTGTATCTTGTAGAAGAAATAAGCCTTCCAAATATTTGTGATAAATCTTTTGTGTCACTGGCTTTCTGGCCTGCATCAAAGTTTCAATGACCGAATCTAAAAAACTTCTATGTCTCAAAACTAAGCATTCAATCTTCACACAATTAAATTTAAAGATTTGAATTCCTGAGACAACAGGTCTTGTCTTAGAGGAGGAATCCATGGAAGAGAAGAGGACATCTGCAATAGATCTACATACCATGTCCTGCAGTGCCAGACTGGAGCAATTAATGTTAATGACGTTGACTCCTGTTTGATCTGAGTAATGACTCTTGGTAGAAGAACAATGGAAACAGGTATTCTAGTTGAAACTCCCATGGACATACCAAAGTGTCTATCATATGAGCCTTTGGATTGTTTGATCTTGCACAATACCTTGGAAGCTTGTGAGTTAAGAGCGATGCAATAAGATCTATGTCCTGTAAGCCCCATTTGAACAATAAGCGCTCAAAAATGTCCTAATGGAAAGACCACTCTCTTGGATAACCCTATAGACTGCTAAAATGATCCACCTTCCAGTTGCTCATACCTGGTATGTGAATTGCCTATAGGGAACAATAATTCCTCTCTGCCAAAGACAGAATTTCAGACACTTCCTGCATGGTTGGTGGACTGTGAGTACCCCCTTGATTTTTTATTTTGGCCACCGCCGTGATATTGTCCGAATGAAAATGGATAAACTTTTCTTCCTTCAATAGGGGCCAGGGTTGAAAAACCTGAATAATCGCTCAAAGCTCCAGAATGTTGGTTGGTAACTTTGCCTCTAGAGGTGACTAAACTGCTTGCACTCTTCGAGAAACCCAGACCGACCCACAGCCTGAGAGACTGGTGTCTGCTGGCACAATAGACCAAGACTGACGAAAGAAGTATGTCCCAAGGGTCAAAGAAAGACTTTGTGTACTCAAGAAAAAGCTTGTCTGATGAGGAAATCCAAAGCTATCTGTTGTTCCAAATTTAGATCATTCTTTGACCATTGAGGTAGCATAGACAATAAAAGTGAAGGGCAAAATGAACTACGCCTGAAGCAGCTACCATAAGACCCACCGCCTCCATGCACCGAGTTACTGATGGAAATGGAGCCATTTGTAGGTAGACTCGCCCTCTGAATTTCCATTTTTGTGCACAGTAAGTGCCATAAGTATTTCCTCAGAGCTGCCAGGGGGATGTAAAGGGCACTATTGTTACCTGGCTATGTAACAATAGTGGCTAAGAATAGGGTAGGTAGAGAAAAAAAAATAAAAAAAAAAAGTGTGTCATGAGAAGAGCAAGCTAATGCTGGCTATGCTGTACTTGTATCAGAGTACCTTCAAATAGCCTCTGAGCTGTGTGTGTGCTGTGTAAAGTCACTTACCTTAAGCAGGCATATCAAATCTTTATCAATGCAGCTGCAGCAGTATCCAGTAGAGAGTCCATCCAGTGCAGGTATTGGGTACCGCAGAGGATTGCAGTAGGAAATACCTGTGTCCCTCAGGGGGAGGCAAAGGACGAGTCTCCGCAATGCCTGAGGGTAGTTATGGCTGAAATCTCTGAGGGAAATACTGGGCACATAACAGGGTATTCTTATGTCCCTGTATTATTCAGCTGCTGTGAAGTTTCTCTTCTGTCTTTTTTGTGAATGATAATTCATACGGATTATGGGTATCACATTGGTCTGAGCTCCCAAATTTAAATCCATAAGCAAGTAGCTGGAAACACCTCTATTCTTAACCAACTCTTATGAAACCAAGAACAAAACTAAGAAAGAGATGGGTGGGATTTGAAGCTATAATATGGGTTCTTGACCTCCTCCTAGTGGCAGGAAATATATCCCATATGCTATCGCGGATTGTGTTCCATCATCATTTTACAACAGAAAAGAACATTTACATTTTGCGTTCCTGAAAGACTGTATAAAATAATTTTAAGCCCGTAAGCCTTGGTTTTTCAAAGTTAAGCTAACAGTAATTTAAAGTGCCAGACTCATCTAGAAGGGAGAATAAAGCTGGTAAAAATGTAGTAGGTGTATGGTCAGTTTGTTGTAAATAAACACCCTCTATAGACTTTGGCTAAAAGCCTCCACCAGGGGGCATTATAAATTAATTACCCCTTAAAAAAAACCTTGATTGCTTTACATCTTACTTCCCTTACTGTGGTCAATTATGAACAGATATATAGGGCTGCATAATCATAATCGATAAATAGGACGAATACTTTTTCGATTAATCGGCTATAAAAAATATATACAGGCAGTCCTCGGGTTACAGACATCCGACTTAAGTACAACTCGTACTTACATACAGAGAAAATAGAGCTTTATCGACAATCCTTCTTTCCAGGATAATCCAAAATACTGAAAAACAGAATTTATGTTTACCTGATAAATTACTTTCTCCAACGGTGTGTCCGGTCCACGGCGTCATCCTTACTTGTGGGATATTCTCTTCCCCAACAGGAAATGGCAAAGAGCCCAGCAAAGCTGGTCACATGATCCCTCCTAGGCTCCGCCTACCCCAGTCATTCGACCGACGTTAAGGAGGAATATTTGCATAGGAGAAACCATATGGTACCGTGGTGACTGTAGTTAAAGAAAATAAATTATCAGACCTGATTAAAAAAACCAGGGCGGGCCGTGGACCGGACACACCGTTGGAGAAAGTAATTTATCAGGTAAACATAAATTCTGTTTTCTCCAACATAGGTGTGTCCGGTCCACGGCGTCATCCTTACTTGTGGGAACCAATACCAAAGCTTTAGGACACGGATGAAGGGAGGGAGCAAATCAGGTCACCTAAATGGAAGGCACCACGGCTTGCAAAACCTTTCTCCCAAAAATAGCCTCAGAAGAAGCAAAAGTATCAAACTTGTAAAATTTGGTAAAAGTGTGCAGTGAAGACCAAGTCGCTGCCCTACATATCTGATCAACAGAAGCCTCGTTCTTGAAGGCCCATGTGGAAGCCACAGCCCTAGTGGAATGAGCTGTGATTCTTTCGGGAGGCTGCCGTCCGGCAGTCTCGTAAGCCAATCTGATGATGCTTTTAATCCAAAAAGAGAGAGAGGTAGAAGTTGCTTTTTGACCTCTCCTTTTACCGGAATAAACAACAAACAAGGAAGATGTTTGTCTAAAATCCTTTGTAGCATCTAAATAGAATTTTAGAGCGCGAACAACATCCAAATTGTGTAACAAACGTTCCTTCTTTGAAACTGGTTTCGGACACAGAGAAGGTACGATAATCTCCTGGTTAATGTTTTTGTTAGAAACAACTTTTGGAAGAAAACCAGGTTTAGTACGTAAAACCACCTTATCTGCATGGAACACCAGATAAGGAGGAGAACACTGCAGAGCAGATAATTCTGAAACTCTTCTAGCAGAAGAAATTGCAACTAAAAACAAAACTTTCCAAGATAATAACTTAATATCAACGGAATGCAAGGGTTCAAACGGAACCCCCTGAAGAACTGAAAGAACTGAATTGAGACTCCAAGGAGGAGTCAAAGGTTTGTAAACAGGCTTAATTCTAACCAGAGCCTGAACAAAGGCTTGAACATCTGGCACAGCGGCCAGCTTTTTGTGAAGTAACACAGACAAGGCAGAAATCTGTCCCTTCAGGGAACTTGCAGATAATCCTTTTTCCAATCCTTCTTGAAGGAAGGATAGAATCCTAGGAATCTTAACCTTGTCCCAAGGGAATCCTTTAGATTCACACCAACAGATATATTTTTTCCAAATTTTGTGGTAAATCTTTCTAGTTACAGGCTTTCTGGCCTGAACAAGAGTATCGATAACAGAATCTGAGAATCCTCGCTTCGATAAGATCAAGCGTTCAATCTCCAAGCAGTCAGCTGGAGTGAAACCAGATTCGGATGTTCGAACGGACCCTGAACAAGAAGGTCTCGTCTCAAAGGTAGCTTCCAAGGAGGAGCCGATGACATATTCACCAGATCTGCGTACCAAGTCCTGCGTGGCCACGCAGGAGCTATCAAGATCACCGACGCCCTCTCCTGATTGATCCTGGCTACCAGCCTGGGGATGAGAGGAAACGGCGGGAACACATAAGCTAGTTTGAAGGTCCAAGGTGCTACTAATGCATCCACTAGAGCCGCCTTGGGATCCCTGGATCTGGACCCGTAGCAAGGAACTTTGAAGTTCTGACGAGAGGCCATCAGATCCATGTCTGGAATGCCCCACAGCTGAGTGACTTGGGCAAAGATTTCCGGATGGAGTTCCCACTCCCCCGGATGCAATGTCTGACGACTCAGAAAATCCGCTTCCCAATTTTCCACTCCTGGGATGTGGATAGCAGACAGGTGGCAGGAGTGAGACTCCGCCCATAGAATCATTTTGGTCACTTCTTCCATCGCCAGGGAACTCCTTGTTCCCCCCTGATGGTTGATGTACGCAACAGTTGTCATGTTGTCTGATTGAAACCGTATGAACTTGGCCCTCGCTAGCTGAGGCCAAGCCTTGAGAGCATTGAATATCGCTCTCAGTTCCAGAATATTTATCGGTAGAAGAGATTCTTCCCGAGACCAAAGACCCTGAGCTTTCAGGGATCCCCAGACCGCGCCCCAGCCCATCAGACTGGCGTCGGTCGTGACAATGACCCACTCTGGTCTGCGGAATGTCATCCCTCGTGACAGGTTGTCCAGGGACAGCCACCAACGGAGTGAGTCTCTGGTCCTCTGATTTACTTGTATCTTCGGAGACAAGTCTGTATAGTCCCCATTCCACTGACTGAGCATGCACAGTTGTAATGGTCTTAGATGAATGCGTGCAAAAGGAACTATGTCCATTGCCGCTACCATCAACCCGATCACTTCCATGCACTGAGCTATGGAAGGAAGAGGAACGGAATGAAGTATCCGACAAGAGTCTAGAAGTTTTGTTTTTCTGGCCTCTGTCAGAAAAATCCTCATTTCTAAGGAGTCTATTATTGTTCCCAAGAAGGGAACCCTTGTTGACGGAGATAGAGAACTCTTTTCCACGTTCACTTTCCATCCGTGAGATCTGAGAAAGGCCAGGACAATGTCCGTGTGAGCCTTTGCTTGAGGAAGGGACGACGCTTGAATCAGAATGTCGTCCAAGTAAGGTACTACAGCAATGCCCCTTGGTCTTAGCACAGCTAGAAGGGACCCTAGTACCTTTGTGAAAATCCTTGGAGCAGTGGCTAATCCGAAAGGAAGCGCCACGAACTGGTAATGTTTGTCCAGGAATGCGAACCTCAGGAACCGATGATGTTCCTTGTGGATAGGAATATGTAGATACGCATCCTTTAAATCCACCGTGGTCATGAATTGACCTTCCTGGATGGAAGGAAGAATAGTTCGAATGGTTTCCATCTTGAACGATGGAACCTTGAGAAACTTGTTTAAGATCTTGAGATCTAAGATTGGTCTGAACGTTCCCTCTTTTTTGGGAACTATGAACAGATTGGAGTAGAACCCCATCCCTTGTTCTCTTAATGGAACGGGATGAATCACTCCCATTTTTAACAGGTCTTCTACACAATGTAAGAATGCCTGTCTTTTTATGTGGTCTGAGGACAACTGAGACCTGTGGAACCTCCCCCTTGGGGGAAGTCCCTTGAATTCCAGAAGATAACCTTGGGAGACTATTTCTAGCGCCCAAGGATCCAGAACATCTCTTGCCCAAGCCTGAGCGAAGAGAGAGAGTCTGCCCCCCACCAGATCCGGTCCCGGATCGGGGGCCAACATTTCATGCTGTCTTGGTAGCAGTGGCAGGTTTCTTGGCCTGCTTTCCCTTGTTCCAGCCTTGCATTGGTCTCCAAGCTGGCTTGGCTTGAGAAGTATTACCCTCTTGCTTAGAGGACGTAGCACTTTGGGCTGGTCCGTTTCTGCGAAAGGGACGAAAATTAGGTTTATTTTTTGCCTTGAAAGGCCGATCCTGAGGAAGGGCGTGGCCCTTACCCCCAGTGATATCAGAGATAATCTCTTTCAAGTCAGGGCCAAACAGCGTTTTCCCCTTGAAAGGAATGTTAAGTAGCTTGTTCTTGGAAGACGCATCAGCCGACCAAGATTTCAACCAAAGCGCTCTGCGCGCCACAATAGCAAACCCAGAATTCTTAGCCGCTAACCTAGCCAATTGCAAAGTGGCGTCTAGGGTGAAAGAATTAGCCAATTTGAGAGCATTGATTCTGTCCATAATCTCCTCATAAGGAGGAGAATCACTGTCGACCGCCTTTATCAGCTCATCGAACCAGAAACATGCGGCTGTAGCGACAGGGACAATGCATGAAATTGGTTGTAGAAGGTAACCCTGCTGAACAAACATCTTTTTAAGCAAACCTTCTAAGTTTTTATCCATAGGATCTTTGAAAGCACAACTATCCTCTATGGGTATAGTGGTGCGTTTGTTTAAAGTGGAAACCGCTCCCTCGACCTTGGGGACTGTCTGCCATAAGTCCTTTCTGGGGTCGACCATAGGAAACAATTTTTTAAATATGGGGGGAGGGACGAAAGGAATACCGGGCCTTTCCCATTCTTTATTAACAATGTCCGCCACCCCGCTTGGGTATAGGAAAAGCTTCTGGGAGCCCCGGCACCTCTAGGAACTTGTCCATTTTACATAGTTTCTCTGGGATGACCAACTTGTCACAATCATCCAGAGTGGATAATACCTCCTTAAGCAGAATGCGGAGATGTTCCAACTTAAATTTAAATGCAATCACATCAGGTTCAGCTTGTTGAGAAATGTTCCCTGAATCAGTAATTTCTCCCTCAGACAAAACCTCCCTGGCCCCATCAGACTGAGTTAGGGGCCCTTCAGAAATATTAATATCAGCGTCGTCATGCTCTTCAGTATCTAAAACAGAGCAGTCGCGCTTACGCTGATAAGTGTTCATTTTGGCTAAAATGTTTTTGACAGAATTATCCATTACAGCCGTTAATTGTTGCATAGTAAGGAGTATTGGTGCGCTAGATGTACTAGGGGCCTCCTGAGTGGGCAAGACTCGTGTAGATGAAGGAGGGAATGATGCAGTACCATGCTTACTCCCCTCACTTGAGGAATCATCTTGGGCATCATTGTCATTGTCACATAAATCACATTTATTTAAATGAATAGGAATTCTGGCTTCCCCACATTCAGAACACAGTCTATCTGGTAGTTCAGACATGTTAAACAGGCATAAACTTGATAACAAGTACAAAAAACGTTTTAAAATAAAACCGTTACTGTCACTTTAAATTTTAAACTGAACACACTTTATTACTGCAAATGCGAAAAAACATGAAGGAATTGTTCAAAATTCACCAAATTTTCACCACAGTGTCTTAAAGCCTTAAAAGTATTGCACACCAAATTTGGAAGCTTTAACCCTTAAAATAACGGAACCGGAGCCGTTTTGAACTTTAACCCCTTTACAGTCCCTGGTATCTGCTTTGCTGAGACCCAACCAAGCCCCAAGGGGAATACGCTACCAAATGACGCCTTCAGAAAGTCTTTTCTAAGTATCAGAGCTCCTCTCACATGCGACTGCATGCCATGCCTCTCAAAAACAAGTGCGCAACACCGGCGCGAAAATGAGGCTCTGCCTATGCTTTGGGAAAGCCCCTAAAGAATAAGGAGTCTAAAACAGTGCCTGCCGATATTATTATATCAAAATACCCAGATAAAATGATTCCTCAAGGCTAAATATGTGTTAATAATCAATCGATTTAGCCCAAAAAAAGTCTACAGTCTTAATAAGCCCTTTTTGAAGCCCTTATTTACAATCGTAATAAACATGGCTTACCGGATCCCAGAGGGAAAATGACAGCTTCCAGCATTACATCGTCTTGTTAGAATGTGTCATACCTCAAGCAGCAAGAGACTGCTCACTGTTCCCCCAACTGAAGTTAATTGCTCTCAACAGTCCTGTGTGGAACAGCCATGGATTTTAGTGACGGTTGCTAAAATCATTTTCCTCATACAAACAGAAATCTTCATCTCTTTTCTGTTTCTGAGTAAATAGTACATACCAGCACTATTTCAAAATAACAAACTCTTGATTGAATAATAAAAACTACAGTTAAACACTAAAAAACTCTAAGCCATCTCCGTGGAGATGTTGCCTGTACAACGGCAAAGAGAATGACTGGGGTAGGCGGAGCCTAGGAGGGATCATGTGACCAGCTTTGCTGGGCTCTTTGCCATTTCCTGTTGGGGAAGAGAATATCCCACAAGTAAGGATGACGCCGTGGACCGGACACACCTATGTTGGAGAAATCCAATTGTCACAAGGACAGAAAGTGATGTGAAATGTTCTGAACAGGGGCACAGATAGCAAAACAAACTTTATCCTATGCTATCCAAAACAAAACAAAAATGTTTGGCTAGAGTTTCACCTAAAAAAGTGCCTGTTCCAACTTACATACAAATTCAACTTAAGAACAAACCTAAAGTCCCTATCTTGTACGTAACCCGGGGACTGCTATACTTTTTTCCTGCATTTAAAATAAAATGCACATACTGAGTGTTACATATAAAAAACTTCAGACTAAAACTTTACTCTAACACAAGCAGCAGAGCACATTTTTATAATTAAGCAAAATAACAAACATTTTGAAAAGAGGTAGAACTAGAAAGAGGTAGATTGTCACTGTTTATAACATTCTGTTATTCGTTATTTCAGAAACTTTGTATTGAAATGCAAAAATGTCAACATGTCCAGATGCTCCTGGCTGGGGTTGACTCTTTTTTTGCAAGCTATTTTGCCTGCAGCAGAGAAGAGGCGCTCAGATGGGGTTGAGGTGCCTGAGATGCAAAAGTAGGGTTTTGACAATTTTGCCAAGGTGGGATATTTATCTTTGTTAACACACCACCAATTTAAAGTGGGGTTTTTTTGTTTTTTTTTTTGTTTTTTAAATATTCTTTTAATGAGGTTTTGTAATAAAGTAAATTTACAATACATACCATGAAACTTAAATGGCATAAATCCAGTTGAACTGGCTCTTTTTTTGCAAGCTATTTTGCCTGCAGCAGAGAAGAGGCGCTCAGATGGGGTTGAGGGGCCTGAGATGCATAAGTAGGGTTTTGACAATATTGCCAGGGTGGGATATTTATCTTTGTTAACACACCACCAATTTAAAGTGGGATTTTTTTGTGTGTTTTTTTTTTTAAATATTCTTTTAATGAGGTTTTGTAATAAAGTAAATTTACAATACATACCATGAAACTTAAATGGCATAAATCCAGTTGAACAATAAACAATGTTATAAGTAAGAAAAAGGGTGGATGACATAACATGGATTTATGTAACCTCAATTTTATAATAATTATAGCAATTTGTAAACGACTGTTTAGCTGGCCTCTCATGGACCATTTGGTAACTAAAAGATGAGCCAAATATGATAGTCATACTATGGACCCCAATGGGGTCTAATGACACTTAAGAAATTATGTTTAACAGCGGGTAAACACCGCTTGAGATAATATAGGGGATGTAAAATTAGAATATTAAACTGGTTCTATCATATGTTAGTAGAGGAGTTGGGCAAATGTTGGTAGAGGAGGAACTGCAGATATGTATGTAGTCTGGATAATCTTATGGTAAAGCAAAATAAACTAACTTATTGTGACTTAACAAGTGAGGGAGCTGTGGATCTATGTAATCTTTGAGTTTTATGTCATCTACAAAGTTGAGGAGTTCTATAAGAGCATACTAATTTATAAGTGAGCTTGGTTCAGACATCGTATGCTCAATTTAGTAATGGTGTATGTGCAATAGTTCATTAGGTCTATTAGCTAGTTGACATAGGGCAAGTTGCAGTTTCTATTGTATATGCAATTCAGAGTAGCAAGACTCAGATATAATGCTATAAGAGCCTATAGTGTCAATATGCACCTTAATTGTACCTCAAGCTACCTCATGGTACAGATTGTTACTACAGAGAACTAGGCGTCTTCGTTGATTTTCTATATACAAATTGCATCTGAATGGAAGATTATGGAATTATATCGGACATAGTAGTTAGTATAGTAATTAGTCAGTAGTAGTACAAACAACAAACATTGGCAAACTCTAAAGAAGTTCTCAAACATATACTGACATAGACAGTAGTATAATAGTTAGTCAGCAGATAGAACATTTGATTACACAAAATACAGATTTATGCAGTCTAAGCTTCAGAAATGTCGTTATTTATAGGAGAAAACTAGTAATATTCACATGATAGTATATGGGTTGGATATCTAGTATGGTTAACATTTCCAATACAGTGGGTAAGACAAATTCTGAAGCTAGTTACTCCAGTTCAGTTCTCACAAAATCTCTATGTACTGCAAACCATACTGCATCATAAACATCTATAATTGAATTAGATAGAAACAAATAATGAACATTGGCAAACACTAGAGAAGTTCTCAAACATATACTATAACTCAGTTCCGGGTGTGTAGAGTGAAATCCTCTAGATTAAGTAAAGAGTTTCTTTAACCTACACCAGATCTATAGTCGGTCTGGATGTAACAGTAAGTGACTGTTCTTTTGAATGGGATGCTCAGCTCACAAGAGAGCAAAAGTCCAGACATCGAGTCTCTCACCTCCCACTCCATATGACCCTTAGTTGAATGAAAAATAAACACAAGAGCTCATTTGCGGGAGTCGGCCACACCTCCCAGGTACGGGCCCAGATGTAAGTGATCAAGCTTCAGTTCATCACGGGAGCACGGTCTGGGAGGGATCAAGTACCGCAAATTCTGACATTCCGTGATCAGTGAAGACCTCTTATCGTAGGCAGTGTTCACCCGCCTCATCCTCGGCATAATTTCAGTGCGGCATATTTAGCTGTCAACGAAATGACGATCTATTCCTCTATCTGTGCTGATATCTGTGGAATATTCTGAGACTCCACCAGAACTGTCCTCCTTGGGTGTTGAAGGCTGTTTTGTGGTGGATAGGCTCTCGGTCTGCTCAGTAGTGACTGTTCCATAGCTTGCAAGTTGTCAAGCGCCATCTTGTATATGCGTATTTCTGACAGTGGCCAGGAGATCGTTGAAGCTCCCTTCTACCTTGCACTCCAGTTCCTCCATTAGTATAAATATGCTTATATAAGACTCCTCCATTATGGAATGATAGAGAGATGACTTTACCTGGCTAGATGTAAGACCGTGGGGGGTGATGTTAGTAAGGTGACTCAGACCTTTAGCTTCAATCTAGGTCGGTTTGGGTCTTCTGGTAGCTAGATCACAGGGATAATGGTATCATCCGACTCCAAACCTTCTCCTCAATTAAAATGCAGGATATTATTGAAGGATGGCATATTAGTTGTGTGATAATCCGTAGATTATTTAGCATGCTGTAGGAGCTGCTGAATTTAGCGTCTCGTCAGCAAAAGCAAGCAATCAGCTAATAATTGTGCAAACAGATAATAGTGCACATCAATTCAAATAACAAATCCCATCAATCTAGGGTTAGGTGTAAATAACAAGCTTGGGACTATATCATGCAAAGCCTAGTTGTAAACTTAAAAAGAAACTTATACTGTCCTGAAAAAGTGAAAAGTAAACGTCTGTAGACATCCTTTAGGCTTAGGAGATAACAATTAAACACAATACCATGGACAGGAGTTCATCGGAGTTAAGCAGCTGGTGTGCAAACCAACTAATCAATAATGAGATTCGTTGACAACTATTTTAAAAATTGATTAGTTGTTGCAGCTCTACAGATATACATGAGCTTCTGCACATACCACCCAACCAATATGCAGCATGTAGGCATGTAAGGGTTATGCAAATAAAAAATAGAAAGACTACAATTTTAAGATAAAATTATAGAAAAAGTAAGCAAAATAGATCATGAAAGTGCATTGCAATATTTATTTTTTATTTAACAAAATTAAACATTTTTATGATAAAGTTTTGAGTTTAACATCCCTTTAAAGTGATAGAAAATCCTAGCGATTTTGAAACGCTAGTATTTACCAGTGCTATATTAGGGGACTTTCAGTCATGAAGTATAAAAAAAACTTCATGCTTAAAGTTTTTTTTATTTGTTTCAGTTTATGCCGATCTGAGCACCTCTAGCCAACCACTGCATAATGCTATTTTTTAAATGAGATGACGTTTCCACTTCTTAGCCAATAGCTGTGCTTGCCAATTGGCTTTATGCTGGATGGATAGCACGCTACTGGCTAACAGGTGGAAATGTCACTTCATTGAAAAAATTGTGTTTTGCCGTCAACTCAGCATAAACTAATACAAATAAAGAAACTTTCAGCATGAAGTTTTTATACTTCATGACTGAACGTACCCTTTATTTATAGCATTGGTAAACCCTAGCATTCCAAAAATTCTAGGATTAAACATTAATTTAAAATCAGAGGCAATACAAATATTTTATCTGCAATACAATGGAGTGAACTTTCAAATACAAGGACTTACATTTTCTTTACGACACATGTCTTTATGGCCTCTCAAAACAAAGTCTGTTAAAGTAATCATTACATCGGTTAAAAGCCTTTGTGTTCTGCTTTCCGACCAAAAGATATTGACTATTATTGATGAATGTAATGCTCTATGGTGGTGAAAATCTATGTTTTCACAAAGTCTAAGGAAAAAAGAATTAAAAAAAAGGACATTTATTGTAGAAAAAAAAACAAATTTTACTTTAAATACAAAAAATTCTAAACACATACTTAGAAAGTAACGGTACACAATTTTTTTTCCTAAGATATGGAAAGTCCATAACGTCATTCAATTACTAGTGGGAATATCACTCCTGGCCAGCAGGAGGAGGCAAAGAGCACCACAGCAAAGCTGTTAAATGTCACTCCCCTACCCATAATACCCAGTCATTCTCTTTGCCTCTGTCAATAGAGGAGGTGAAGTTTGGTGTCTGAAGAAATTAATTCCTTTTTCTGGTACTTTTCCCTGCAAGCAAGGTTTGGGTTTGGGTTTAGGCGAGTCCACATCAATCTCTTCTGCCCATGGAACAGAAAGCCAGAGTTGGTTACTCTGTTCTATCTTTTTCTACAGGTCTCTGTAAGGATTATGTGTCCTTTCACCCTTTGTGAGTTGGTAGACTGCAGGTAAGTGCTTTTGTTTTCTAGGTCTTGGAGACTTGAAATTCTACAATTTGGGGAATTTTTTATTTAGTATTATGGACATGGACCAAGTCTTTTGACAAATGCTTGTTATGCCTTGAGGCACAATTTATTTTTGCCTATGCAATTCTGTTCTGCATGCTTAGCTAGAACACTTCAATTTAAAGATAAATTGTTGCCCTCTGAGCCCAGTGTCTCGCAGGATGATGCTGTTCAGGCAATGCCACAGCTTTCTCCTAATACGTCCCAAGCCTCTACGGCAGTGCTTTCCAAACTGTGTGTCGGGACACACTAGTGTGTCGGCAGCAGTGTGTAGGTGTGTCCCTGCTTCAGCACAAATTTTTTTTAATTAATTTTTTTAATTTTTTTTTTTTGGTTTCTGACTTTCCACCTGCCTGCTACACATATCACATGGTTGACACGTGATTGATACCTAGTGGGTCACAGATCATCTTAACCAATTGGCACAGCTCAGTGGGAACTTAAACTATTACCATTGGCGGATTTGGCGGCACATTGGCTCCTGACTGCACGTGTAGTCTCCTTAATTGGCTCGTGACTGCAAGTGTAGCCAGTGAGTGGGACAGCAGTGTATTTGCAGTGCGGGCAGTAGTCAGTCGGACTCACAGAGCTCTGAGGGTGACAGCTTAAACGCTGAGCTGAAGTCAGAAGTCAGTGTTTATTTTTTGCAACTAGCTCCCAGTAGTGCATTGCTGCTCCTGCTCTTGATATATGGATAGGAAGTGGAAGCTTAAAAATGCTTGATGATGAAATGCGAGTGTCTTTATCTAATATTACACCAAATATTCCGAAACTGTGTTCATCCCATCAACCTCATACATCCCATTAAAATAGTAAGTAGCTATTGGTGTTATTATTTTTTTTTTTATTCTTGCACATACATACTGTTAATTGTAAATGCATTTTATTATTATATAATTTATGTATGTGTCCGTATCTCTTAAAACAAGTTAGTTTAACCTCCTTTTTGCTAGTACAACTGAATTACTGTGTCGCAAAATGATGTAGGTCTACAAAGTGTGTCACCAACATGAAAAGTTTGGAAAGCTCTGCTCTACGGCGTCACATACAGTGCCCTGCAGTTCCTCTCAGCCTCCTGGAGGAGTTTATGTGCCTGCAGATTTTGCTGCACAGGTATCTTATGCGGTATCTGTGGCATTATCTGCTTTTCCTATGCTGGGAAAACACAAGAGGAAAATTAGACATTCAGATAGTAAGGTTTCTGTTCCACCTACTGCTACGCAGGTCGCCCTCCCTCATAAGTGTGATGAGGAGGACACGTTAGTAGCCTTTGAGGGTGAAATCTCAGATTCGAACAGTATTATTCCTTTATCTGATACTGAAGAAGTAAACTTCAGATTTAAGCTTGAACACCTTTGTGTACTGTTAAAGGAGGTATTGGCTACTTTGGACGACTCCGATACTTCTGTCATTATCAACCCTAAGAAGTCTAGTAAACTTAATAAATACTATGATGTTCTTTCCTCTGTGGAAGTTTTTCCTGTCCCAGACCGTGTGACGGAGATTATTTCACAGGAATGGGAGAAGCCAAGGATTCCATTCTCCCCGTCTCCTGTATTAAAAAGATGTTTCCTGTTGCTGACTCCATTAAAGATTCTTGGCGCACGGTGCCTAAAGTAGAAGGGGCTATTTCTACTCTGGCTAAGAGAACTACGATCCTTATAGAGGATAGCTGCTCCTTTAAGGATCCCATGGTCAAAAAGCTGGAAGTTTATTTAAAGAAGATGTATGTTCATCAAGGTCTTCAATGGCAACCTGCAGTTTGTAATGCCACAGTAGCAAGTGCAGCATCTTATTGGAGCAACACTTTGTCGCTGAAGGATATGAAAGATAGGATTAAGGCTCTCAAACTAGCCAATTCCTTTATTTCTGATGCTAAGATGCAAGTTATTAGACTGGGAGTCAAGATGTTTGGCTTCTCTGTCCTAGCCCGTAGGGCATTGTGGCTAAAATCTTGGTCAGCTGATGTTACCTCTAAGTCCAAGCTTCTGGCGCTTCCTTACAAGGCTAAGACCTTGTTCAGACCTGGTGTGGTAGAAATAATTTCTGATATTATGGGTGGGAAAGGGACTTTTCTACCGCAAAACCAGAAGAACAGACTCAAAGGACGTCAAAGTAAATTTCCTTCATTTTGTTACTTCAAAGGTCAAAAGTTTTCCTCTCCCTCTTCCAAGCAGGAGCAGTCCAAGTCTCCTTGGAAGCCCAAACAATCTTGGAATAAGGGGAAGCAATCAAAGAAACCCTTAGCTGAGTCTAAGTCAGCATGAAGGGTCGGCCCCCGGTCTGGGAGTGGATCATGTGGGGGGCAGACTTTCCCTGTTTGGTCAAGCGTAGAGATAAGATGTCCCAGATTATCTGCAGACCAGGTAAAAAGAGTGGCATTCTTGAACTGTGTTCAGGACCTTTCCTCCCTGGGAGTGATGGTTCCAGTTCCAGTAAGGGAACAGGGTCTAGGATTCTATTCAAATCTGTTCGTGGTTCCCAAAAAAGAGGGAACTTTTCGACCCATTTTAGACCTAAAGTGCCTCAACAAGTTTCTCAGGGTACCGTCCTTCAAAATGGAAACCATTCGTTCCATTCTTTCTTTGGTCCAAGAGGGTCAGTTCATGACGACCATAGACTTGAAGGACGCGTATCTTCATGTTCCCATCCACAGGAATCATCACAAATTCCTGAGATTTGCCTTTCTAGACAAACACTTTCAGTTTGTGGCTCTTCCACTTGGACTTGCCACCGCTCCCAGAATTTCCTCAAAGGTTCTGGGGCTCTCTTGGCAGTGTGGATTTGTAGTGGCGCCATACCTGGACAACATATTAGTTCAGGCGCCATCTTTTCAACAAGCAAACTCTCATACAGAGATCTTCTTATCTTTTCTACGTTCCCACGGTTGGAAAGTGAATCTGGAAAAGAGTTCCCTTGTTCCAGCAACAAGTGTGGTTTTCTTAGGGACCATTATAGATTCCCTATCTATGAAAAATTTTCTGACGGAGGTCAGAAAATCCAAAATTCTCTCCTGTTGCCTATCTCTTCAGTCTACTGTTCAGCCATCAGTGGCTCAATGTATGGAGGTAATTGATCTTATGGACGCTTTCATGGACATCATTCCCTTTGCTCGATTCCATTTGAGAGCTCTGCAATTATGTATGCTCAGACAATGGAATGGAGACCATTTGGATCTGTTTCAGAGGATAGATCTAAACCAGTCGACAAGAGACTCTCTTCCGTGGTGGCTTTTTTCAGGACCATCTGTCTCAGGGCATATGCTTCTGGAGACCTTCCTGGGTGATAGTGACCATGGACGCCAGTCTGCTAGGCTGGGGAGCAGTCTGGGACTGGTTAAAGGTTCAGGGACTATGGACTCGGGAGGGGTTTGCTCTCCCCATAAACATCTTGGAGTTGAAAGCAATTTACAATAATCTGATGGCTTGGCCTCAATTGTCTTTAGGCCGGTTTATTAGGTTTCAGTCGGACAACATCACCTCAGTGGCTTACATCAACCACCAGGGAGGAACTTGGAGTTCCCTAGCAATGAAGGAGGTGGCACGGATTATTCAGGGGCGGAAGCTCACAATTGTTTTCTATCTGCCATCCACATTAGTGGAGTGGACAACTGGGAAGCAGATTTCCTGAGCAGACAGACATTTCATCCCACGGAGTGGGCTATCCATCCGGAGGTGTTCTCTAGGTTAACCCTCAAATGAGGGGTGCCGGAGTTGTATCTGTTGGCGTCTCGGCAGAAGGCCAAGCTTCCAAGGTACGGTTCAAGGTCAAGGGATCCTCAGGCCGCTCTGATAGATGCTCTGCGGTTCAATGGGATTTCGTTCTAGCATACCTGTTTCCTCCGTTTGTGCTCCTTCCACAAGTTATTGCACGTATCAAACAAGAGAGAGCATAGGTAATTCTAATAGCTCCTGCATGGCCTTGCAGGATCTGGTATGCAGAACTAGTGAAGATGTCATCTTGGCCACCTTGGAGCCTCTCGGGAAGGACCTTCTAACTCAGGGTTCATTCCTCCATCCAAATCTTGTTTCTCTGAAGCTGACTGCTTGGAGAATGATTTTCTGAGTCTGTTACTCAAAAAAATGAGCCTGTTACTCAAAAAATTTACCATAAGGCATGGCGTAAATACCTTTATTGGTGTGAATCTACGGGCTACTCTTGGAGTAGGGTCAGGATTCCTAGAATTTTGTCTTTTCTCCAGGAAGGTCTGGAGAAAGGGTTGTCAGTCAGTTCTCTGAAAGGTCAGATTTCTGCATTATCTATTTTGTTACACAAGCATCTGGCGGATGTGCCAGATGTTCAATCCGTTTGTGAAGCCCTGGTCAGAATCAGGCCTGTGTTTAAACCTGTAGCTCCTCCTTGGAGCCTTAATCTTGTTCTTAAAGTTTTGCAGCAGGCTCCGTTTGAGGCAATGCATTCCATAAATATTAAGTTGCTATCTTGAAAGGTTTTGTTTCTTATTGCTATCTCTTCTGCTCAGAGAGTTTCAGAACTCTTGACTTTGCAGTGTGATTCGCCTTACTTATCTTTCATGCGGATAAGGCGGTTCTTCATACTAAATTGGAGTTTCATCCTAAAGTGGTTTCGGATAGAAATATTAATCAGGAAATTGTTCCTTCTCTCTGTCCCAATCCTTATTCTCATAAAGAACGTCTGTTGCGCAACTTGGATGTTGTGCGTGCTCTAAAATTCTATCTACAGCAACTGTGTTTGTTTCTCAGGAAAGCGTAAGGGTCAGAAGGCTACTTCTACTTCTCTTTCCCTCTGGTTGAGAAGTATGATTCGTTTTGCTTATGAGACTGCTGGACAGCAGCTTCCTGAGAGAATTACAGCTCATTCCACTAGGGCTGTCTCCTCTTCTTGGGCTTTAAAAAATGAAGCTTCTGTGGAACAGATTTGCAAGGCTGCAACTTAGTCCTCTCTGCATACTTTTTCTAAATTTGACAACTTTGATAATTTTGCCTCGGCTGAGGCCTTTTTTGGGAAAAGGGTTCTTCAAGCGATGGTGCCTTCTATTTAGGTCTGTCTGTCTTTTTCTCCCTCCCTGTTCATTCAGTGTCCTCTGGCTTGGGTATTGGCTCAGACTAGTAATTGAATGACGTTGTGGACTCTCCATATCTTAGGAAAGAAAATAAAATTTATGCTTACCTGATATATTTCTTTCTTTCCGGATATGGAGAGTTAACGAACCCACCCTTTTTTAACAGTTATTTTTTTACTAAACTTCAGGCACCTCTACACCTTTGTGTTATTCCTTTTCCATTTCCCTTCAGTCAAATGACTGGGCATTATGGGTAGGGGAGTGACATAAATTTTGTTTTTCAATATTTTCTTGAAATTTTCTTATACCAGCTACTGTAATTAACTAATAATCTTATACATTTTCTCTGGTTTAAAATAATTTCTACTACAATTTTTTTTAAGTATTTTAAATGAACACAGTGAATAATGGGCTTTTATTCTAAAAATTCTAAAATAAAATATTTTAGAATCTTAAATTTTGCTTACCTGATCATTTGCTTTTCTTCTGACGGGAAGAGTCCACGGCTGCATTCATTACTTTTGGGAATTCAGAACCTGGCCACCAAGAGGAGGCAAAGACACCCCTGCCAAAGGCTTAAATACCTCCCCCACTTCCCTCATCCCCCAGTCATTCTGCCAAGGGAACAAGGAACAATAGGAGAAATATCAGGGTGAAAAAGGTGCCAGAAGAAGAAACTTTTTTACAGCCGCATCATCAAAAAAAAGCGGGGGGGAGCTGTGGACTCTTCCCGTCAAAAGAAAAGAAAATTATCAGGTAAGCATAATTTTGGAAACACAAGAAAAAAGTAAATTTATGCTTACCTGATAAATTAATTTCTTCTATGGTACGACGAGTCCACGGATCCATCCTTTACTTGTGGGATATTATCCTCCTGCCAACAGGAAGTGGCAAAGAGCACCACAGCAGAGCGGTCTATATAGCTCCTCCCTTAGCTCCACGCCCCAGTCATTCGACCGAAGGTACAGGAAGAAAAAGGAGAAACTACAAGGTGCAGAGGTGACTGAAGTTTAAAATAAAAAAAATATAATCTGTCTTAAAATGACAGGGCGGGCCGTGGACTCGTCGTACCATAGAAGAAATTAATTTATCAGGTAAGCATAAATTTACTTTTCTTCTATAAGGTATGACGAGTCCACGGATTCATCCTTCACTTGTGGGATACAATACCAAAGCTACAGGACACGGATGAACGGGAGGGACAAGACAGATGGTTAAACAGAAGGCACCACAGCTTGAAGAACTTCTCTCCCAAAAATAGCCTCCGAAAAAGCAAAAGTATCACATTTGTAAAAGGTATGAAGCGAAGACCAAGTCGCAGCCTTACAAAGCTGTTCAACAGAAGCATCATTTTTAAAAGCCCATGTGGAAGCCACCGCTCTAGTAGAGTGAGCTGTAATCCTTTCAGGAGGCTGCTGTCCAGCAGTCTCGTATGCCAAACGGATGATGCTTTTCAGCCAAAAAGAAAGAGAGGTAGCTGTAGCTTTTTGACCTCTACGTTTTCCAGAATAGACAACAAACAAAGAAGATGTTTGACGGAAATATTTGGTTGCTTGCAAGTAAAACCTCAAAGCACGAACCACTAAGAACTTTCCAAGATAGAAGCTTAATATCTATGGAATGCATAGGTTCAAACGGAACCCCTTGAAGAACTTTAAGAACTAAATTCAAACTCCATGGCGGAGCAACAGGTTTAAACACAGGCTTGATTCTAACTAAAGCCTGACAGAACGACTGAACGTCTGGAACATCTGCCAGACGCTTGTGCAGTAGAATTGATAAGGAAGATATCTGTCCCTTTAAGGAACTAGCTGATTGCCCCTTCTGCAATCCTTCTTGGAGAAAGAACAAAATATCTTATGATAAATTTTCCTAGTAACAGGCTTTCGAGCCTGAATCAAGGTATCTATGACCGACTCAGAGAAACCCCGCTTGGATAAAATCAAGCGTTCAATCTCCAAGCAGTCAGCCGCAGAGAAATTAGATTTGAATGCTGGAACGGACCTTGAATCAGAAGGTCCTGTCTCAGTAGCAGAGTCCATGGTGGAAGAGATGACATGTCCACAAGGTCTGCATACCAAGTCCTGCGTGGCCACGCAGGTGCTATCAAAATCACTGAAGCTCCCTGTTTGATTCTGGAAATGAAATGAGGAAGGAGAGGAAATGGTGGAAACACATAAGCCAGGTTGAACGACCAGGGTACTGCTAGAGCATCTATCAGTACTGCCTGAGGATCCCTTGACCAAGACCCGTAACAAGGAAGTTTGGCGTTCTGAAGAGACGCCATCAGATCCAATTCTGGTGTGCCCCATTGCTGATCAATTGTGCAAACACCACCGGATAGAGTTCCTACTCCCCCGGATGAAAAGTCTGACGACTTAGAAAATCCGCTTCCCAGTTCTCCATTCCTGGGATATAGATTGCTGATAGATGGCAAGAGTGAGTCTCTGCCCATCGAATTATTTTGGTAGCCTCGAGAACTCTTTGTTCCCCCCTGATGATTGATATATGCTACAGTTGTGATATTGTCCGACTGGAACCTTATGAATATGGCCGAAGCCAGCTGAGGCCACGTCTGAAGTGCGTTGAATATCGCTCTCAGTTCTAGAATATTTATCGGGAGGAGAGCCTCCTCCCGAGTCCACAAACCCTGTGCTTTCAGGGAATTCCAGACTGCACCCCAGCCCAATAGGCTGGCGTCCGTCGTCACTATGTCCCATGCTGGCCTGCGGAAACACATTCCCTGGGACAGATGATCCTGTGACAACCACCAAAGAAGAGAGTCTCTGGTCTCTTGATCCAGATTTATCTGAGGAGATAAATCTGCATAATCCCCATTTTACTGTTTGAACATGCATAGTTGCAGTGGTCTGAGATGCAAGCGAGCAAACGGAACTATGTCCATTGCCACTACCATTAGTCAGATTACCTCCATACACTGAGCCACTGACGGCCGAGGAATGGAATGAAGAGCTCGGCAGATGGTTAAAATCTTTGATTTCCTGACCTCCGTCAGAAAAATTTTCATGTCCACAGAATCTATCAGAGTTCCCAGGAATGGAACTCTTGTGAGAGGGATAAGTGAACTCTTTTTTACGTTCACCTTCCACCCGTGAGATCTTTTGTCCAGATAAGGTGCCACAGCTATGCCCCGCGGCCTTAGAACCGCCAGAAGGGACCCTAGCACCTTTGTGAAAATTCTGGGGGCTGTGGCCAACCCGAAGGGAAGAGCCACAAACTGGTAATGCTTGTCCAGAAAGGCGAACCTGAGGAACTGGTGATGATCTTTGTGGATAGGGATGTGTAGATACGCATCCTTTAAGTCCACGGTGGTCATATATTGACCCTCCTGGATCATTGGAAAAATAGTCCAAATGGTCTCCATCTTGAAGGATGGGACTCTGAGGAATTTGTTTAGGATCTTGAGATCTAAAATTGGTCTGAAGGTTCCCTCTTTTTTGGGAACCACAACAGATTGGCATAGAACCCCTGCCCCTGTTCTGTTTTCGGAACAGGGCAGATCACTCCCATGGTATATAGGTCTTCTACACAGCGAAAGAACGCCTCTCTTTTTGTCTGGTTTACAGACAATAGAGAAAGATGGAATCTCCCCCTTGGAGGAGAATCTTTGAAATCTAGAAGATACCCCTGGGTTACGATTTCTAAAGCCCAGGAGTCCTGAACGTCTCTTGCCCAAGCCTGAGCAAAGAGAGAAAGTTTGCCCCCTACTAGATCCGGTCCCGGATCGGGGGCTACCCCTTCATGCTGTCTTGGTGGCAGCAGCGGGCTTCTTGGCCTGTTTACCCTTGTTCCAAGTCTGGTTAGGTCTCCAGACTGACTTGGATTGAGCAAAATTCCCTTCTTGCTTTGCAGCAGAGGGACCACCTAAATTATCTTGTTTGGTCCTCATCTTATTTGTCTTATCCTGAGGAAGGGCATGGCCTTTCCCTCCAGTGATGTCTGAAATTATCTCTTTCAGTTCAGGCCCGAATAGGGTCTTACCCTTAAAAGGGATGGCTAAAAGCTTAGATTTTGATGACACGTCAGCAGACCAGGACTTAAGCCATAACGCTCTACGCACTAAAATGGCAAAACCTGGATTCTTTGCCGCTAATTTAGCTAGTTGAAAAGCGGCATCTGTAATGAAAGAATTAGCTAGCTTGAGAGCCCTAATTCTATCCAGAATATCATTTAATGGGGTCTCAACCTGAAGAGCCTCCTCCAGAGCCTCGAACCAAAAAGCAGCTGCAGTAGTTACAGGAACAATGCACGCTATTGGTTGGAGAAGAAAACCCTGATGAACAAATATTTTCTTTAGGAGACCCTCAACCTAAGTTTTTATCCATAGGATCTTTGAAAGCACAACTGTCCTCAATAGGTATAGTTGTACGCTGTAAGTTTGCCCCACAAGGAAATTTAACATTTAACCCTTTAATGTGCAAACCTGATTGAAATTAGGCCTAAATCCGGAAAAAACACCACCAGCACCTTGCCACAGCCCTGCTGTGGTGCATACCTACCCTCAGGGATAGTAAATATGGGGTTAAAGCTTCGATTTGGCCCAAAACATCCACAAGGGCCCTCAGGAGTTGGAGATTGCTGCTTGCTGAGTGAAAACAACTGAGCATCTGAGGCGCGAAAATAGGCCCCGACCATCGCACTTGATGTCTCTACAGCCTCAAAGAACCGCACCAGAGCGGTTTTAAACTAGCCATGTGGGTTCTGAGACCCAAAAAATAAGCCAAGTGTACCCTCAATAAAGTTGCCCAAAAAACGTTATTGCCCACAAAACGTTAACAGCACTCCCAGTTCATAAAACGTTTGCCCACAAAAATTCAAAACTCAGTGTCAACCATCTTTGTAATTAGACCCTTATGCAAGCTTAGTAATGCCTTTATATAGCTCTTAGGATTACTGCTTACCCTTACCCTCATGGGGATACTGTCAGCCTCTCTGAAATACACAGTCTCTCCAGGAAAAATGACTGAACATACCTCACTGCTATACAGCATGAAAACGTTCCTCACACTGAATTTTCTTGTACCCCTCAGCCTCTGTGGGAACAGCACTGGATCTTAGTTACAAATGCTAAGATCATCATCCTCCAGGCAGAAGTCTTCATCCATCTGCTGCCTGAGAGTAAATAGTACACACCGGTACTTTTTAAAACAAAAAACTAATATTTTATCACCTCTTTCACTTTACCCTTCCTAGTACTTAGAATAGGCAAAGAGAATGACTGGGGGGTGGAGCTAAGGGAGGAGCTATATAGACAGCTCTGCTGTGGTGCTGTTTGTCACTTCCTGTTAGCCGGAGGATAATATCCCACAAGTAAAGGATGAATCCGTGGACTCGTCGTACCTTATAGAAGAAAAGCTATAGAGGACACTCCATGCAAACAAAGGGCGGGTACAGAAGGTGGCCCCTTTGAAGGGCACCACAGCCTGAAATTACCCATAGAAAAACTGAAAACAAAAGTAACTGCCCATCAGTTAAACAACCGGCATGCCGTGCTGGAGACCACTCAAAATTAGATTCCACTGAGCACAGTGCCTCCGGGGAGCCAAATCGCACAAACTTACCCGAAGGAAAAGCACTTCAACCTACCCCGAAGAGGAGAAAGGAGTACCCAAAGGAGATCCAAAGGACCGTCAGAAAAGGGTAAGAAACCCCAAGACAAAGCGAAACAAAGGTTATTACAAGACAACCACCCAGGAAAAAGACTCTCTAGAAAGTCCATCTCCCAAAGGGAGACTCACAACCTATGAGAGAGCGATCGCTAGGAAGAATAACAATCCACCCTCAGCTCCTCTAACACCATATAACTTATGGTGCGCCAAGGAAGCCGCAAGCTCCCCACTGAACCATAGTCTAGTAGACACAACTGCTAAAACTAGCCACATATAGGTAGGAAAACCATATCATGACCAAAGGAAAAACACAGAGCCCACCGACAGGATGGAAAAACTAACTGTCCTAGCAGAAAAAAAGAGGGCTCTCTGTGAAACACAAAACCCCAACTGACAGAACTTGTGAGTTCCAGCTCCAGGGCAGCAAAGCTGAATCTTCAGTGATCATGGGACCCCATCCCACAGAGAGTGCCGAATTATCGACGGTAACTGCCGACCAGGAAAATCCGGAGCCCAGAAGACATCCAACACCAGATGCAATGCAACCAGTGGAGGAAGAAACACCCGTGAACCCCCCACCAGGGAGGATAACAGGGCCAACAGAAAACACATGGTCAGACCCAAGAGAGTAGACAGATCCCTGACCTCCCCTCCGAGGAACCCCAAAAACGGGCTGGCAACGTCCGCCTCAAGAGAGAGCGGAGGGCCGAAGAGGAAACTAACCCATTGGAAAACCACTCTGACCAATTACTAAAAGCTGGCATGCTACAACGAATCCATGACAGAAATATAAAGCTTGCGAGCACACATTCAAAGTGCAAGTAGCTGCAGCTGGTTTCAAACTGCAAACCTTCCTCTTGTTAGGCAGCTAAGCTAACTTTCAGGCTACTACAGCTGGCTCTACGTGCTCGGGTTCCAAAAAGCTTACACAGTTCCCGTCTCTAAAGAAGGAACACTCCCAAAAGGGAAGATAGGGCTCAGAGCTACAACAATACCCTAGAACCAGAGCCAGCCCTTCTGACATCCAAAACGCAAGGAGAGAAGAAAAGAATCTTCGAACGAGAAGATAAGGACCCATAGGTCTCCATGGAAACTGTTTACTTCCAAAATCCTCCCCAAAAGGACAAAAGCCAAGGGGACCGCTTCCCCAGCCATAGGCAACGCAAAGAGACCAAATAGAATGGTAAAACAATACCAGCTCAGTTAAGACAAACAACCTTGAGCTTTAAATGCAAAAGTTGCCACTGGCGACAACCGTAGATCCACCTGAAAGGCAGAAAACAAACCTTCAGGTAGATACCAAATCTCCCATGAGAGATAAAAACAAACCACCCAAAGGGACAAGCGGATGTTCTAAACCCTAAAGTTTGAAACTGAACCGCCCAGGACCGAGTGCAGCGACCTGGACCCCAAAATCTCAGACAAGAGACATGGCTCTCCCCAAAATTCGGGACAGGCCGTATGTCCTGAGGAACCACCAAGTTGCCTCATACTTAAAAGGGCACTCTAGGTAGTGTATTCCACACCCCAATGTCCTTGAACATTGGACACTCGCAAGAGACTCAGACCAAGATCATAGAAAGACATCTAGACAGGCCTCAGAGATGGCAACCCGCACCCGTAGGTGGAGCCGAACCCTAACCCTTCACTTGCAACCCCAGAAATCAAGAGCTCCTAGAGGCTCAAGTGCAACACTCCAAGTCCAGGGACCCTGGAGATTACCAGGGACGGGGCTCCTTATAATGGAGAACATACCACAATAGCTGGATTCAACACGGAACCTTAGCCATGTGGGCAACTGGGCGACCAACTAGGCTACACCGCCAAGCATAACCAGCCCCTTAGTTGGAGAGCCAAAGCTACTCACAGGATCAGCTTCCCAGAAATCCTTGTACCAGGAATAACAGACAACCCCACAATTCCCTCTGAGAAGAAGACCAGAGGCGGTTGCCGGGAGAAAGAAGAGTAACCCAACCCCTACGCTCCATCTTATGAGAGCCTGCGATATACTGAAAAAAGGGGAACCGGACATACCCAAACTTCCGGACTCAGGTGACCAGACCACTCAAGAAGGGAAAAAAACAGTCCCAGCAACCTCGAGGGGTACCAGCGACTAGGCCACAATAAAAACAGACACCCGGAATACCAAGATTAAAATGAAAATCATCATCCAAACTGGTATCCCAACTGTCCAGCGGTCATGCAAACCTCCAAAACCCAAGAGGAGTCAGACGGATTCCCACAAAAGGAACGGGAGGGGACCTATACAATCCCTTTCGACACTCCGTTCATCGAGGACAAGGAGCAGGTTGACGTATAAGAAACGAAAACACCTCCTCAAGTATTGGATAAATAAACATAAAACGAAAACCCCAAACAAAGTGAACGACTCAACACCCAACAGGATAACCAGCACACCATCACCACGTGGTTGACATGAACCTTAAGGAACAGCAGCTAGTGCCCAACCAGTACCTGCCTGGTACAAGGAACACCTGAACTGTCCAAGAAAAACATAAACTTTAATTATAACTAAGTTCTGATATAGAAAGCATGCAGCTTTAAAGGAAGTGCCCTCGCCACCACAAAATCGCAAGTATCAGTTCCAGAGAAGAAATGCTCCCAAAATGGAAAATTATAGCAGACATGAGCTTCCTAAAACAAATCAAATATATCCTAACTGGAATAAATAAAATAAAGGCAGCACCTGAGGGTGAACGCCCAAAGGAAAATGGCACGCCAACCGGACCAGCCGATTATAGAGGCCCAAGCTCAGAACTGGAACAGATACTCAAAAGAAAAGAAACACGGAGACATTAAACAGATTGTTTCATCCCCACACGTCTAATCCAGTTTGCCTTCCGGCACAGAAGACCGAGGATCCCACGGCCCAGTAGGGCTGGAATCCTCCAGCACGGCCAAAACATACCTTACTAAAACATGAAGACTTGGCAGTCTATAACGGAAGACAAAATGTTCCCCCGCCGGATCAATGGGCGACCTCGGTCCCGAGGGTGGGGCCCCTGAAGCCTCAGAGGCCATTGCTTCCCCAGAAGGTCTAACTGACTCAGGCGATCCCACGTCCGACAAACCCCGGTTAACAGAACACGGACAGTATCTTAAAAATACCTCTCTAGGAAGATATAAATGCGCCAGCGCCATAGATATGGCCATGCGGAACCGTGCTGTAACTTCTGGAGGAAACAAAGCGCCTTCCGGAGGAGTAACAGCCATAGGGACACCTGCTTGCGTAGCAAAAGAAGGTTCTGGGGCACGTGCCTCACGGGACATGGAATCCACAGGGGCGGATGGCTCAACGCACTCTAAAATCCCTGATGCGGGTGAAGAGAGTACTCTAAAAAGGCAATCGGAAGGAGGGTTTTCCGGTGGAGGAGGAGCAAGCACTTGTGGCTGTGCTCCCTGCTCCAGTCCTTACAGCTGCTGGCGGTAATTGGTTTTCGCGCCCTGCCCCAAGGACGGGGGCTGCTACACGGACAGTTAGCTATATCGCTCCGGGAACCTAACAGTGTATTTCCATCGCACTGTTTCCTTGCATAAGCCCTGTTGGAATTTACACTGCGGCCCAAATCAACCTGCCTATTACTTCTAGGAAAAGCGTGGTGTTTTAAAAACCCCCTCTGGGCTTCCTCCCAATATACCCTTCTTTCATAAACTCAAAGCACAAGATACAAGAACCCAGCAATAAGTTTTTTATTAGCCAAAGACTTTTGCTTTATTCTCTCCCCTCTCCAGGACTTACCGCTCCCGGCTTTTCTAAAGCCTCCCCTTCCCTGACCGCACTTACACTGGCTGCTGTGTCTCTGCCAGGAACTGCGCTGCACGGCGGCGACTTCCCACATGATTGACAGCTTGAGCCTTCTCTCGTTGTAGCTGAGGATCCGGATTGGTCCTTTCTCTCCCTGGACCCCCCCCCCCCTCTCCCACCGGTGCTGCGAGAGAGGGGGTTGAGTTGCTGTGTCGCTGAGGGACCTCATCGCCTGTTCGGCTGCTCTACCCCGCTCTGGCAATTGGAGCCGGTGTCCCTCGCTCCTCTCCCACCGGTGCTGCGAGAGAGGAGGAGGGGCTGTGAGATCTGCAGCGCAGGTAGAAGTCGGACATACCATTTGGACTCTTGCCTCTGGAAGTATCTATCGGCGCTGAGGGGAAAGCAGTGGTATAAGGTGAGCCGTGTATAACCTGATCCGCTCTGATTGTCTGTTTCAGGAGAGGGGCCAATTTTGGATTAACAACTCTTGCAAAATAGCGCTAAACCTGTTATTTTTTGGCTAACATAGACCCTCTAATAACTTACCCTCATAGCACTTTAAAAGAAGAAAAAAAGGGGGGAAAAAAGAGACCGCAAAACTCCCACAGGAGGGGGACATACCCCAGGAACTGTACTTTGAGATACGGGAGGTTATAATTAAGCTACAAAGGAGGAGAAGGGGACATAATTAAGAGTAAAGAGCATTGCAATTCACTAGAGAAAGAAAATGGGAGGTTAAGCCTAAGGAGGGAGAAAAGCCCTAGCAGTGGGAAGGAAGGAGCATATGACCAGAATCATAAAATAACAACAAAATACCAAAAGCTGAAAATTGTTGCATTGTTAAAGGTTTCTTTATTTCTGGATTTTAGACTGCTATTTCTCATAGCCGGATTGATCTATCCTTGTGTTTACAGGGCTGAAAATCTGTATTTTGTCTTCCTCCGCTTGAACTTTGTTGATTCAGATACCCTGTATGCTTAAAAAGCAGTTGTCCCTAAGCTACGCTTTATTTAGTCGGCTGGAGCTGCTTGTTGCCTTTAGCGTATACTACATCAGGGGTATACAGAGAGCTGTGATAATTGGCACGCTTCATCACATCTGACTGCTGGGCTTTCTTTGATAGTGGCAAACACTGTATACATTAGGACCTTCTTGGCCACCTGTCCTTTAGCTGGACGCTGATCTCTGAAATCCAAGGAAAGGTGGCGAGAAGAATACGCATGTGAAGTCTCTCAAATTTCACTGAACAAGCAAACGCTCCAGCAGGCTAGAGCTACTTAAACTAGCATTGACAGTTAAAGAGAGTAATGATCTGAAAATTCTAAGCTCTATTACTCCTTAAATTTTTTGGGTCTGCTTATTACTTTTTTTATTTTTTTATTTTGGTTAAAAATTGATAATTGAAGGGTCATTATAGATGATATCATTTACACTTCTGAAAACAAGCTGAGTAAAACTAGATTAACTATAAGGATTAACCACAAGGGGTAAAAGAATGCTATGCAGGAATTATTTTTTTTCTACAGTGGTTCTTCTTGTTTCATTGTCTTTTTCAAAAATGTTGCCTATCTAAAATATTATTTCTCTCGCATAAGATAAAGATATATTATGCAATTTTCTGAAATTTAATTGTGAGAATTGGACGGAGAAATTCTAAATATTCTGCTATTCCTAAAAATTTTTTTTTTTTTTTTTTTACTTCAGAGTCCAAGCTCTTAAAATAAAATACAGGGTCTATACGCTTTATGGGAGCTAAAATGTAAAAATGTATAACTTATAACTGAACGCTGAAGGATCTAAGGATATTAACTAAATACCTTCACATGCTAAAGTATGATATAATACATTGGTAAAAGTATATCTACCTAGAAAAAAAGGGCAACAAGTCAAGAAGAGGTTAAGAAGGTACAAGGGAGTAGAGGCACAGTCCATAGAATCAGGATTTGAATAGCTGAAATAACTCCTGTAACTTAGTCTTACTAGGTTATTTTTCCTTACTTCACAAGTAATATTTTTTCTTTTTTTTTTGGTTTTTATTAGCCTGTAGTACAGATAGTGAAGCAAGGTAACATTTGAAAAGAGCTATTGCCATTAGCTCTGCTAAATAGATTTGACATAATCTCGTATCTTTATCTCCCTCTGGTTCTCGCATCCGTGGTTGGACTTCTTTCACGTAAATAAATATCACTGCTCTTTTCACTTTTTCTCCCCCTTCTTAGGCGGGGGGCTTTTACCCTCTTTTTTATTTTTATTTTTTCCTTCACTTGATCATCACTTCACATCTACCTTCACCGTCAATTAGAGAAAGCTTTCTGCTCTTAAATTAAAGTCACAATCACTTCACTTTAGCACTAATCTTCACGCAATCTTGCTTTAATCACTCCTCCTCTATCTGTAAATTTTTCGATCACTGGCACATGGATAAAATTCTTCACGCTTCACCCAAGATTCTCTCTCCGGCCATGGCAGCGAGGCAGAGGGACAGGAAAATGAAGGGTAATCAAGAGACAGTCGCAGATACACAATCAGCTCTACTAAACATGCCAATGGTACAAGAACCTACTAACCTTCATAACCTTGTTGCTAGTATATCAGATGCGCTCTCCCACAAATTTGAGGCTCTTCGAGCTGAAATCAAACAAGACTTCTGCTCACTAACGCAGGAAGTCCGCCAGTTTTCTAATAGATTGCAGGAGGCCGAGCAGCGTGTCTCGGACCTGGAAGATCTAACAACAGCGCACAGTTCTAACCTGGAAGCTGTCAACACCAATTTACAAAAAATACAAAACAGGTTAGAAGACCTAGAAAATCGTACTAGGAGAAACAATATAAGAATCATAGGACTTCCAGAAGAACAACAATTTGATAATCTTGTTAATTTTATATCAGAAACTCTACCTAAAATCTTAAAATTGCCATCTATCTTCTATCCTATCCCAGTGGAGAGAGCGCATAGGGTAGGCCCAATTCGTATGGAGAACAAAACTAGAACTAAACCTAGACCTGTTATAGCTAAATTGTTAAACTTCCAAGACAAACTTACTTTATTTCAGCACTATCGTAAGCAACAGCCAGTTAAAGTTGGAGGTATTACAATCCTTATGTTTCAGGATTTTTCTGCAGAGACTGCAGCAAAAAGAAGGGAGCTCGCTCCTATCTGTACTAGGTTTATACAAAAAGGATATCAGGCAACTATAATATTCCCTTATAAGCTAAAGGTTAAAGTTAATGATGTTACACACTTCTTTGAAGAAGCTCACCTAGCTGAGAGCTTTTATAAAACACTGAATTCTCCGGTCCGATGACAGTAGGTTTAAACAATAAGACTCTAGACATGGCAAAATATACAGGTCTTCTTTTTCTTTTTTTTTCCTTTTTTTTTTTTAAGGTGAATAATTCCTTGGTGCAACATGGGTCTCAATGTTTAATCTCCTCCCATGCGGAATGTACGTATTTTTCTGTACATAAGAAAGAGGAGGGGGAAAGGAGGAATATTTTTTTTTTTTTTTTTTCTCTCTCGTCATCATTATTATTATCTCCCCATATATAAATAAATATGAGCAGTAACAAATGTAAAATAGTGTCATGGAATGTGGGTGGCATATCTACCCCTATTAAGAGAAAAGCAATTCTTACTCAGCTTCGAAAAATTCAGACTGATATAGGTTTCATTCAAGAAACTCATCTATCGGCAGAAGAATCTTTAAAACTTAAGACGGCGTGGGTAAAAGAAATATACTTCGCACCTAGTATTAAGAGAAAGAAAGGAGTAGCAATCTTAATAGGGAAAAAAATTGACACTGAAGTGGTACATTTTGAGGCTGATCCAGGGGGGAGATATGTCATGCTAAAAATAAAGATCTCTCGGAGGATGTATACGCTGTGCAACACATATGGCCCTAATGTATTTGATTCAAAATACTGGACCTCTCTCCAATCTAAATTGCTAGCCTATTCGGAAGGGTGTTTAATTTTGGGTGGAGATTTTAACATGGCTCCACAAAGCCCAATTGATAGGTTAAGACAAGATGTCAAACAGTTGAAACAAAAGAAAGATAATTTAGAATGCAAGATGTTTAAAAGAATCATGCAAAATTTAGCGTTGCGAGATGTTTGGAGATACCAAAACCCTTCTACTCAGAGTTTTACCTGTCTCTCGAAGGCACACAAAACACTCTCTAGAATAGACCTATTTTTAATTGACGAACATATGTTAATGAACGGGGTAAAATCAGATATATTGTCAATTATTCTTTCAGATCATGCACCAATTGTTCTTGAATTTCAGATATCATATTCACGTTCTGCTTCACCGCGATTCTTCTTTCCCTATTTTCTAATATCAGAAATGAAATTTAAGAACTGGCTTATAAACAAATATAAGGAGTATGCACATTTTAACAAAGAACATCTGAGCTGCCCTGAGTTATTCTGGGATACTGCGAAAGCGGTAATGAGAGGGGAAATACTTTCATATAGTATCGCTTTACAAAAAAAAATTAGATCCAGGGAAAGAGAGTTAGGTCAACGGTTAACTAATACCTATAACCAGTATCTGCTAGACAAAACACCATTAAACTGGGCGAAATATGTTAAGGTAAAAAATGAAAGATACTTTTGTATTATCACAAGAAACACAAAGAGAATTAAGAATGCAGGCTAAATTATATAAATACAGGAATAAATCGGGTAAGATGCTAGCCAAATTAATCAAAAACGAGAAAAAACAACCTGTAATAGACAAACTGTATAATAAAGGATTACAAACTTCCAAATCTGATGAAATTTTAAATATATTTTATGAATATTATCAGGAGCTTTATTCATTTAAAACAAGCGATCCACAGAAATCTTTAGATTTCTGGAGAGATATTACGTATCCGACAATTACAGTAGAAATGTCTAATAATCTAAATGCTCCTATTTCTATAGAAGAAATAGAGAAGATAATATCTGAGCTCTCTCTCAATAAGGCAGCAGGTCCAGACGGTCTCCCTAGTGAATTTTATAAGATACTATCTAGTGAAGTTTCCCCGCATCTCTGTACACTTTTTAATAGTTTTTTCACAAAGGGTAACTCGATTTCTCCATCATTCTCTAGTTCATATACAACTCTAATACTAAAGGGCGGAAAGGACCCTAATTGTAAAGAATCTTACAGACCAATTGCCTTGTTAAACGCCGATTATAAAATCCTCACTGCAATTCTAGCGTCAAGACTGCAAGGGATTCTTCCAGAAATTATTCATACTGACCAATCAGGCTTTTTAAATAATCGTAATTCGGCCGCAAAAATTAGAGAAGTATTGTTAGTGACAGAATATTTTGAGATTACACCCAGTAGCGGGGGGGAGGACACACCTGATCTTGCTATCATCTCTATCGACGCTGAAAAAGCCTTTGATTCAATATTTCACGAACATATTAAAACATCATTAAGGCGATTCGGTTTCGGAGGTAATTTCCTTGAATTTATCGGAAATTTATATAAACAATCTTCTACAAAACTGATAGTGAATAATACTACTTCCTCTTCTATCTTACTAGGTAGGGGGACAAGGCAGGGGTGTCCTCTCTCCCCACTCTTATTCAATATCTCCATTGAACCCTTGGCAATTAAAATTCGCCATCTTTTGGATGGTATAAAAATTCGTAATACTGAAATAAAAATAGGTCTGTATGCAGATGACCTGCTGCTTTATCTGGCAAATACTAAATTGAATCTACCAAAACTTTTCCAGATACTGGAACATTTTGGATCATTCTCTGGATATAAAGTAAACATGGCTAAATCAGAGATATTTTGGCTTAGGAAGAATAATACTTCTATATTGGAAACCCCCTTTCATCAAGTAACAGACTCTTTTAAATATTTAGGGATTCACATTCCGACAAGAACTTCAGATCTTTACGCGCTTAATATCCCCCCAGTAGTTAAAACAATTAAGGAAAAGCTCCTGATCTGGCAAAAACTTCCATTATCACTTTCTGGAAGGATAGCTCTTTTTAAGATGGCCCTCCTTCCAAAATTACTCTACATACTTCAAAATACACCAATAATCCTTTTAGGGAAAGATATTCGATCGATCAATACCTCTCTTATTCAGTTTTTGTGGCAAAATAAAAGGTCAAAGATATCCCTTATGAAACTGACGGCACCAAGAGAGAGTGGAGGTCTCGCTCTGCCAGATATAAGGTTTTATAATTTTTCCTTTCTAGCTCGAATAGTAGTAGACTGGATCTCAACTAATAATTATGTACTGAATAATGACCTTGAGTCTAGTGTGTGTCATCCGTACTCTCCAGTTGCGTTGACACATCTAGAACTTAAAGACATTCCAGCAGAAATTAAAAAATTTAAAACCATTTTTAATCCACTCAAAGCCTGGCATAAAATAGCATCGTTTCTAACTATTAACAATAAAGTCTCTTATCTTTTGCCTATAATAGGAAACCCCATATTTCAAGCCGGTCTGTATTCGGAGGTATTTAGAAAATGGCACACTGCTGGATTAACAAAGGTAATTCAAATAATAGATCAAGAAGGGAAATGTATAAAAACATTTCAGAAATTAAAAATGGACTTTGATTTGTCCAATAAGGACTTCTTTGCATATCTGCAACTGAGACACTTTGTCCAGGATTTGGTCAGGAGAGAGGGCTGGGACTGGGGATTGGGCACATTGGAGAATTGGTTGGTTTTAACAAGAAATGGTCATATGTCGATTGCGCCGTGTTATCATCTTCTGAGTACAAATAAAGGGGCTTCAATACTGGCAAACATGGTTGTTTATTGGGATATATTAATTCCCCAGAATAATATTGAAAGGAAAACTATTCAGTTATCAATCAAGAAAATTGCCCAAGTAACATTATCTGCAACCTGGAGAGAGGCGCACGTAAAGCTTTTGCATGGGGCATACTTTACCCCTAGGAGAGGCTTCGGATGTACCAATAGAGGGTTTAATAAATGTCCGAAATGCTCGCTCCAGGCAGCTGATTTAGCACATATGTTCTGGTATTGCCCAAAGATTAAAAATCTATGGGCTAAGGTTGAATACTGGCTTAAAAATGTGCTACAGATAACAGGTCTTACATTAACATTATATCAGATAATATTTTGTCTTAGGAAAGAATCTGGTAGACAAAATAACGAAGGTATAATAATATCAACAATTCTCGCTACTAGATATTTAATTTGTAAAAAGTGGAAAAGTCCTGCAATTCCAAGCATCCCTGAGATTAAAAATAGCATAAAAAAGCAATGTATTTTAGAGCAGAGAGATGCGGACCTAAACAACGATCAGGACATTAAAAGATTTTTTGATAAATGGGCAGTTTTTTTAAGGATATTCCCTGTGGCAGAAATTAATCATATAATCTTTCCTTTCAGGAATACAGAAATTGTTTTACTAGGGAATTGGTAAGCTTAAGGAAGAGATAGTGGTAGAGTTGGGTTTTTTTTTTTTTCCTCTTCCCTTCCTCGTGAGATTGTGGTTTAGGTAGATTGCCTTTCCGCATGGGGGGGGGAGGGAGGAGAGGGTTCAGGGAAGGTTCGAAAAAACTAAAAAAACTCCAAGAAGTGTTATTGAGTAGATTGATTATGTTATACTAATACGCTGATTAGTTAAAATATACTAGTATGTATAATTAAATATAGTATTATGTGAATGAACATATGTATAATTTCTTTTGATTATGATTATGTGTTTAAATTTTGTTAACATTGGTTCATGGATAATGTCTTGGATTATAAATAAAAGTATTAAAAAAAAAAAAAAAAAAGGCAATCCGAACAATTACTGATGGGCATGGATAACTCTTCGCAAGACGTATACTCCGAATCGGAGATATCCGACTCAAAAAAATCAGAATTCTCCATAATTTGGAGATTGCAATTATGGACAAACACTAACGGCACCTTACACATTCAATGTCTGGGGCACTCACCACCTCCTGTGAACCAGACAACTAACGAATAGACTCTCTCCGTCGCCACTCGGTTAAGGTGTGGAAATGGAATACAACGTGACCACACCCGGTAACAAGGTGCATCGTGTAAGCCAAAAAAACACGCCAGTCTCTAGGACTGTGAAAACTGATGAAATAAGGCTGTTATGTCCGAATAGCCATGAGCCCAAGTATCACTACACAATAGCAGACAAAATCACATAGCAAACATGATTAAAGCCCCTCCTGTTCAATAACCCCCCTCAGGAGATATTAACCCTTTATTCCATAAGATAAAGGAGTCCCACTGGGACCCTGACTTCTTTCGGTAACATTACATTTACAAATCGAAATAAAACGATTTTACTGGAATCTACGCCGTGCAAAAGGAACACGGCCCTTCAAGTGTGACAGACAGTAGCCTCGCTTCTGACATAAACTTTAGTGAATAAAGGCAGGCAGCGAAACTCGTCAACGCTGATTGCCCAGGAGCTGTTAATATGAGTCGGGATGGTTTCGCAGAAAAACTCTCCCTGCATCTCAGGACTCTAACTTTCACCCATGCTCTCACTGAAAGGCTGACAGGATTACGTAAAACTCCAATCCCATTTCGAAGAGTACTACCCTCCATGAGAGACTATCTTCAATCTTCTTACACTTCTCTGACGCCATCCTGAGACAAAAGGCAAAGAATGACTGGGGGATGAGGGAAATGGGGGAGATATTTAAGCCTTTGGCTGGGGTGTCTTTGCCTCCTCCTGGTGGCCAGGTTCTGAATTCCCAAAAGTAATGAATGCAGCTGTGGACTCTTCCCGTTTAAGAATAAAAAACTAAATCTCTTGCAGAGATGCAATAACCATGTATAAAGCCCATAATATATTTTTCAAAAATATTTAGATTTTGAATTAAGCAAATTATTTGCCTTTACAATACAAACAACATGTATTTAACTTAAATAAATAAACTAACAAATGTAAATGATAACTTACCGTAAGCTCAATGCTTTTGCCTCTTCTTGCATTACACAAGCAATGAATTTTAGGAGAGCTGAAAGCATTGCTCTGCAGTTATCAGGATCTATTTCCAGACCTGAAGACTGATGGCACAAGCAAAGTTTTTCATCAAAACACGACCTACAGTTACAAACAGGATAAAAACACTAATTGATAACATGTTAAGATAGAAAAAAATATTATCTTTGTTAAAGTACATGTATATTTTATTAGGTTGCACACTGTGGACATTTAAGAAATAAAAATATGCTTTGAGTATGACTTTCATTATTCAAATAGAGCACGCATTTTAAAACAACTTTCCAATTTACTTCTATTATATTTTGCTTCATTCTCTTGGTATCCTTTGTTAAAAAAGTAGGCTTCTGAACAGCAATACAATACTGGGAGCTACCTGATCCCATAGGGGCCCCAATATTCAAAACATTCAACCACCTACAAGAAATTGCCAGTTTGGGTTCGCTAGGCTAGCAGTCAGTCGGTATATTCTAACAAAAGTGGGCTGAACCTTGTTGCGCTGTCGAGTGGCAATGTGTCTCTCTTAGGATATAATCAGGATTGCAACTTTAGCAAAAGTCCACCAACATCGCCACTGAGCTGCAATGTAGAAAACCGTAGTTCAAGTAGCTGCTTTGCAAATTTGATCAACAGAAACCTAATTCTTAAAAACCCAATAAGTGGCAACTGACCTAGCAGAATGAGCAATAATCCACTGCGGTGGAGGCTGACCTGGCTCCAAATAAGCATTGTGAATCACAAGTTTAAACCAAGAGGCTAAAGAAATAGCAGAAGCTTTCTGACCATTCCTAGGACAAGAAAAAAAGAACGAACAAACTGGAACTTTGACTAAAATCCCTCATAGCATCAATGTAATAGTTCAATGCCCTAACAACATCCAAATAATGCAAAAATCTTTCAGAAGCATTCTTAGGATTAGAACACAAAGAAGGAAAAACAATATTTCTGCTAAAGTTGTCTCAATAAACCACCTTACGCAAAAAATTAAATGATGTCCGTAAAACAGCTTTATCCTGATGAAAAAAACAGATAAGGAGGTTCACAAGAAAGAACAGATAAGTCAGAAACTCTACTAGCAGACGATATAGCCAAATAACAACTGCATACAAAATCCTGTGAGGCCATGCTGGGGCAATCAGGTTTACAGACGACTTCTCTTGCCTTATCTTGGAAATCACTAAGAAGAAAAACTAGTGGAGAAAACAAATAAGCAGGCTGAAAAGGCCAGGGAACTACTAACTCCACTAACTCTACCCGAGGATCCTTGGACCACACAAAGTACCTGAGAGGATTGTTCAAATGGGAGACCTCAAAGATCACAATCTGACTGAACTTATCCTGGTGAATAAGCCACTGCCCTGGATGTAGAAATTGATGACTGAGAAAGTCTGCCTCAAAGTTGTTCACTCCTGGAATATGAATTGCAGAGACTAGACAAGAATTGGCTTATGCCCAGGAGAGAATCTGAGACACCTCCATCATTGCCAGGGTACTGCGAGTTCCCCCTGATGGTTGATAAAAGCTACTGCTGTGACACTGTCTGTCTGGAAACTGAGATGAAGCTCCCTTTTCAACAGAGGCCAAACTTGAAGGTCCCTGAAAATTGCACAGATTTCTAGAATATTGATTAGTAACCTCACCTCCTGAGGATCCCAAACTCCCTGTGCTGTTAGAGACCTCAATCAGCTCCCCAACCTGAAAGACTTGCATCTGTAGTGATCACAGTCCAGGTAGGATGAGTAAAAAAAAAAGAAAAAAGACAAACCTAAATAATTAACTGATGATACTGCCACCAAGTTAGATACTGACTTGTACTGGGATCCAAAAATATCCTTTGATACAGCTGAGTATAATCCCTGCACCATTGACGCAGCATACAAAGCTGAAGAGGTCTCATGTGAAATTGAGCAAATTAAATTGCATCTGAGGATGCAATCACGAGACCTAGTACTTACACAGAACCACTAAAGGGAACGAGAGACACTGAAGGTTCAGACAAGCTGACACCAATCTCAACCTTCTTTGCTCTGTTAGAGAAAGACTCATGGATACTGAATCTATTTGGAAACACAATAATGTTACCTTTGTTTGAAACAACAAAAGTCGGTTGGTGTGACATACTGCTAAAGGAAAGGATGGAGCTTGAACCAAGATGTCGTCCAGGTATGGAAACAGTGCAACACCCTGAGACCTGAACACAAACAAAATGGCACCCAGAACCTTTGTGAATATTCTTGGAGCTGTAGCCAGAACGAATTAAAGAGCAAAAAAAACTGAAAATACATGTCCAGAAAGGCAAACCTCAGAAACTGGAAATGATCTCTGTGAATAGGATCATGAAGGTAAACATTCTTTAAATCTATTGTGGACATAAACTGACCTTTCTGAACAAAAGGCAGACTAGTCCGGACAGTTTCCATTCTGAAAGATGGAATCCTTACAAACCTGTTCAGAGCTTTAAGATCTAGAACTGGTCTAAAAGTACATTCCTTCCAGAGCTTCCAGAGCTCAGAGAGACTGAACAAAAGCTTGAACATTGGACATAAAAAAACCTTCCTCTGGGAGTCCTTGTTTTGAATCCTATTGGATATCCATGAGAAACAATATTCCAAACCCAGGGTTCGGGGGCCGCACCTTTGTGCAGTTTTGGTTGTAGAAATAGATTTTTTTACACTATTTGACTTGTTGCAGACTAAACAAGGGGAACCTTTCTTTTGAGCAAAAGTGTCAGTTTTCTGTTCCTTATTCTGACGGAAGGAACAAAATCGATAAGAAGATTTGGATTTCCCTCTAGACTTTTTGTCTTGAGGAAGAAAAGCCCATTTACTTATAGTAACAGGAGAAATAATATAATCTAAATACAAATCAAATAATTTATTTCGTCAAAGGAAAGAGACAAAAGTTTAGATCTATCATATCAGCAGGCAAGGATTTAAGCCACAAGGCCCTCCTGGCTAGATCTGCCAAAGACATGTTTTTGACATTAATCTTCATAATATCAAAAAAACATAAATTATGCTTACCTGAAAATTTCATTTTCTTCCGTGCGAAAGAGCCCATAGCCGCATCCATTACTTTTGGTAAATAAGAACCTGGCCACCAGGAGGAGGCAAAGACACCCCAGCCAAAGGCGTAAATACTCCTCCCACTTCCCTCATCACCCAATCATTCTGCTGAGGAACAAGGAACAGTAGAAGAAATATCAGGGTGAAAGGTGCCAGAAGAATACAACTAAGACACCCCATACAAAAAAACGTGTGTGGGGGGGGGCTGTGGACTCTTTCCTACGGAAGAAAATGAAATGATCAGGTAAGCATAATTTATGTTTTTCTTCCTAATGGGAAAGAGTACACAGCCGTATTCTTTACTTTTGGGAAAACCATACCCAAGCTAAAGAGGACAGTGAATGCCAAAACGGGAGGGTACAATAGGCGGCCCATTTTGGGAGCACCGAGCCTGAAACCACTACCCAACAAAAACCCAGCTTCGTCCGAAGCCAAGAAAACTTTAAAAAGGAAATGCCCCAAGGACACTGACCAGCAGATAGTCCAGAAGCCTAGCTAGAGATCGCAAAATCGGACTTAACTGAGCCAACAGTCCTCCAGGAGACACCGTCGCCCAACAGTCGGCCCCTCAATGCTCACCACTCACTAAAGAGGGGAACACCAGCCTAAACTCCCCAAGGGATAGGGCAAGGAAGAACCGAAGGGAATCCAAAAGTTCACCACAAAATCCATAAAAGGAAAACCCCCAATAGCGAGCCCAGCTCACAAAGATCCAAATGGATACTGAAAGACAAGGGGAGGCTACGCCCAGACCAAGCAGAAACCAGAAGTTTAGGACCGGGCATCTAAACAGAGACAACCTTCTCTCAACATCATGCAAAGAACCCGAAAGACAACTGAAGACGGAGTCCTCACATCATCAAAACCAAGAATACTAAAGTAACAGACCCGGACGAAAAACCCTGTGTCAAGAACATGCAGCTATCATCAGGATGGCACAGAAGAATACTTGCTGAGAAGTAAAAATCGGCCAGCAAGAGAACAGATTGCAAAAGAAAATTTCCAGACAGAGGGCAATCAAAGCCGCCAGACCTACACACAAGGTTCCAAAAGGGGAAGCACATAACCTCAACGAGGCTCACTGCATCCCCAGGATAGATAGGTTACACTCAGAACCGAAGGTGTATGGTAACCCTGGACCTTCTGCTTGCAAGCCCAGGGAACTAGCTACTATGCCAACCTAGATCCTGAAGACGCATCTCAGAACCCACTCCCACCCGGGCCAGCCCAAGCATCGGCAGATCTGAAACAGGAGAACAGAAGAACCCCAACACCAGCTCAAAACTGAGCGGAAGAATGGCCACAGCCATCCCAACAGAGCACGGGTGCCAACCTCACTCCTTAGAAACAGACGACAAGGCCGTAGACCAAAAGGAATCTAACAAAAGGCCCACCATAGTCTCGACACGGAGCCAGCAACACTCCAGATGGAACGTAACAACCCAGAGAAAAACACCCCTCTCTGAAAGGTTAACTCTCAGTTCCAACCCTTCTGAATCCAAGAGAATCCCTAGAAAAAAGGACCACACCTCTATAAGAAGGAGAATAAGCCCCCAACCCTAAGAAAAGGGATGGGGCCAAAAAAGCAGAGCACCTACCCACAAGACACAAAGCCACAGGCTAAAGGAGAGATCAATCTCCATCGCAGATGAACTTGGAAGGAATCCCCCTAAGGAATTAGCTTGCTAACACACATGCAATGTGCAATAGCTGCAGCAGAGACACTGCAAACCCATTCGCCTGCACAGCAGTGAATCCATAAGGCTACCACAGTATTTTAGCCTTTGGATGGGGTGTATTTGCCTCCTCCTGTGGCCAGGTTCTTATTTCCCAAAAGTAATGAATGCGGCTGTGGACTATTTCCCATTAGGAAGAAAACAGCATAACAAACAAAAGAATTGGCACCCTGAAGCAAACCCAATAGATTTCCACTAACAGAGTCATCAGAATACTGCTCAAAGACTAGGCCCGTAAGCAGAAGCAGCAGCTACATCAGCAATAGAAATAGCTGGTCTGAGAATATAAACTGCATGTAAAAAGGCCATTCTATGAAAAGATTCTAACTTTCTGTCTAAAAGTACTGTCTTCAAAAGAAATAGTAGTACGCCTAGGCAGAGTGTAAATGGCCCCATACACCTTAGGAACTGTTTCCCATAAATCTAAATTAGCAACAGGTAAAGGATATAACTTTTTTTTATTGTTTTTATTGAGGTTCACAACCAAAAATATAACAGGCAAGTTACATAACGATACATGAAATATGGTTAGACATCTGCACATATATTGTTCACTTACAATCTTGTATACTTAGAATTTTAACAAGAAGGGAATATATATATATATATATATATATATATATATATGTGTGTGTACACAAGATGTATAGAGATGGCGCTGTTAGAGAGAGGTGAGTAAGTGTAAAGACCTATTAAGGTCTATAAATAATGCACAGTAAAATACCAAAGTGTCGCTAATATTTAGACAATAGGTACAGAAAAAGGTACTATATACAGTTAAAAATAGCTGTGAATGTACCCAGAATTATAAATGAAATTTTAAGGTGTACATAGATATATGACCTATATAAGGTTAGTCAAGGTATAGTCCTTTGATGTAATCACAAATTAGAAGATAAAATGGAATTTCAAATATGATCTTCTTCCAATCCGGTGTGTGTCCCCCTAAGGGTATGCACTTACTTTAATAACCCTCAATCAGATGAGGTAAGAATGATTCGATAATGCTGAGCAAGGATGTCGCCTCTTAGATATGCAGTCACTGGCAGATGAAACTTTATTTCTTTTTTAGGAGCTTGTGCCCTTCTTGGTGTCCTGGTAGATGTAAACTTCCTATCTCGGTCACCATACCATGTAACAAAGTCAGAGAAGAATATATAGTGTAATAAAGTTTATTAATATTACATATATATTTAAACATACAAATGCAAACTCACATTTAAAAACCTCTACAACAAGAGGTATGAAAAAGGCATATAACAAATAATCCTAAACTGGCTGTACCTGGGATTATTTGTTATATGCCTTTGTCATACCTCTTGTTGTAGAGGTTTTTAAATGTGAGTTTTCATTTGTCTGTTTAAATATATATGTAATATTAATAAACTGTAATACACTATATATTCTTCTCTGACTTTCTTACATGTTATGGTGACCGAGATTGGAAGTTTACATCTACCAGGACACCAAGAAGGGCACAAGCTCCTAATAAAGAAAGAAAGTTTCATCTGCCAGTGACTGCATATCTAAGAGGCGACATCCTTGCTCAGTATTATCGAATCATTCTTACCTCATCTGATTGAGGGTTATTAAAGTAAGTGCATACCCTTAGGGGGACACACACTGGATTGGAAGATCATATTTGAAATTCCATTTTATCTGCTAATTTGTGATTACATCAAAGGACTATACCTTGACTAACCTTATATAGGTCATATATCTATGTACACCTTAAAATTTCATTTACAATTCTGGATACATTCACAGCTATTTTTAACTGTATATAGTACCTTTTTCTGTACCTATTGTCTAAATATTAGCGACACTTTGGTATTTTACTGTGCATTATTTATAGACCTTAATAGGTCTTTACACTTACTCACCTCTCTCTAACAGCGCCATCTCTATACATCTTGTGTACACATATCTTTTTGGGAGGTATTGGGAAATCCTCCGACTACTTGGAGACTGGCAGTTAATAGGAGAGTATAGGTGTATACCACGTATATAGGGGTATTTTAGAATTACTAGTACGTACCTCTACACCTTAGGAGCGCTGTAGGGTTAGCTAGAGGGGTATCCCTAACAGCTTTCTGTCTTTTATTGTGATATATATATATATATATATAATATATATATATATATATATATTATGCATTGTGAAACCTGTCTTAAGGCCTTCCAGATGATAAAAGGAGGTCGCTCTTGTACCTCACTTTACCAATAATGAAAACAATGACAATCAAAGAAGGCAATTGAAAAACAGGGATCACTTTTGGATCCCAGTTTGAGTAAACCTAAGTTTTAAACTTTAGTAACTATGAAAAGAACAAACCAAGAAAGTATTAGTATTGTTTTAGAAACTCTATAAGTGCTTAAATCAAGCTATGTTTGTAGCAGGAAGTAAAGTTGCTTGGTGGGCTGCAATGTCTCCAAATGGGCTTGTAAAGATATACTAAATCCAAGGAATAAGTTGCTACTCTTGTAGCTGCTAATACTTTTGTTCTAAAACATAAATTATGCTTACCTTATAATTTCCTTTTCTTCCCTGGGAAAGAGTCCACAGCCACATTCATTACTTATGGGAAAATAAGAACCTGGCCACCAGGAGGAGGCAAAGACCCACCATCCAAAGGCATAAATACTCCTCCCACTTCCCCTATACCCCAGTCATTCAGCCGAGGAACAAGGAACAGTGGAAGAAGCATCAAGGTGAAAGGGTGCCAGAAGATAAAAAACAACAACGCCCCCCCCCCCAAGAAAAAAAACGGGCGGGGGGCTGTGGACTCTTTCCCACGGAAGAAAGAATAATTTATGTTTTTCTTCCTAATGGGAAAGAGTCCACAGCCACATTCATTACTAATGGAAAATTTATACCCAAGCCAAAGAGGACACAGAATGCCAAAACAGGAGGGTAGGAGGCAAACTAATAAAGGCACCAACCTAAAAACAGATTCCCAAGAAAACGTTCCCAGTTCGTCCGAAACAGGGATCAACAAACATTTTGAAAAAGCGGTCCCAAAAACACAAATCTACCAACAGTCCAAAGAACCTAGATAGAACCACGAGTGGGCCCAAACGAGAGCACCCACCACAAGGACAGCATCTGACAGGGGCAACAACCCCACCACAGCCCTTCAACCAAATGAGGGAACCCGACTAAAAATTCTCAGAGGGAAGAGACAAGACAGAAGAAAAGGAACACCGTCCAGGGTGACAAAAGAGACAACCCGGAGCCACACAGTAGGCTACAACCAAACAGACTATATGAAAAGTCAAGAAAGGACCAGAGAGAAACAAACGAATCTCAAGGACCAACAAACGTAAAACAGAGAGACCGTGTGGAAACGCGTCACCCCATAAACGAGGACGTGAATGAAAAGCCCCCACCCCAGTGAGCAGGGGAATACAGACCAAAAACAAGAGGTTGCGGCAGCAACAAGCAGAGTAAAAAATAAAACTGAATTAAAAGTAAGATACTTTATTATTCCATTTAAAAGCCAGTAGGCAAAGATACCTTTCCTCCCACTCACAAGCTGAGTCACAAGCTGGTTCGGGGCTTTGAGCGGTTCAGCGTTCAGCGTTCGTGGATGTCTATGAGGAATACAGACCAAGTTCTACACCCCTGACCACAAGAGACTGAGGACGCCTCACAAGCAAGGAAAAATTTTCTCAGGAGAGAGACAGGGAAAGGATGACAAAAACAACTAGTGGAGCAAAAATAAGCAGAGCCCCCATCCGAAAACGGATACGAAACATCCCTCTCCTGCGCAACTGAAACTGTGCAGAACACTAAACCACTATAGGCCGAAGAGCAGCGGAACATCCTTCCTGATTAACCCTTCTGAACAAAGAGATCCCAAAGATCCAACTCCCCCAGAAGGTTCAGAAAAACGCCTCACATGGGACCCTAAAGTGCATGTTAGCATTCAAGGAGCAACAGTTGCCCTGGAGACAACAGTAACCTTCTGCAAGCTGGGTAGCAAAGCTAACCGTAGGACCACCAGACACGCTTGAGCAAGACGACCAGAACCCCGGGAAAACCAGACCCGAGGACACAATCCCTAGGGGCAAACCCACAGACATCAGATATAAAATAGCAAGCAATCGCAGCTGAGTACAAACTCAAGAACTGCAGCTTCCTAGACAGACAAGCTAACAATTAGGCCACCTAGGCTCAATAGCTTGCCAGCAGACAAGGTACAATAACTGCAGCTGTTTCTCAACAGCACACCTTCCGCTTACTAGGCAGTAAAGCAAATCCAAAAGAAGCAAGAGTCCCTCAGAAAAACGCAAGAAAGGGAGCAAGTGTCCCCAGGGCACCCAACCAATTTACAAATGATTGAACAGGCACCGAACGCCTAAAGTGTTGAGTGACCAGCACAAACCCTAGGACAGAAAGGAATACAGACCTCCCAGAACCCAAAGGGTAAAGACTGAGAGCAACCGCTCGAGCCCTCGTAACACAAGCAGCAAGGCGACCAACAATCCCAACCTATGCGCCTTTACAAAGTCTCCTGAAGACAGAGACAAAGGGGAAAAGGAGGTCAAACCAAGCTAGAGCTAGTCTTAGACACGAAAGAGGAATAAGATAAGGGAAGCCCTTAACAAAAAGGCCCAGTGCCCATCCTCAACAAAGGTATCAAAACAAAAATACCCCTGACTCCCTAACAAAGGAGACAATAGGACCCATCCTGACCCAACCCCAAATCCCAGGGGCATAACAGGGACATACAGATAAGATAAAGAGCTAGACTGCCAGAACCGTAGACTCTCCCCCGAGATCCCCGCCAGAATCAGAAAGGAGGAAACCAGACTTCCATAAGTCAGCGCCCGAGGCGACACGCCCCAAGCTGGACAAGCTGGTAGGCTATCTCAACGAGGAAAAAGAAGCTTGAATCAAAATCCAAGAGATACTGTGAAAAACCTGCAGCACGAGTCCATTAGAGAAAAAAACCCTAATCCGTAGACCCGAGGCACAGGACTCCAAGAACAAAGCCCACCTAGGTCCTAACACCCCAAGGGGCGATAAAGACGACCAGGGCACCAGCGACAAGACCGGAAAGGTCAATCCAAAATCCTATCAGAGCCTAAAAAGATCCCAGGGGTGGAGGAAGAGGACATTGGCCACCTCTGCATGACAGCCTAAACTACACGATGGCAAAGACTCTAGTAGAACCATCAACAGCAGCTCAAAAGGACATAACCGCTCCACACGGTAAGGACCACACCCCTCGGATCAGGGATGCAAAAGAACGCTGTGAGATACCACCGGTCCCGATGTTGGGTGCGGACTGACATGGCCCAGCCCAAGCGTTCCCAACATCCAGACCCGAAGGTCCGTGAGAATAGTGTAATTCTTTCTTTCTTCCTTTTATTGTGTATTAAAACAAATAACTGAACAAGAGAGTCAGTAGGTCCCGCCGGACCAGCCAGGCGCAACATGCGTCACTAACAAGTAACAGGTCACACAAAAAACTCTGGAATAAATCCGGGAACAACTTCCATAGAAGAACTTAAATCAAGCCATCCCAGAATTCCCATAGGGAAAAAAGAAAGAAAAATAATCCGGACCGGATAAAAAAAAAAAACATGGTCACCCGCAGGCATCCGCCCAGAAGGAACTATGTCTCCGCAGGACCTGCCAAACGGAAACTGTAACCTCCAGAAAAAAAGACTGGGAAAACTCACAGTAGACCGACCGGGGAGAGACACATCCCAACTAGCCTATCTCGGAGAACCTTGCGAGAACTGAGAAGTCCTCCGACCATAAAGGAAAGTATCCCCAAATAAGTCAAACAGTCGTAATAGAACATGCAGTGGCACAATACTATAACGAAAAGAACAACAAGGGGGAACAACCACCCCGGTAGGAATATTATAGTGCCATTCACGGTCTGAACACCCAGAATAGGCAGACAGGCACACAACTGCAAGGAAACTTCAGGGTCCTGCAAGCGAATCAGCACCATTAAAATATTAAATCGAAAATGTCCCGAAATCTCGGGGCCAACCTCAAAAGTAAAAGGAGTATGCGATTGAGGAGAAGCCCGACGGACCCGGCAAACTATCCAGGCATGAGAGACAAGATTGGCAGACTTGCGATAACAGGGCCAAATGACGGTACTCATCTGAGGACGACACAGAATTACAATCCTCATCCGAGGATGACTCAGAATCGGATATAAAAATAGCCCCAGCATTGGAATCCTCCATGGCTTAAGACTGCACAAAATAAACAGGGATTTGGGGGGAAAAACAGCGACTGGCACCTGACACCCACAATGGCTGGGGGCACTCACCACCTTCTATGACCAGACCTCAGCGGAGCAGACTCTTTCCTCCGTCGCAACTTAGTCAGAAATGCAGAAGGGGAAGAAACCCCACCCAAGCGTAAAAACACGCCCGGTCACCAGATGCCCAGTGAAATCCCAAAAAGCGCGCCACTAAAGAGCGGAAAAACTAGGCCCACAGAAAAAGTTAAGCAAGTCTGAATAAAATAGGCATAACCCAAACGTATAGTTCTAGGCCGTGTAAACCACAACCGAAAGAGCAAGCCAATATGTGCCACATAGGCATATGTCTCGGCCGCAGAGCTCCCATGCACATACACAAGCAGGTTGAATCACATAAGAAACATGATAAACAAAAACCCTTCCCCTTTCACTAATCCACCCTTAGGAGGAATTATCCCATGATTCCCAGATCGGAGCAGAAGGTGCCTCGGCGAGGCCCATACTTAACTGTCATAATAATCACATTACAGATAACGGAATAAAATGAAACGATCTTACCGGAATCTACGCCGTGGAACAGGAACACAGCCCTTCAAGTGTGACAAATAGCAGCATCGCCTCCGTCATGGACTTGAGAGAAGACAGCATGTAGCGAAACAAAGTTCAGCAATGCCAAGTGCTGAAAACGGAGCTGTGAATATGAGTGGGGATGGTGTCGCAGGGGAAGCTCCCACTGCATCTCCGGACTCTCACTTTCGCCCAGACCCTTCACAAGAGACTGACAGTACTACTTAAAACTCCCGTCCCATGTCGAAGGGTAGAGAAATATGAAAAAGAAATAAAAGTAAAATAATTTTAAAAGAAAACTTCTGACACATCTCTGCCAACCTCCTGGGATGAAAGGCAAAGAATGACTGGGGTATAGGGGAAGTGAGAGGAGTATTTATGCCTTTGGCTGGAGGGTCTTTGCCTCCTTCTGGTGGCCAGGTTCTTATTTTCCCATAAATAATGAATGTGGCTGTGGACTCTTTCCCATTAGGAAGAAAAGAAGGAGCTTCTGTAAAGCCGAAAACAATCAGCCTTAAAAGTAGGGTCAGAGTTATATAGAATAATTTTAAACTAAGCAGTGGAAGGGGCACTACACACTACAACTGACTGGTATGATTGCCTCTTTGGAGGAGAAGAAAACATGCTCTGGAGTGGGCAATAATCATATGTCTGATTAAAAAAACAAAAAACAGTAGGCATCAGAGATAACATCCGAATATAAAATGACTGTCACCTGCCCTGTTAATGATTAAATTGATTGAATGATGAACTGTATCCCCTATAAATGGATATTCCTCTGTGTATCATATATATACTTGCTAAATTTTCTGTTTCAATCAGTCTAGCTAGTTGGCAAACCATATGTTTTAAGGCAGATGAGCAGGCTACATCTCAATAAGAGGGGCAGTCTAATGTATATGAAATCCCAGTGTTGTCTGAGACTAGAGAAATAAAATCTATGAATTAAACTATGTCGTTGGCAAATGCATACAGTGGTTTTCTATTGTAATCTTGGCGAAACCTGCTATCTCGGCCGCCAACACCAGGTCAGGAACTGTGTCACAGCAAATATATGTAGAAGAGATTAAGCTCTGTATATGGAGGGCTAAGGATATGTCTTATCCAAACACTGATATGTAGATATGAAAAATCAGACACCAATATAAAATGACAAGATAACACCCATCATAACACAATAACTCCTTTAAACAACTCCCCCCTTGTGAACAAATCGCGACAATATAATGGAGTATATGTAGTACAAATAAACTTAGGGTAGGTGTGTAGGGAGGAAATAAAAGAACATTCAGAAACATTTGCCAACAGCAAAATCTGTTTGGGGATGCCACAGAAGAAAAAAAAGTAAACATTAAGCCTATGCTTTCTTTTGTGACAATCAGCGTACATGAGCTCAGACTAGAACAGTTATAAAGGAAACAAGAAGTCACCAATAGAATAATAAGTGAGTCACTCATTGTGGAATTTTGTTATTGCCAGTAAAAAGCCCAGATATTGAAATCTCAGACCAGTGTATATCGCTATTTCTCTGAAACCAAACTTAACTAATAGGGTGAACTGTGGTAAGTAGAGAGGCATCAAAGCTGTTGCAGCATCATTCCTGAGGCCACAGATCTAGAAAATTCAGAATAGAAGAGTTGGAGAGTGACAAGGGCCCCACAAGATCATGACCACTAACTCCTCATAATGTTGACTCCATGGCATCTGCAGAAATGACTGTGGGGAAGGCACCATTGACTACAGCATGCACGCTTAAAGTAAAAGGCTGTGGTTCAGCTTCAATGTAACTCCCGATCTCAAGCTCCTGTGTATCGCAGTCAGAGGGATGACGCCTCTGTGTTTTCTTCTTCCAGATTGTTTGCATCATCAGGATCCTGACCATCCTATGACAGAGAGCTGCCTTTTCTCCCACATGATTGTTTATAAACTTTTATATATATTTTGAGGCTATATTATATGTTTGCAGATTTTTGTTTATTAAATTGTTAAGTTTCATTTTATGTTTAGTTTTTGAAGAGCTCCCCTTAGAGGAGACTTGTGCCAGCACATTTTTTTCCTTTTTTCTTGGCGGTCAGAGGGTGCCATGCCATCAGTCTGTATGCACTGTGCGCGGGTGGGAGGTATAGCAGGAATCTATTCATTGTCAGTGAGAGGTGAAGTGTCTGAGATTATAGTAGGGTAGCCATAGGTGTCCAGGCAAGTGGGTTAGTATAAGTTCAGCTGAAGGGTCCATCTTTGTACGGATACTGTTAATTAGAAGTCCCTGTAGTGGTTGGCAAGTGTACTGCACAGTAACGACAAAGATGCTAGGGTACTCTGCCGGGGGGTAGAGAAAAGGCTGTAACCTGTTATGATCTCCGGGGGACTGAAGCTGACACCAGACCTGGAAATAGTGGTATATATCTGAAGAATGCATTCATCTGTTTTACAAGCAGCATAGATCTTCACATGATGGTATAGTCAAGAGCAGATTTAGGGCAGATTTGTTCTGTTAGCTGGTGGAGCAGGCAGTCTTGCAACTAATCATGGCCACCTACCGGAAGTTCCCCCTAGCGATATAACTTTTTAAACCTTGCAGAAGGAGTAAAGGAATTACCTGCCTTAGACCATTCCGTAGACAGGGAAAACCTCAGCAAAATTAACAACAACCTCAGGAAAAACCTCAGGGAGATGAACAACAGTCTTTAAAAAAACAGAATTTATGCTTACCTGATAAATTACTTTCTCTTGCGGTGTATCCAGTCCACGGATTCATCCTTTACTTGTGGGATATTCTCATTCCCTACAGGAAGTGGCAAAGAGAGCACACAGCAGAGCTGTCCATATAGCTCCCCCTCTAGATCCACCCCCCAGTCATTCGACCAAAGGTTAGGAAGAAAAAGGAGAAACCATAGGGTGCAGTGGTGACTGTAGTTTAAACAAAAAAATTTTACCTGACTTAATTGCCAGGGCGGGCCGTGGACTGGATACACCGCAAGAGAAAGTAATTTATCAGGTAAGCATAAATTCTGTTTTCTCTTGCAAGGTGTAGCCAGTCCACGGATTCATCCTTTACTTGTGGGATACCAATACCAAAGCTTTAGGACACGGATGAAGGGAGGGAACAAGACAGGTACCTTAAACGGAAGGCACCACTGCTTGCAAAACCTTTCTCCCAAAAATAGCCTCCGAAGAAGCAAAAGTATCGAATTTGTAAAATTTGGCAAAAGTATGCAGTGAAGACCAAGTCGCTGCCTTACAAATCTGTTCAACAGAAGCCTCATTCTTGAAAGCCCATGTGGAAGCCACTGCTCTGGTAGAATGAGCAGTAATTCTTTCAGGAGGCTGCTGGCCAGCAGTCTCATAGGCCAAACGGATGATGCTTTTCAGCCAAAAGGAAAGAGAGGTAGCAGTCGCTTTCTGACCTCTCCTCTTACCAGAATAGATAACAAACAAGGAAGATGTTTGTCTGAAATCCTTAGTTGCTTGCAAATAGAACTTTAGAGCACGAACTACATCAAGATTGTGCAACAGACGTTCCTTCTTCGAAGAAAGATTGGGGCACAGAGAAGGAACAACAATTTCCTGGTTAATATTCTTGTTAGAAACCACTTTAGGAAGAAAACCAGGTTTAGTACGCAAAACTACCTTATCTGCATGGAACACCAGGTAAGGTGAATCACACTGTAAGGCAGATAATTCTGAGACTCTTCGATTAACCCCTTAATGTCCAAACCGGAGCAGCCTAAAGCCAGCAACCGGTTAACTAACTACAGCACCTTGCCACAGCTTACTGCTGTGGCCCTACCTGCCCTTAGGGATCAGTTTTGGGGGAAAAAAGCTTCTGTTAGGCCCTCAATCAGCGGCTGGACCCTCCATGTGAAGCAGCATGAACTGTCTTTCAATTCTAACTGCGCATCTGAGGCGCGAAATTAGGCCCCTCCCACTCCACTCTGGAGTTGTGAGGCCTACAAAAATCACTTCTGAGTGACTAAATTTTGCCATGTGGAAAATAACCCCAGAAAAACACTCCAAAGTGCTTAAAAAGTGTCTCCGAGTATTTCTTAAACAAATAATCGATTGCCCTGAGTTAGTGTCAACCAGCCTAATTAGCCCTGTTATGTAAGCATTCAATTCTTTACTAAGTCTCAGAACATAGCTTACCCTCCCCACATGGGGATCTTGTCAGTCTTCTAGCATTATCTCAGTCTTGTCTAGAAATAAATGACTGAACATACCTCATTGCAGTCAAGCCTGCAAACTGTTCCCCCAAACTGAAGTTTTCTGGTACTCCTCAGTCCTGTGTGGGAACAGCAGTGGATTTTAGTTACAACATGCTAAAATCATTTTCCTCTCAGCAGAAATCTTCATCACTTTTCTGCTAGAGAGTAAATAGTACAAACCGGTACCATTTAAAAATAACAAACTTTTGATTGAAGATATAAAACTACAATTCTAACACCACATTCACTTTACCCTCCCATAGAGAGACCCTAGTGCTTAGAGCCGGCAAAGAGAATGACTGGGGGGTGGAGCTAGAGGGGGAGCTATATGGACAGCTCTGCTGTGTGCTCTCTTTGCCACTTCCTGTAGGGAATGAGAATATCCCACAAGTAAAGGATGAATCCATGGACTGGATACACCTTGCAAGAGAAAATTAATTTAAATGATTACAAGGCGTATCATCAGAAACTTTAGGATCTTTAACCCTTAAAGTAATTAAGAACTCCTTTAAAAGAGAACGAATATGTTAAACTTTAAACAAACAAAAAAAGAAATATCAGATGAAACTTCACAATCTGAAGACAAAACAGTATCCCTGGCACATAGTACTTGTAGAAAATAAAATCTGAACTGACCTTTTTGCCGTTTTTTTCAACATTACAAAGGATCCCTCATTGCAGTTTTGATCTTAAGGGCCCTAGTAAGATTACATGACATGTATGTGCAGCCACCAATCACCAGCTAGCATTCAGCAGCACACTGCTGCTCTAAATAGATATACTATTTAAGGATTCCAAGAAAAGCAAATTTGGTAACAAAATTAAATTGAAAATTTGTTTAAAATTGCATACTCTGAATCATGAAAGTTTCATTTGACTTGAATTTCCCTTTAAGATTATATCAACACTAAGCAACACCCTTAACGATTACTATGATTGTGACTTGCGCAATCATATTTTATCATTCTAATCTTTAATTAAATATTTATATAGATCTATGTATATGCATTGCTTTTGGACAGATTAGTTAGAATTGCACCATAATTACTTGTGCTGTGACCTATGCCACATATAAGGAAAAATATAATAAGGAATATATAAGGAAAAATAATAGACGTACACAGGCAAAAATTTTGGTTCAGAATTTTCGACAGATTCGGGTAGGCAGAATTTCGTTTGTGGCCGCGTTCACTTTCGCTGAAAATTTGGATCAGAATTTCTTTCAAAACAAAATTCGTTGAAATGCATTAACGCCTATGAGAAGCCCACAAAACATTATTTTCAGCAGCAACATTACACTGCTAGCAAATTCCAACAATTAAAAGATTCAGTGCTAACTGGGACATGAGAACATAGAGGAACCAGAACAATTTTTACTAGGAGAAGTCAAACAATAAACTGCAATAAAAAGTATTTGGTAATTACAGGAATATCAATATCAATTATTCAATACATCAGCCCTGTACTCTAGCATCCCCCATGAGGAAGGTCTAAAAGCCCTCACACATATGCTAAAGAGACACACCAGTTATCCTGAAGAATTCATCACATTTCTTGAAGAACTCACAAGATTCCTTCTTACACACAACTACTTTGTCTTCGAGGGCCAGTACTACCTCCAAAAATGCGGCACAGCCATGGGAGCCAAATTCGCCCCCTCTTATGCAAACCATATATGGGGTATTTCGAACATTTATACCTTTTTGGGGGTGGGCTGGCCCTCGAGGACAAAGTAGTAGTATATGGTAGATTTATAGACGATCTAATATTCATCTACAAGAAAAACACTGAACTTACTATTCAAGAAATCCTCGATTTCTTCAATAACAATACACTTAACCTGTCATTTACGCATCTAAATGATGATAAGATCATCAACTTTTTAGATCTCACACTAGAGCACAATGATGAAGGAAACATCATCACTAGCACATTTAGAAAACCCCTATCAAGAAACACTATACTTAGAGCTGACTCTTGTCATGCCCCACACATGCAAAAAGGCATTCCCAAGGGCCAATATTTAAGATTACGGAGAAACTGCAGTACCCTCCAATTATATTTCAAACAAGCAGATGAACTCACTAATAGACTCACATCTAGAGGCTACAGAAAAAGTGTGTTACTCAAAATTAAATCCCAAGTAGCAAGGACAGATAGGGTCACACTACTCAACAACAATAACAAAAAAACTATAACAGGTACAATTAGTAGAAGCAACAATGAAAATTTCACAACCAAAGAAAATATCTGTTTTGTAACTAAATACAGCAATCAATTTTACATTATCAAAAATATCATTAAGAAATATCTACCAGTGCTCAATAGTGACATCACTTTGAGAAACAAATTACAGCAACATATAAGATTTGTAGCCAAAAAAGCACCAACCATACGTGATAAGATCACACACAAATTTCATAACAAAATTTCACCAACCACTAATTGGCTAAGTCCTTCCAAAGGCAATTACAGATGTGGCCATGTACCATGCAAAAGTTGCAAATATACTGAAAAATGCCTAACGTTCAGTTCCTCAGAGACACACAAAACATATCCAATAACTAATAGAATGGACTGTACGTCCACCCATGTAATATACCTAATCACATGTACACACTGCCAACAACAATACATAGGGATCACGACACGTCCATTGAAGGACCGTATAAGAGAACACCTCTTATCAATAGAAGAGGAACTCCCTAGGACACCAGTGGCCAAACATTTTCACACACATGATAACAGACTTAGCCATTTCACATTTAAAGCCATAGAACATATATCAAATAATCCACTAGGGGGTGACAGAAACAAGATGCTGTCCAAAAGAGAAGTATATTGGATATTCATGTTACAAACTAGAACACCACAAGGCATGAATAAAAGATATGATGTCAATCTATATATAGAGTAAACAAGATATATTTCAGTAACATAGCATACAAAATTTATAGACAAGATCAATATTAACACACTATATATATACCACATCAGTCCTTAGGTTCTCCAATAACATGGATACAAATATTACTAAATCCTTCAATATCCATATTTACTATAGGGTTTAACCTGTTAGCTCCTATAGCATATATATAGGCCTTAAGGTTATTTCAATATAGTACACTACTCTCCCTCTCTCTTCCTCATTCCCACCAAAGGTTTGCTAAAATTGTCTATGCTTTACTAATTTAAGCATAACCCATCCCTCCCAAATTAAAAAAGGAAAAAAATGACTCAAAGAAAGAATTAAAAAAGAATTTTTCATAAACTATGTCATGAGAAAATGTTTTTAACATAACCCATCCATTTGCCTTATATTTTATTATCTTAGCACTGTTAAAACCATCTAGTTATGAACCAATGCCTTAACATAACCCAGTATTCTATCTTTAGGGTTAGATCCAAAAACACATTAGTAAATTAGGACTATTAGTTAGTCCTTTTTACAGTTTCATAACTAATTATGTGAAATATATTATATATAATATCACATCAGCCAGGGGCTCACACAGAACCCCCTAGCTAATAGAGTGCTAATTTTTAGATACTACCATAACGTCCTAAAAATGTTATTAATCATTTTAATGTATCATCATGATTTTTAATTGCTGCTGCTTTATAGAGAGTAAAATAAAATAATAGTTGTTATATATAACTATGGCTTTGCAGACAGCCACATAATGCTTTCTCTTTGTTAGTGACCATGTAAGGTCCACTTTAACACAAATTGATAAAGTTCACTATGCCTTTGTGTAACTGCCTTAAAAAATACATACTTTAAAAAGAATGAAACACATGGCGGGACCTTATAGAGAGCAATACAATATATTCATTCTGTATGTGGTCATCTTGGCTTACCTTAATACAAGCAGTCAAAGTCTAAACATGTTTTTATACAACTGCCTTATTTCATAATTCAAAAAAATATAAAAAAAAGGGAAAGTATTTGTACACAAATACACATATTTTCACTTACAGCTCTCTTTTAAATGCACTAAACTATCATCTCCACTAATCTTTATAACATCATAAAAGCATTGCAACAGCATCAAAGTTAACTATTGATAAATCAATTATTGGAAAATTGTTTGTTCAAGCATAATGCATTCATATTTCTGTATAGCATATTATCTGTTCAAGAATGTAATCTGCTGCTCGGGACCTCTAGGCCAGGTGTACACCATGTCATTAGAAAACCAAATTGTGTAGGTTTTCACACACCTTAAGGGTTAACATGACACCCTTTCTGATTGGTTACCTACACCTTTATAGAGACCCTGACCAGCAGAGACCATTATCTCTGATGAAGCGCATGTGCTCATGCGCGAAACGCGTAAGATAGGAGCTTACCTGTGTCTGAAGATAAGCCTGCTCCTAATAAATACTTCATTTCATCTACCTTGAAGACTCTGCATTCCTTTTTCCTCTTTCAATTATTCACTATACTACATTTTCCCACCACCCTCCCTATTGTCTCCCTTCTAACTTTCCACCACAATCTTTCCGTAATTTGTTTTCAACTTTCATTATTTTTCAAATACCCCATAAGTATCCCAATTCCTCACTTTCTCACACATGCACCATAACAAATTTGTAGTTAATTATACTTGGAGACTCAATTCAGAGACGGGCAGGAGCATGAAAGACGGGCAAGAGCATGAGAGGTGGTCCCAGCAGCCAAGGAAGGAGAGCCTGAAATGTGAATTATAGAAGTCACATCATAGGGTAGGCAAACAGCACAGGATAGGGGTGCTAAAAAGGTGTATGGTTTAACTCACATTTGAGAAAGCACTAGATCATGCATATCAAGCAGGCCAAATCCTCTGAGTCACCCGGCAGACTCTCCTCCGGTAACGAGAGATAACTCTTCTCCAATGCTCTAATCTGCTCCCAAGCAGATTTTCAATTTAGACTCAAAGTCCAGAAGTGCAGCTAGCAGGAGATTAAAGCGTCCCCGAATACACAGAGGATACATAGTAGTAGAAGTAAAGTTAAAAGCAATTTATTAAAAAAAATTGTTGCAAAAGCGACAGATTTCTCAGTGTCTTAGCTCCATTTCATGAGCCTGATGAAATGGTGCTAAGACACTGAGAAATGCATCACTTTTGCAACAATTGTTTTCAATGAATTGCTTAAATTTCTCACAATCTCACACACCCACCTGTTTCTTAAATCCATTTCAAGTTATCCTTGTAGACTGTTTATGAAGTCCTTGTCAAATTCATTTAAAGTGAGCAAGAGTAGTATCCCTCTTAAGTCCACCTTAAACAGAAGGGGGAGATCTACTTTGAAACTGATGCATTGGTGAAGGGAGGGAAAAATCGAGAAATGCACAAACGTGTGGAATGTGCATCAATACTGCAGCGACTCCCGGGACGGCCTCCAACCTTTAGTTGTCATTATGAACTCCTGCCTCTGGGACAAAGGTATGGCCTGAAACATATGGAAGAATCCAAGTCCAAACAAAACAAAAAGATGTGCGCCTAGCTGTTCCCCAAGGATTTGTCAATGACCGATGACCACCAAAGAGCAGGAACAGCAAAAAGCCGCCTTCTAGATTTTAGTAAACCAACCCCATAAATACACCTTCAAGGTGACAAAACAAAGACGTGCCACAACTTTGAATTACATTTAGAAGCCTTTCATCCAAACTCATTATATTCCTGTTGTTCTTTATCAAAACTTACATTTGGAAATTTGGTGCACATATTCCTTGATCTGCTTTTATAAAACTGCATTTCAGTCAAACACAAAACATAAGACTGCAGAGCAGAAGGATTGCAGGTCACTTCCACAGCAGTACTAAAAGCAGTCACCTTCTTAGGCAGGAACAGGAGAAGGAAGGGTTTTCCCAGCAATGTCTTAAGCAAGACATCACTACTAGGTAGAAATCCACTTTTGAGATAGTGGAATATTAGAGCAGCAGAGGGCTATCCTCCAAGCTATGTCTTCCTTTCAATTAATTTGAATTGGGAGCCCATTAGTCAGAGATGAGAAGACCATGACTGGTCAGTTAGTGGCAGTCCTTAAGCCATTTAGGTATATCACAGATAACTTGAGACAAACACTGTCAGTCTATTTTAAATCATAGCCTTGTTCACTCATCTCTTGAGCAAGGTGAATGCCTTTCTTGAAAATTGTGATGTGGTTCCTGGTGGCATACTAAGTAGTGAAGTAGCAGTACTTGTCAGGAGGCCGAAGGATAAGATGAAAGATTGCATGCTGAGCATGGCCATCCAAAACTTTTTCCAGTAAAAGCTTGCATACAAAAGTAAAATGGTTTGAAAAGGGGGATTACAATATTATGACCATGAAATTAAGGGAAATAGCTGCTGTATTTAGTTGTCACTGATGAAAAAGTAAATTTATGCTTACCTGATAAATTGATTTCTTCTACGATACGAAGAGTCCACGGATTTCATCCTTACTTGTGGGATATTATCCTCCTGCTAACAGGAAGTGGAAAGAGCACCACAGCAGAGCTGTATATATAGCTCTTCCCTTCCCCTCCACCTCCAGTCATTCGACCAAAGGTTATAGGAAGAGAAAGGAAAATCTAAAAAGGTGCAGAGGTGACTGAAGTTATAAATAATAAAAATATAATCTGTCTTAAATTGACAGGGAGGGCCGTGGACTCGTCGTATCGTAGAAGAAATCAATTTATCAGGTAAGCATAAATTTCCTTTACTTCTACAAGATACGACGAGTCCACGGTTTTCATCCTTACTTGTGGGATACAATACCAAAGCAACAGGATACGGATAAAAGGGAGGGACAAGACAGAGACCTAAACGGAAGGCACCACTGCTTGAAGAACTTTTCTCCCAAAAACAGCCTCAGAAGAAGCAAAAGTATCAAATTTGGAAAAAGAATGAAGGGACGACCAAGTCGCAGCCTTACAAATCTGTTCAACAGATGCATAATTTTTAAAGGCCCATGTGGAAGCCCCAGCCCTAGAAGAATGAGCCGTAAATCTTTCAGGCGGCTGCTGTCCAGCAATCTCATATGCCAGGCGGATGATACTTCTCAGCCAAAAAGAAAGAGAGGTAGCCGTAGCTTTCTGACCCCTACGCTTTCCAGAATAAACAATGAATAATGAAGATGATTGACGAAAATCCTTAGTTGCCTGTAAGTAAAACTTTAAGGTACTGACCACATCCGGGTTATGTAACAGACGCTCCGTCTTAGAAGAAGGATTAGGACACAAGGAAGGAACAACAATTTCCTGATTAATATTCTTATTGGAAACAACCTTGGGAAGAAACCCAGGTTTAGTACGTAAAACCACCTTATCAGAATGAAAAATGAGATAAGGCGAATCACACTGTAACGCTGAAAGCTCAGAAACTCTTCGAGCAGAAGAAATAGCAACCAAAAACAGAACTTTCCAAGATAATAATTTCATATCTATGGAATGCAAAGGTTCAAACGGAACCCCTTGAAGAACTCGAAGAACTAAATTCAAACTCCAGGGAGGAGTAATTGGTCTAAATACAGGCTTAATTCTGGTTAGAGCCTGACAAAAAGACTGAACATCTGGCACATCTGCCAAACGTTTGTGAAACAAAATCGACAACGCAGAAATTTGTCCCTTTAAGGAACTAGCTGATAAGCCTTTCTCCAATCCTTCTTGGAGAAAAGACAGAATCCTAGGAATCCTAACTTTACTCCATGAGTAGCCCTTGGATTCACACCAATAAAGATATTTACGCCATATCTTATGATAGATTTTTCTAGTGACAGGCTTTCTAGCCTGTATCAAAGTACTGATAACCGAATCAGAAAATCCTTGCTTCGATAAAATCAAGCGTTCAATCTCCACGCAGTCAGATTTGGATGTTGGAAAGGACCTTGAATGAGAAGGTCCTGTCTCAAAGGAAGTTTCCATGGTGGTAGAGAGGACATGTCAACTAGATCCACATACAAAGTCCTGCGTGGCCACGCAAGCGCTATCAGGATCACAGAAGCTCTCTCCTGTTTGATTCGAGCAATCACGCGTGGAAGGAGAGGAAACGGTGGAAACACATAAGCTAGGCTGAACGACCAAGGCACTGCCAAGGCATCTAACAGTTCGGCCTGGGGATCCCTCGACCTGGATCCGTATCTTGGAAGCTTGGCATTCTGTCACGATGCCATCAGATCCAATTCCGCTTTGCCCCATCGGCAAATCAATGAGGCAAATACCTCCGGGTGAAGTTCCCACTCCCCCGGATGAAAAGTCTGTCGGCTTAGAAAATCCGCTTCCCAGTTCTCTACTCCTGGGATGTAGATTGCTGACAGATAACAAGAGTGGGCCTCCGCCCAACGGATTATCTTGGATACCTCTCTCATCGCTAAGGAACTCCTTGTTCCCCCCTGATGATTGATATAGGCCACAGTCGTGATGTTGTCCGACTGGAATCTGATGAATTTGGCCGAAGCCAACTGAGGCCAAGTCTGAAGCACATTGAATATTGCTCTCAGTTCCAGAATATTGATTGGAAGTAGAGACTCCATCTGAGTCCAAACACCCTGAGCCTTCAGGGAATTCCAGACTGCACCCCAGCCCAGAAGGCTGGCGTCCGTTGTCACTATTACCCACGAGGGTCTGCGGAAACAAGTCCCCTGGGACAGATGATCCAGCGACAAGCACCAAAGAAGAGAGCTCTGGTTTCTTGATCTAGATTTATCTGAGGAGATAAATCCACATAATCCCCATTCCACTGACCGAGCATGCACAGCTGCAGCGGTCTGAGATGAAAGCGAGCAAACGGAATGATGCCCATTGCCGCTACCATTAATCCAATTACCTCCATACACTGAGCCACTGATGGCCGAGGAATGGACTGAAGTGCTCGGCAAGTATTTAGAATCTTTGATTTTCTGACCATGGCTACCGAGTCTATCAGAGTTCCCAAGACAGGAACTCTTGTCTGTGGAACAAGTAAACTTTTCTCTATGTTCACCTTCCAACCGTGAGTTCTCAGAAAAGGCAACACTGTATCCGTGTGAGATTTTGTCAGATGATATGTTGGATCAGAATATCGTCCAGATAAGGCGCCACTGCTATGCCTTGCGGTCTGAGAACCGCCAAAAGAGACCCTAGAACCTTTGTGAAGATTCTGGGTGCTGTGGCCAACCCGAAGGGAAGAGCCACGAACTGATAATGTTTGTCCAAGAAGGCAAACCTTAGAAACTGATGATGATCCTTGTGGATAGGAATGTGAAGGTAAGCATCCTTCAAGTCCACGGTAGTCATATATTGACCCTCCTGGATCATTGGTAAAATTGTTCGTATAGTCTCCATCTTGAATGATGGAACTCTGAGAAACTTGTTTAGACACTTGAGGTCTAAGATGAGTCTGAAAGTTCCCTCTTTTTTGGGAACCACAAATAGATTTGAGTAGAACCCCTGTCCCTATTCCAATTTTGGAACTGGACAAATTACTCCCATGGTAAAAAGGTATTTTACACAGCGTAAGAACGCCTCTCTTTTTATCTGGTTTGCAGATAATCTTGAAAGATGAAATCTACCTCTTGGGAGAAAGTCTTTGAATTCCAATTGTTAACTGTGGGTCACTATTTCTAGTGCCCAGGGGTCCTGAACATCTCTTGCCCAAGCCTGGGCAAAGAAAGAGAGTCTGCCCCCTACTAGATCCAGTCCCGGATGGGGGGCTGCCCCTTCATGCTGTTTTAGAGCAGCAGCGGGCTTTTTGGATTGTTTACCTTTATTCCAGTTCTGGTTGGGTCTCCAGACTGACTTAGATTGGGTAAAATTCCCTTCCTGCTTTGTGGAAGAAGAGGAAGCGGAGGGTCCTCCTTTAAAGTTCCGAAAGGAACGAAAATTATTTTGTTTACCCCTCATCTTAACAGACTTATAATGTCAACTATCTAAAAATAAAATCCAGGGACTCCAGTAACACCCTTCTGGATAATAGGTTTACTGCTTACCCCATTCCCATACAGGGAAATAAATGCCAGCCAGTTCTGATATATATATATAGTTATAAATAACTATTTAATTAAATCATAAAAGATAAATGAATCTATGGGGACATGTATTCAAACTGCGTACTGATCATAGGCCCATATCAACTTTACTAACTACAAACAGAATGGGTCAAACAGGAAACCACACTGCTAAATAGTCAAATAGACTACTCTCTTTTAAATATGAGTATATCGCAGGAAATTAAAAAGTGACAGCTGATTCCCTCTCTCACTTGCCTTTGCCATCACCGGATGTTCAACTGAAGGATGATGTTCAAGTCATTTTACTTCTTACAAGTACTCTAGCTGCAGTAACACAATAACAAATTCAAGCTGCCTGTTTAGCATGCATAATTCAGCAATCATTATGGAGATTTCTGTTAAATAAATGGCCCAGCACTTAATTTCTAAATGACTTGATTCGCCATTGCTGACTTATTTTAGAGTGGGTGATGAACTTCTCTTACAAAATTGTTGTGCTACGGGGCACACACTAACTACTTGTGCCAAAAGAATTAGCCCCTACATTCATAACTCTTGCTCACAATACACTACTAGTGGAGGTGGCAACTAGCAACATGGGTAGTGGTTGACACCGATTCACTAACTGGCTGCTCTACAACTGGTGATGATGGTGGCAAAGGAGATAATCAATACAGGTGGAAACTGCAGGATAAAAACCCACAATGCACAGCCTCTGCAGTAGAATCTCCTCCTTCACCATCTCCTAAGGCTCATAATCAAGTTCCTCCTGGTCGAGAGTAAAAGGCTGCTGTAGAAGACATGCTAGGAGTCATAACAATATATTTTCATCCTCTTATCGAAAACTACCTATATTCCTATGTGCTGGATTAGTAAGTATATGCATATCAAATTCAATCAAAATTGACAAATACAAAATACCTTGTTATAATCATAATAAAATATAATACTTACGTGAAATATTTTGTTGTATAAAAAACAAATTATGCGGAGGCGGAGCGTAGCCATTCAAGGAAATGGCTGCACCTCAGTGAAGCTCCGTGACATTTTCCACGTCATTGGCCCCCAAATGCCTTGAAATTAGGTGAATAGCTACCTATAATTAATACAAACCCCTGGAGCAGGCTGACAGAGACTTTGGTAAGATGCACTGTTGATCGGTGCAGTTATTCAGCACATCTTCCAGCTCCGCGATCACGCCCGGTCGCCATCTTGGATTTAGGCCTGTGCCTTTCGAGCCTCCGGTGGGCAGAAATAGAAGGACGAACCAACTCACAATTGAACCTGCAGCAGGACCAAACACAGGAAAATGAAGCCGCATCTGCCGTACACTAAGATTGCAAGGTGAGTCGATAATGCGCTAAAAAGAGAGTAACAAGAAGACGCGCTAAAACTAACTTTGTAACATAAAGCCCCATAAAACAAAAGAGGTCATGCTGCACCTAATAGTGTCACAAACCTACTTTTCAAAAAACCGCACACCTAGTGCCCTTGTGCACTCCTACATCAATGGGGTATTAGTCTGGTTCTCCTGACAGTATAACAAGTCTGTATGCTGAAATAACAACCCTGGAATATGCCGTTCAAGCTATTCATAATATGCATACCACAGGGGTTAGGAAGTGCCCTTAACTAACTGAGATATAAGCATTCTATCTTGAACAAACTTCACAGAGTTGTGAAAAACATAAACTAAAGCTACAGCACTAGCAAGTTTTCTTTGGGGAGAAATAAGAGGCAAGAAATAGAAACCAGAACCTGTTATTAACGTTAAGGGGCTAACCATACAGTGTACGCATGGTGCATGGGCTACAGGCCCCCAATAACACCTAATCGAGCTACCCATTAAGACATCTCTGCCCCCTTCTTTGCATATGGCAGCTAGGAAATCTTACAGATTGGGCAGGAAACTGACGTCCTCTAAGACTCCATCTGTCAGCTCATTCTTCTCTCAACAAGACCAAGACCCATATCAGATACAAGGTGACAAACAACCCCTGAATATGACGACTCCAACCCCTACGCAGCTGCCTCAGGCCTCGCTGTACCAGTTATCTCAAATTCAAAATACTAAAGCAGCACTTCCATCCAAATTTGACATTGCAGACCTCAAATCCTTCATCAAGTCTGAAATATCCACTATACGAAAAGATATCAATGAATTAGGATCCAGAATTGAATACCTAAAAGAGGGACAAGAACACCTGGAGGCCATAGTTAGCAACAATAACCAACATTCAAGCTGCCAAGACTCTGTGATTCAAGACCTACAATTAAAAGTGGAGGATATTGACAATAGAAACAGACGCAGAAATCTAAGGGTCAGAGAATGAAATGAAAATATAGTCACATACCTACTCCAACTTTTTAAACAACTTGATCCTTCGCTGGAACTGTCCGAACGGTCTCTGGAAAGAGCTCATAGAGCCCTACGTCCAAGACCTCAACCTACGAGTCCCCCCGAGACATAATCCTGAAGTCTGCTTTTTTTTTCACACAAAGAGGCTATATGGAAGAAAGCAAGAACCCAGGGCACCATATCTTTCCAAGACCATAGCTTACAAATTTTTCTGGATTTTTGTCCGACTACAATTGAAAAACGTTGTTCCCTTAGGTTCATAACCACAGTCTTACAGGAGAATAAAATAAGATACAGATGGGGATTTCCGTTTAGCCTCCTGGTCCAAAAAGATGGCAAAAACATAATTTATGTAAGAATTTACCTGATAAATTCATTTCTTTCATATTGGCAAGAGTCCATGAGCTAGTGACGTATGGGAAATACAATCCTACCAGGAGGGGCAAAGTTTCCCAAACTTCAAAATGCCTATAAATACACCCTTCACCACACCCACAACTCAGTTTAACGAATAGCCAAGTAGTGGGGTGATAAAGAAAGGAGTAAAAAGAATCAACAAAGGAATTTGGAAATAATTGTGCTTTATACAAAAAATCATAACCACCATAAAAAAGGATGGGCCTCATGGACTCTTGCCAATATGAAAGAAATTAATTTATCAGGTAAATTCTTACATAAATTATGTTTTCTTTCATGTAATTGGCAAGAGTCCATGAGCTAGTGACGTATGGGATAGCAATACCCAAGATGTGGAACTCCACGCAAGAGCCACTAGAGAGGGAGGGATAAAAATAAAAAACAGCCATTTTCCACTGAAAAAATAATCCACAACCCAAATTATAAATTTATTCTTTAATGACAAGAAAAACTTGAAACATCAGCAGAAGAATCAAACTGAAACAGCTGCCTGAAGAACTTTTCTACCAAAAAACTCAAAACGGTAGAATTTAGTAAATGAACCAGGTTGCCGCTTTGCAAATCTGATCAACTGAAGCTTCATTCTTAAAAGCCCACGAAGTGGAGACTGATCTAGTAGAATGAGCTGTAATTCTCTGAGGCGGGGCTTGACCCGACTCCAAATAAGCTTGATGAATCAAAAGCTTTAACCAAGAAGCCAATGAAATAGCAGAAGCCTTCTGACCTTTCCTAGGACCAGAAAATATAACAAATAGACTAGAAGTCTTCCTGAAATCTTTAGCAGCTTCAACATAATATTTCAAAGCTCTCACCACATCCAAAGAATGTAAGGATCTTTCCAAAGAATTCTTAGGATTAGGACACAAGGAAGGGACAACAATTTCTCTACTAATGTTGTTAGAATTCACAACCTTAGGTAAAAATTTAAATGAAGTCCGCAAAACCGCCTTATCCTGATGAAAAATCAGAAAAGGAGATTCACAAGAAAGAGCAGATAGCTCAGAAACTCTTCTAGCAGAAGAGATAGCCAAAAGGAACAACACTTTCCAAGAAAGTAGTTTAATGTCCAAAGAATGCATAGGCTCAAATGGAGGAGCCTGTAATGCCTTCAAAACCAAATTAAGACTCCAAGGAGGAGAAATTGATTTAATGACGGGCTTAATACGAACTAAAGCCGGTACAAAACAGTGAATATCAGGAAGTTTAGCAATCTTTCTGTGAAATAAAACAGAAAGAGCAGAGATTTGTCCCTTCAAGGAACTTGCAGACAAACCCTTATCCAAACCATCTTGAAGAAACTGTAAAATTCTAGGGATTCTAAAAGAATGCCAAGAGAATTTATGAGAAGAACACCATGAAATGTAGGTCTTCCAAACTCGATAAAAATCTTTCTAGAGACAGATTTACGAGCTTGTAACATAGTATTAATCACTGAGTCAGAGAAACCTCTATGACTTAGTACTAAGCGTTCAATTTCCATACCTTCAAATTTAATGATTTGAGATCCTGATGGAAAAACGGACCTTGAGACAGTAGGTCCGCCTTAACAGAAGTGGACAAGGTTGGCAACTGGACATCCGAACAAGATCCGCATATCAAATCCTGTGTGGCCATGCTGGAGCCACCATCAACACAAACGATTGTTCCATGATGATTTTGGAGATCACTCTTGGAAGAAGAACTAGAGGCGGGAAAATGTAAGCAGGATGATAACACCAAGGGAAGTGTCAGCGCATCCACTGCTTCCGCCTGAACATCTCTGGACCTGGACAGGTATCTGGGAAGTTTCCTGTTTAGATGAGAGGCCATCAGATCTATCTCTGGAAGACCCCACATCTGAACAATCTGAGAAAACACATCTGGATGGAGGGACCACTTCCCTGGATGTAAAGCCTGACGGCTGAGATAATCCGCCTCCCAATTGTCTACACCTGGGATATGCACTTCAGAGATTAGACAGGAGCTGGATTCCACCCAAGCAAGTATCCAAAATACTTCTTTCATAGCTTGGGAACTGTGAGTCCCACCCTGATGATTGACATATGCCACAGTTATGATATTGTCTGTCTGAAAGCAAATGAACGGTTCTCTCTTCAACAGAGGCCAAAACTGAAGAGCTTGCACGGAGTTCTAAAATATTGATTGGTAATCTCGCCTATTGAGATTTCCAAACCCCTTGCGCTGTCAGAGATCCCCAAACAGCTCCCCAACCTGAAAGACTTGCATCTGTAGTGATCACAGTCCAGGTTGGCCGAACAAAGGAAGCCCCTTGAACTAAACGCTGTTGATTTAACCACCACGTCAGAGAGTGTTGAAAATTGGGATTTAAGGATATTAACTGTGATATATTTGTATAATCCCTGCACCATTGATTCAGCATACAAAGCTGGAGAGGTCTCCTGTGAAAACGAGCAAAAGGAATCGTGTCCGATGCTGCAGTCATGAGGCCTAAAACTTCCATGCACATAGCCACTGAAGGGAATGACTGAGACTGAAGGTGCCGACAGGCTGCAACCAATTTCAAACGTCTCTTGTCTGTTAGAGACAGAGTCATGGACACTGAATCTATCTGGAAGCCTAAAAAGGTGACCCTTGTCTGAGGAATCAAGAAACTTTTTGGTAAATTGATCCTCCAACCATGTCTTGAAGAAACAACACTAGTTGATTCGTGTGAGATTCTGCAGAACGTAAAGAGTGATCTAGTACCAAGATATCGTCCAAATAAGGAAACACTGCAATACCCTGCTCTCTGATTACAGAGAGTAGGGCACCTAGAACCTTTGAAAAGATTATTGGAGCTGTTGCTAGGCCAAATGGAAGAGCAACAAATTGTTAATGCTTGTCTAGAAAAGAGAATCTCAGGAACTGATAATGTTCTGGATGAATCGGAATATGAAGGTATGCATCCTGCAAGTCTATTGTAGACATATAATGTCCTTGCTGAACAAAAGGCAGAATAGTCCTTATAGTCACCATCTTGAAAGTTGGTACTTTTACATAACGATTCAAAATTTTCAGATCCAGAACTGGTCTGAATGAATTTTCCTTCTTTGGGACAATGAATAGATTTGAATAAAACCCCAGACCTTGTTCCTGAAAAGGAACTGGCATGATTACCCCTGAAGACTCCAGGTCTGAAACACACTTCAGGAAAGCCAGAGCTTTTACTGGATTTGCTGGGATACGTGAGAGAAAAAATCTTCTCACAGGAGGTCTTACTCTGACTCCTATTCAATACCCTTGAGAGACAATGCTCTGAATCCATTGATTTTGGACAGAATTTATCTAAATATACCATAAAAAACCCTAATCTGCCCCCTAGCAGCTGAGCTGGAATGAGGGCCGCACCTTCATGCGGACTTAGGGGCTGACTTTGTTTTTTTAAAAGGCTTGGATTTATTCCAATTTGAGGAAGGCTTCCAATTGGAAACAGATTCTTTGGGGGAAGGATTAGATTTTTGTTCCTTATTTTGAAGAAAGGAACGAAAACGGTTAGAAGCCTTAGATTTACCCTTAGGTTTTTATCCTGAGGCAGAAAAACTCCCTTTCCCCCAGTAACAGTTCAAATAACAGAATCCAACTGAGAACCAAATAAATTATTACCTTGGAAAGAAAGAGATAATAATCTAGACTTAGATGTCATATCAGCATTCCAAGATTTAAGCCACAAAGCTCTTCTAGCTAAAATACATGGATCTAACATCAATTTTGATAATATCAAAAATGGCATCACAAATAAAATGATTAGCATGTTGCAGTAAGCGAACAATGCTAGATATGTCAGAATCCAATTCTTGTTGCGCTAAATTCTCCAACCAAAGAGTTGATGCAGCCGCAACATCAGTCAAAGAAATTGCAGGCCTAAGAAGATGACCTGAATATAAATAGGCTTTCCTTAGATAAGATTCAAGTTTCCTATCTAAAGGGTCTTTAAAAGAAGTACTATCTTTCATAGGAATAGTGGTACGTTTAGCAAGAGTAGAAATATCCCCATCAACTTTGGGGATCTTTTCCCAAAACTCTATAGAAATTGCTGGTAAAGGATACAATTTTTTAAACCTTGAAGAAGGAATAAAAGGAGTACCTGGCTTATTCCATTCCTTAGAAATCAAATCAGAAATAGCATCAGGAATATGAAAAACCTCTGGAGTAACCACAGGTTTAAAAACAGCATTTAAATGTTTACTAGTCTTAACGTCAAGAGGACTGACTTCCTCAATATCCAAAGTAATTAACACTTCTTTTAATAAAGAACAAATATACTCTATTTTAAATAAATAAGTAGATTTGTCAGTGTCAATATCTTAGGAAGGATCTTCTGAATCAGATAGATCCTCATCAGAGGAGGATAAATCATTATGTTGTCGGTCATTTCAAATTTCATCAACTTTATGAGAAGTTTTAAAAGACCTTTTATGTTTATTAGAAGGTGGAAATGCAGACAAAGCCTTCTGAATAGAATCAGTAACAAATTCTTTAAAATTCATAGGTATATCATGTACATTAGAAGTTGAAGGAACTGCAACCGGCAATGTACTATTACTGATGGACACATTATCTGCATGTAAAAGTTTATAATGACAACTATTACAAATGACATTCGGAGATTTAATTTCCACAATCTTACAACAAATGCACTTAGCTTTGGTTGACCCAATGTCAGGCAGCAAAGTTCCAACAGATACTTCTGAGACAGGATCAGATTGAGACATCTTGCAAAATGTAAAAGAAAAAACAACATATAAAGCAAAATTATCAATTTCCTTATATGACAGTTTCAGGAATGGGAAAAAAAATGCAAATAGCATAGCCCTCTGATATAGAAAAAAGGCAAGAGGTAAACATCAATGGGGTAATAAATTAATGAAAATATTTGGCGCCAAGTATGACGCACAACGTAACTGAAATTTTTTTGGCGCCAACAATATCCGGAAATGACACACTTGCGTCACTAACAACGTAACCCTGTGTAAGGACTCGGCGTCAACTACGACGCCGGAAATGACAAACTTGCGTCAACGGACGTACTTTCGCACCAAAAAATTCTCGAGCCAAGAATGACGCAATAAAGTCTAGCATTTGGCGCACCCGCGGGCCTAGTTCTGCTTGCAATTTGCAAGAAAAATGTAGTCAATCTAAAAAAAAGACTAAACCCCAGGTAAGAAAAAATATTTCTTAATATGTTTATTTTCCCCAAATATGAAACAGACAGTCTGCTCAAGGAAATACATGAACCTGACTCATGGCAAATATAAGTACAATACATATATTTAGAACTTTATATAAATGCATAAAGTGCCAAACCATAGCTGGGGTGTCTTAAGTAATAAAAAACATACTTTCCGAAATACACCCATCCACATATAACAGATAGCCAAACCAGTACTGAAACAGTTATCAGTAGAGGTAATGGTATATGAGAGTATATCGTCGATCTGAAAAGGGAGGTAGGAGATGAATCTCTACGACCGATAACAGAGAACCTATGAAATAGCTCTCCCGTGAGGAAAACCATTGCATTCAATAGGTGATACTCCCTTCACATCCCTCTGACATTCGCTGTACTCTGAGAGGAATCGAGCTTCAAAATGCTGAGAAGCGCAAGTCAACGTAGAAATCTTAAGCACAAACTTACTTCACCACCTCCATAGGAGGCAAAGTTTGTAAAACTGAATTGTGGGTGTGGTGAGGGGTGTATTTATAGGCACATTGAGGTTTGGGAAACTTTGCCCCTCCTGGTAGGATTGTATATCCCATACGTCACTAGCTCATGGACTCTTGCCAATTACATGAAAGAAACTTTAATTTATAAAAACCCAGAAGATCTCTAAAAGCCTTGGCCTAACATTTCAGCAACCACAGCCTCAGACAGCCAGCACGTGGCTCTGCTTCAAGAGACATTGCAAATCAACACAACTCTCAATGGACTCTAGTTTCAAGAAAAAAAAGAGCTGAAGATCCTCTACTTTCATGAAGTGTCATCAATTTTGTTTAGTGATGGACTGTACCTGAGATGACACTTTCCAGATGCATAACCATCTGAATAAAGGTTGTATGTATAAGACTTAAGTTCACAATTCTGAATGATAATGTAGAAATATTTCATATGTTCACAATACCCATGCTCTTAATAAATAGAGTTGGGGACTTGGTTTTAGGCTATCCCTACTGGGAATACTTAGCATAACATACACAAGCAATGATAACACAAAACGAAAGTGTGTATAAAATTGCTAAAGGTTATTAATTTAATTTATTTATGACCCTGAGACCCCGGGATTACCTGGGCTCACGGGGTATGGGTTTTATGTTTGGGTTATAGTATAGTTACTGTTGATGGTTTGACATTGTTATTGAATGAATGTACCTTCGCGGGGAGCCCGCTCTACCAATATAAACTTTATGAACAGCTATATCAATCTGCGTTTGGTGGGCGGGAGCTGGGTGGGGAGGTCAGGCCAACACAGCATAGCAACTGGAGCAATATGACCTGTGGGTTTCTCGCTAGAAGACGGTTAGCACGTCTTTCCCTTTTATACACAGGTATGGGTTTGGGTAGGCAGCTACCCTACGTTAAGAATATTAGAGTTTGTGCACATATTATATTTCTTATTCTGTTCACCATTGAATATGTTTAAATGGGCAATGACGAGGAAAACACTTCCTCGCCGAAGTCACTTTTGACAATCCTAATGTTTTTATTACATGTAAAATGTTATATATCTGTTCTTTTTCCTCTTGCTGCTAAATTTGTTCACATACACTACACCATAAACAATAATACAACACTATATTATAGTTGTCATGTACTCATTAGACCTGCACATAACCCCTATCATTTTATTTCTTAATGGCTAAAACACAACACCCCACAAAACCGTTAGACACCCTCCGGATTCAAACAATTAATGTCAAAGGCCTTAACATCCCATCTAAAAGATCCCAGGCACTTAGAGACTTTGACAGAAACAAAACGGACTTGGTTTTTGTCCAAGAAACTCATTTTATTAAAAGCAGAGAACCACTGACTTTTAAATTTGGCACATGCTATTATGCATCACACCCTAAATCTAAGAGACACAGAGTTGGGATCCTAATTAAGAAAAACATACCATTCGCAGCAATTAAAATAATTAGAGACAGGGAGGGAAGATACATTATATTAATAGGTTTACTCTATGGACGCTCAGTCACTCTGGTATCTTTATATACCCCGGATGTTAAACAATCACATTTTATTAAAACGGTGACTGACCTTATTCTAGAACACCAAAAAGGAATATTGATAATGTGTGGAGACTTGAATTTACCATTAAACCCTATGCTGGATTGCTCGAACACAAGTATCACAAATTACCCGCACTAACAATTATCTTAAAAAACTATTGACTAGATTACGAGTTTTTGTGGGTAAGGCTTGCAGGACTAACGCACAATTTCTGCTCACCGCTCACCTACAAACAACGCTGGTATTACAGGTTTTTTTAAACCCGGCGTTAGCCGCAAATAAGTGATTGGAGAGTAAAATTTAGCTCCGCATCTCACCTCAATACCAGCGCTGCTTACGGTAGCGGTGAGCAGGTAAAACGTGCTCGTGCACAATTTCCCCATAGGAATCAATGGGGCTGATTCGGCTGAAAAAAGTTTAACACCTGCAAAAAAGCAGCGTTCAGCTCCTAACGCAGCCCCATTGATTCATATGGGAAATGTCTACACCTAACACCCTAACATGAACCCTGAGTCTAAACACCCCTAATCTTACACTTATTAACCCCTAATCTGTCGCCCCCGACATCGCCGCCACCTGCATTATATTATTAACCCCTAATCTGCCGCTCCGGACACCGCCGCCACCTACATTATACTTATGAACACCTAATCTGCTGCCCCCAACACCTACATTATAGTTATTAACCCCTATTTTGCCGCCCCCAATGTCGTCGCAACCTACCTACAATTATTAACCCATAATCTGCCGCCCCTAAACCTAAGTCTAACCCTAACCCTAACTAAAATATAATTTAAATAAATCTAAATAAAAATACTATTCTTAAATACTATTCCTATTTAAAACTAAATACTTACCTATAAAATAAACCATAAGCTAGCTACAATATAACTAATAGTTACATTGTATCTATCTTAGGGTTTATTTTTATTTTACAGGAAACTTTGTATTTATTTTAACTAGGTAGAATAGTTATTAAATAGTTATTAACTATTTAATAACTACCTAGCTAAAATAAATACAAATATATCTGTAAAATAAATCCTAACCTAAGTTACAATTACACCTAACACTACACTATCATTAAATAAATTACCTAAATTAACTACAATTAATTACAATTAAATTAAATAAACTAAATTACGAAGAAAAAAAACACACTAAATTACATAAAAAAATAAAATAATTAAAAAAATGTAAAACTAATTACACCTAATCTAATCCCCTAATAAAATAAAAAAGCCCCCCAAAATAATAAAAATCCCTACCCTATACTAAATTACAAATAGCCCTTAAAAGGGCTTTTTGCAGGGCATTGCCCCAAAGTAATCAGCTCTTTTACCTGTAAAAAAAAGAAGACAATACCCCCCCCCAACATTACAACCCACCACCCACACACCCAACCCTACTCTAAAACCCATCCAATCCCCCCTTAATAAAACCTAACACTAACCCCCTGAAGATCACCCTACCTTGAGACGTCTTCACCCAACCGGGCAGAAGTGGTCCTCCAGAGGGTCCGAAGTTTTCATCCTATCTAGGCAGAAGAGGTCCTCCAGACAGGCAGAAGTCTTCATCCAGGCGGCATCTTCTATCTTCATCCATCCGGAGCGGGTCCATCTTCAAGACATCCGATGCAGAGCATCCTCTTCCTTCCGATGACTAACACCAAATGACGGTACCTTTAAGTGAAGTGACGTCATCCAAGATGGCGTCCCTTCAATTCCGATTGGCTGATAGAATTCTATCAGCCAATCGGAATTAAGGTAGAAAAAATCCTATTGGCTGATCCAATCAGCCAATAGGATTGAGCTCGCATTCTATTGGCTGGGTTAATATATTTAAGCACTTTAGTTAAGAGTTTTATGTTACGGCGTTAGCCAATAAAACTCTTAACTACTGACTTTTAAATGCGGTAGGAGTCTTGACAGGAGAGGGTCTACCGCTCACTTTTTCCAAGACTCGTAACACCAGCGTTAGGCAAATCCCATTAAAAAGATAGGATACGCAATTGACGTAAGTGGATTTGCGGTATGCTCGAGTCGCGGAAAAAAAAGTGAGTGGTGAGCCTGTACCTGCCAGACTCGTAATACCAGCGGGCGTTAAAAAGCAGCGTTGGGACCTCTCAACGCTGCTTTTTAAGGTTAACACAAAACTCGTGATCTAGGTGTATGTGTGCATGATCTTTGGAGGGTTTCTAACCCTGAGAAAAGTGATTACACGTTTTACTCATATCCCCATAAACTTTATACTAGAATTGACTATTCACAGATGTAACAGGTTGGTCGTTGTTCAACTCTTCACAAATTGCCCCGCTGACTTGTTCAGATCATGCATCAGTGATAGGTACACTAACTTGGCCAACTAAACCAATACAAGACTTTATATGGAGACTGGAGGACTATCTCCTATCGGACCTATCGGTGGGGCAACAAATCTCACAGTCAATCACTGAATATTTTGTTAACAACACACCTCCTGATGTTTCTCAATTTGATATCTGGGAGGCCCATAAATGTGTGATAAAGCATCCACATTAAAAAAGAAACGTATATACTTAACATCACTACTGACCAACTTAAACGTTCACAAGCAAACTCTGTTTGTGAATGATATGTATTGCCCTGTATCAAAAATATTAACTGTCTTGAATAATTCTAAAACCTGTGATGTTAAGTTCAGAAGAAAAAACCTTCTGTGCTGTCTTGACATTGTGTAATCTCCATTGCCAAGGAGGGGAAATACTCTTGGTCAATCACAGGAACAGATGAAATGTGTTAAAAAACAAGATCTCTATTCATATTATTTTTTAATCAACATTTGATCATGCTTAAAACTATGCACATAAAAAAGATAAAATCCTTATTTTAAAATAAGTGTACAAATGCTTTGGAATCTATTTATTAAAATCATATAGACTTTTGACAACAAGGGTTATTTTTACTTCAGGGCTGTCAATCTTCTGGTTTGGCAAGGCCAGTACTCAAAACTATGCATCGTCCGAACCTGAAATATAACTAACTACTGCATAAAATTGAACCAACAATAACTATTAATCAATCTAAAAAAATTACTACAACTCCAAATTGAAATTACATTTAAAAATGTCAGGTTATGGTAAAATACACCGATACAACTTAAACTGTGATATAAAATTACAGAGGGTACAGGACTGAAACTGCTATGTCACAGAATCATTAAGATATAAACTGTTAAAACAATAGCAAAGCATTATTTTAGAAAGACATACCTTTTCACTTACCTAATTAGCATTTCAATAAAAGACCATGAGCCTTTATTACAAATGGGACACTGAAGAAAATCAAGGTAATATTGCAACATGTGTGGAGATTCCCATGGAGGATGATTTTTCAGTAATGAATATAATATATCAAAAAAACGTCCAAAGCAGTTTTTTACGACATTCCCCTATGCAAGGCAAAATAAAACATAAAAGGAAAAAAAATATTAAGAGTTAAACTGATGCAGTCAACAAGTATACAATATTACATTATATATCAAATTCAGGGCTAGATTATGAGTGGAGCGCTATTTTGCACTCTATTACATATTAAAAGAAAAAATTTAAAGCGCGATCAATAACCCAAAGTGTGCAAAAAGTGGAACTTTGAATATTGTGACTGTGTTAACGTATTCTCCCATAGACTTCAATGGAGTGCGCTAACACCCATACTCGCAAGCTAACCCAACCGCGTTTATTCAAGTGTATTAAACCCGACCTGAAACATGAATATTTCACATTCCAATATTCATCACATTTATTCTATATACACACAGGTGGCCCTCATTTTGCGCCGTTTCAGAATAACACACTTTTTTTCAGTCATGTGACTGCTATTGAAAAACACTGAGAAGCAGTGCATTGATTAAAAAAAGGGCAGGCAAGTAGGTGAAGCTGTCCACTTGTGTTGCAGCAAAGATATGCAAGCCAAGCAGGCTGAAATTAATCAGTGTAACCAGACCCGAGCTATCAGGCAGCTTTTAAAGGAACAAGATCTAGCAGCCACTTCCCTTGTATCTTCCTGCTCAGCTGCTTGAAGGTCAGGGTGCCTATAAATCAGTCCAGACTGGAATGCCTAGAATAGCTGCAGACCCTATAGTATCTAACATGCTAAAAATGCAGAAAACTGTTTGCAGAAAAATGCAGGTAAAAAAATGTTTTTGTTCATTATACTTCATTTGATGATACATTCTGTGTTGTGTGATTATTTTATTGGGTTTATAATGCTGTTTATGTAATGCTCGTGGGATATTCCACTATCAGACCAAACTTGGCCAGTAGTCTTCTTATCCCGGCATCAAGCTGGAATGATAGGGAATATCCCAGAGCAGAGAAAGTTCGCAAAATGAGGTAAATAGTACTCACACTATGCAGGGTAGTCTTTTGCAGTAGCAGGTAGGAATCAGCGGTTAGGCAATTCAAGGGTAAACCACTTGAAGGACTGAAACAGACAGGATAGTCTCTGACGGCAATAGGTAGGGAATCCATTGGTAAGGCAGTTCAAGGGTAAACCAATAGAATGGTCAGGCAGGTAACCCAGGAGCCCATGATGTAGCCTGATGAAACAGCTGGTATTGCAAGCTGAGAAACACGTTGTTATGCTATCAACACTGTGTACAAAATAAAGATTGTACTTTTAACTATTCGTGCTCCTTTGTGTATTCAACGAATCTGATACCTGTTGACCTTTGGCCTTCTGGTTTTTCTGACTGGATAGCCCCGGTACCTGCTCTGTTGGGACGTGCATTAAGCTGCCGCTGTGTCCTACGGGCGACTGTGAAGGTCCCGTGCCGTCTGGTCTGGCACTCCGGTTGTGCCGCAACATCTGGTGAGAGGCCAATCTATAGAGATTTTGGGTATCCTGCTGGTATTTCTGTGCAAGACTGTACTACTCTATGTGGCGCCTCTAGATTTCCTGAGCTCCAATATCAGAGGCGTTAACCTCTAAAGTGAACTGCATGTCAGGATCAGGATGGCGGAGCACAGGAGCAGAACAAAAGGCCTTTTTTTTTTTTAGGTGAGAGAAAACATCCACGGCTTCGGGAGGCCAGTTTTTGCAGTCTCTGTTCCGTTTAGTTAACTCAGTGAGGGGAGCAACTATTTGGGAGAAGTTTTTTTATAAACGTGCGGTAATAATTAGAGAACCCCAAGAATCTCTGTAGTTCCTTTAATGTGGTGGGTTGAGGCCATTCCAGGACTGCGGTGAGCTTAGAAGGATCCATGGCAAAACCCTTCTTCGAGATAACATAGCCAAGGAACTGGATCTGAACTTTGTCAAATTCACATTTCTCCAGTTTGGCTACCAGGGAATTGTCTCTGAGGCGAAGAAGTACCTGTCTCACATGTTCATGATGATCCTTAAGGGTGGAGGAGAAAATAAGGATGTCATCCAGATTGACGATGACAGTGCGATTGAGCAGGTCACGGAAGACATTGTTGACAAATGCCTGGAAGACAGCAGGGGCATTACACAGCCGAAAGGTATTACAAGGTATTCGTAATGCCCTGACCTTGTGTTGAAGGCAGTCTTCCATTCATGCCCTGGTAATATACGAACAAGATATGTCCCACGTACATCCAACTTAGTGAAGTAGCGAGCATTCTGGAGCGAATTATAAAGTTCAGTGATTAACAGAAAAGGATAGCGATTCTTGATAGTGATGTTGTTAAGGGCCCTGTAGTCGATACAGGGTCAGAGCCCACCATCCTTCTTACTGATAAAAAAGAAGCCAGCCCCGGCAGGAGAAGAGGAAGGGCGAATAAAACCTTTAGCTAGGTTCCCTTGAATATACTCCTCCACGGCCTTGGTCATCCCTTTAGGAAGTTGGTCTCCAGAAAAGAGGTCAATCTTGCAGTCGTAAGGACGGTGGGGTGTCAGCACATCAGCTGCTTTCTTTTCAAACACATCAGTAAAACCCACGTAAATTGAGGGAAGGCTTGAAGGGGTCTGTAGGCTGGCAATGGGGATGTGGCGTAATAAAGTAACTTTAGTCAGACAGGAGTGGAAGCAGGATGTATCCCAGGAGGCCAACTGTTCCTCAGTCCAGTCGAACTGTAGATTGTGTATACGGAGTCAAGAAAGACCAAGGATTACTGGTTGTGCTAGAGAATGAATTACATTGAACTGCAACTGTTCAGTATGAAAGACTCCCACAGTCATGGTTAGGGGTTCTGATTCAAAATGTATTAAACCTGATCCAAGGGGAGTGCCATCCAGAGCAGTTATTTTAAGACAGTGTTTTTTCTGCAGAAGAGCTAACCCTGCCTGAATCATGAAACGGTGATCCAAAAAAATTCCAGCTGCCCCTGAATCAATAAAGGCCTGAGCGTGTTAAGAATTTTAAAGAAAGGAGAGGGTATCAAGTACCAGGATTCGAGAAGATTGAGGGGATTTAGTAGTGACCACGCTTAGAGGTTTTTCAGTTAGTTCAATTATTTGTTTTGTAATAATTTTTAAAAAACAAATTTTATTGTGCCCTTTTGTAAGTATGCATCTCCTCCCAAACGAAAATGCAGTATATGACCCTTAGCAAGACACCCTGGGTAAAACGTGGCTTTAGATCATTCTACCAGGGAAATAGGAGTACTGGCGAGATTTCTTAACTCATCTCGCCAGCCCAGAGACTTTTAAATCCTTGGGCCCAAAGACAATAAACCCAAAAATAGTCTACTATGAATGTGGTAATGTCAGTTTTAAGTTAAGTACCCTGGCTATGATTTAACATAACAGGCCCAACAGAGAAACCGCTTTGTTTCCGGTAAACCGCACGGTCAGTGTGACCACACCCGGGCACATGGCTCGCAATGCAGGACCGCCAATGCTATAGGAAAAGAGTGCCAAACTTTTCAGGCTGCGCAGCTTACACAACGAAAGTAAAACCTGTACATTCCAACATCTGCCTGAGCCTCATCTCACACATGACGCAGCATATTAATTTCATAATAAAATATGTGATTAATCCCCCCCCATTCAATAATCCCCATCCGGAGATATTAACCCTTGATTTTATTACAGATAAAAGGAGTCACAATGTGACCCTGTCTTATTGCGTTATCATATGTGTATAAAAAAAATGAAACAATCTTGCCAGAATCTATTCCGTGGAACAGAAACACAGCCTCTCAAGTTTGCCAGTCTTGTAGAATCGCTCCTGTAATGGACTTGAGTAATGGAAGCAGGCAGTAAAACTCGTCAACACTGATTGCTTAGGAGCTGTTAATACGAGTCTGGATGGATTCGCAGAAAAACTCTCCCTGCATCTCCAGACTCTAACATTCGTCAATGCTCTGAGAGGCTGACTAGACTACTTAAAACTCCAGTCCCATTTCGAAGGGCAGATACCCTTCATAAGGAACTACTCTGTATCTTATGACACTTCTCTGCCAACCTCCTTTGACAAAAGGCAAAGAATGAATGGGATATGAGGGAAGTAAGGGGAGTATTTGACCCTTTGGCTGCGGTGTCTGCCTCCTCCTGGTGGCCAGGTTCAGTATTTCCCAACAGTAAGGAATGATGTTGTGGACTCTCCTCATATTAAGAAGGAAAGGAGACGTGTTTGCACAGGTGTGGAAGGAGAAAGCATTGGACCACTTATAACCTGTGAGATATTACCAGTTCCAATAACTAAGACATTGTAAATGTATTGTGTGGAAAAAAGAGAATGGACAGCTGACTGACACATCAGAGGATCCTGTAGGGTCAGATGGAGCACTAAGAATCTGTGTTAAGTTGGTTAACCCCTTAAAGACAACAATGTACCCTGTATGTCACTGGTCGTTAAGGGGGTTTTCAGGACATAATAGCACAAGTCTATCAAGAACACGCTATTAATGCCCTCCCTCCAGCAGGCTTTGTGGAATAGAGCAGTCTCAACGCTGGTGGCAAGACTGCGCTATAAAAAAATCAAGTCCCAAAAAAAGGCCAGCGACATACAGGGTACGTCGCTGGTCCTTAAGGGGTTAAGTATTCAGTAACACTACTTGAGCAACACCAAAGCATAAAAGTTTTGCCAGACTGTAAACAGGCATCTTAGATTATGGCTGTATATTTCTTAGGGCTGTCATGGTCAACAGAAACAGGTAACAGACAAGGGGTGCCCCCTTTCCTTACCTGATGCAGACATATATATAATGTATAATGAATATATAGAGTAGGGAAAATAAATAGCTCCTGCAATGTGCATTCATGTTTCCTAGAATGCATAATGATCCCTGCTACTGTGCCAGAAAAGAATGCAGCAAGAAGTGGATGGGCCGATGAGTGACTGCAGATGTACTGTGTTTTAATAAGATCTGTCTTAAAGGAAACATGATCAACAAAATGTACTTCTAGTTGTAAACAGCATCTAGGCTGTCTGACAGAGAGCACAGGTCATCAGTTCAGACATTATTAGTATTCTGGAGATCACAAATTTAATTTATTCTTATACTTTTGGCATCTGACTTCACACATCTTAGCATTTGATTCTGGTTTTTTGTATACTTTTCAGGTAGCATCTGTTAGGCTTTACCTGGATGAATGTGTTAATTTTTTTTAAACTGGTGTTTCTAAGCAATACTAATATTATTATTGGTTTTATCTTTTCATGAATTGAAATATGTTAAATTGTATCTTATTTTAAACAACATAATTTATGTAAGAACTTACCTGATAAATTAATTTCTTTCATATTGGCAAGAGTCCATGAGCTAGTGACGTATGGGATATATAATCCTACCAGGAGGGGCAAAGTTTCCCAAACCTCAAAATGCCTATAAATACACCCCTCACCACACCCACAATTCAGTTTAACGAATAACCAAGCAGTGGGGTGATAAAGAAAGGAGTAGAAAGCATCAACAAAAGAAATTTGGAAAAAAATTGTGCTTTATACAAAAAATCATAACCACCATAAAAAGGGTGGGCCTCATGGACTCTTGCCAATATGAAAGAAATTAATTTATCAAGTAAGTTCTTACATAAATTATGTTTTCATTCATGTAATTGGCAAGAGCCCATGAGCTAGTGACGTATGGGATAGCAATACCCAAGATGTGGAACTCCACGCAAGAGTCACTAGAGAGGGAGGGATAAAAATAAGAACAGCCAATTTCCGCTGAAAAAATGAATCCACAACCCAAACAAGAAACACGTTTATTCTCATAAATGAAAGAAAAAAACTCAAATCAAAAGCAGAAAAATCAAACTGAAACAGCTGCCTGAAGAACTTTTCTACCAAAAACTGCTTCTGAAGAAGCAAATACATCAAAACGGTAGAATTTAGAAAATGTATGCAAAGAGGACCAAGTTGCCGCTTTGCAAATCTGATAAACTGAAGCTTCATTCTTAAAGGCCCACGAAGTGGAGACTGATCTAGTAGTATGAGCTGTAATTCTCTGAGGCGGGGCCTGACCCGACTCCAAATAAGCTTGATGAATCAAAAGTTTCAACCAAGAAGCCAAGGAAATAGCAGAAGCCTTCTGACCTTTCCTAGGACTGGAAAATAAAACAAATAGACTGGGAGTCTTCCTGAAATCTTTAGTAGCTTCCACATAATATTTCAAAGCTCTTACCACATCCAAAGAATGTAAGGATCTTTCCAAAGAATTCTTAGGAAGGGACAACAATTTCTCTATTAATGTTGTTAGAATTCACAACCTTAAAAATTGAAAAGAAGTCTGCAAAACTGCCTTATCCTGATGAAAAATCAGAAAAGGAGACTCACAAGAAAGAGCAGAAAGCTCAGAAACTCTTCTAGCAGAAAAGATAGCCAAAAGGAACAACACTTTCCAAGAAAGTAGTTTAATGTCCAAAGAATGCATAGGCTCAAATGGAGGAGCCTGTAAAGCCTTCAGAACCAAATTAAGACTCCAAGGAGGAGAAATTGATTTAATGACTAAAGCCTGTACAAAACAGGGAATATCAGGAAGTATAGCAATCTTTCTGTGAAATAAAACAGAAAGAGGAGAGATTTGTCTCTTCAAGGGACTTGCAGACAAACCCTTATCCAAACCATCCTGAAGAAACTGTAAAATTCTAGGAATTCTAAAAGAATGCCAAGAGAATTTATGAGAAGAATACCATTAAATGTAAGTCTTCCAAACTCTATAATAAATCTTTCTAGAGACAGATTTACGGGCTTGTAACATAGTATTAATCACTGAGTCAGAGAAACCTCTATGACTTAGTACTAAGCGTTCAATTTCCATACCTTCAAATTTAATGATTTGAGATCCTGATGGAAAAACGGACCTTAAGACAGTAGGTCCGGCCTTAACGGAAGTGGCCAAGGCTGGCAACTGGACATCCGAACCAGATCCGCATACCAAAACCTGTGTGGCCATGCTGGAGCCACCAGCAACACAAACGATTGTTCCATGATGATTTTGGAGATCACTCTTGGAAGGAGAACTACAGGCGGGAAAAAGTAAGCAGGATAATAACACCAAGGAAGTGTCAGTGCATCCACTTTTCGCCTGAACATCCCTGGACCTGGAAAGGTATCTGGGAAGTTTCTTGTTTAGATGAGAGGCCATGAGATCTATCTCTGGAAGACCCCACATCTGAAAAATCTGAGAAAACACATCTGGATGGAGAGACCACTCCCCTGGATGTAAAGTCTGACGGCTGAGATAATCCGCCTCCCAATTGTCTACATCTGGGATATGCACCGCAGAGATTAGACAGGAGCTGGATTCCGCCCAAGCAAGTATCCAAAATACTTCTTTCATTGCTTGGGGACTGTGAGTCCCACCCTGATTATTGACATATGCCACTGTTGTGATATTGTCTGTCTGAAAACAAATGAACGGTTCTCTCTTTAACAGAGGCCAAAACTGAAGAGCTCTGAGAAATGTACGGAGTTCTAAAATATTTATTGGTAATCTCGCCTCTTGAGATTTCCAATCCCCTTGTGCTGTCAGAGATCCCCAAACAGCTCCCCAATCTGAAAGACTCGCATCTGTTGTGATCACAGTCCAGGTTGGTCGACCAAAAGAAACCCCTTGAACTAAACGATGGTGATCTATCCACCACGTCAGAGAGTGTCGTACATTGGGATTTAAGGATATTAATTGTGATATCTTTGTATAATCCCTGCACCAATGGTTCAGCATACAAAGCTGTAGAGGTCTCATGTGAAAACGAGCAAAGGGGATAGCGTCCGATGCTGCAGTCATGAGACCTAAAACTTCCATGCACATAGCCACTGAAGGGAAAGACTGAGACTGAAGGTGCCGGCAGGCTGCAACCAATTTTAAACGTCTCTTGTCTGTTAGATTCAGTGTCCATGACTCTGTCTCTATTTGGAAGCCTAAAAAGGTGACCCTTGTCTGAGGTATCAAGAAACTTTTTGGTAAATTGATCCTCCAACCATGTTTCCAAAAAAACAACACTAGTTGATTTGTGTGAGATTCTGCAGAACGTAAAGACTGAGCTAGTACCAAGATATCGTCCAAATAAGGAAACACAGCAATACTCTGTTCTCTGATTACAGAGAGTAGGGCACCTAGAACCTTTGAAAAGATTCTTGGAGCTGTTGCTAGGCCAAATGGAAGAGCAACAAATTGGTAATGCTTGTCTAGAAAAGAGAATCTCAGGAACTGATAATGTTCTGGATGAATCGGAATATGAAGGTATGCATCCTGCAAGTCTATTGTGGACATATAATGTCCTCGCTGAACAAAAGGCAGAATAGTCATTATACTCACCATCTTGAAAGTTGGTACTCTTACATAACGATTCAAAATTTTCAGATCCAGAACTGGTCTGAATACATTTTCCTTTTTTGGGACAATGAATAGATTTGAATAAAACCCCAAACCTTGTTCCTGAAAAGGAACTGGCATGATTACCCCTGAAGACTCCAGGTCTGAAACACACTTCAGGAAAGCCTGAGCTTTTACTGGATTTGCTGGGATACGTGAGAGAAAAAAATCTTCTCACAGGAGGTCTTACTCTGAATCCTATTCGATACCCTTGAGAGACAATGCTCTGAATCCATTGATTTTGAACAGAATTTATCCAAATATCCTTGAAAATATCATTGAAAAACCTTAATCTGCCCTCTACCAGCTGAGCTGGAATGAGGGCTGCACCTTCATGTGGACTTAGGGGCTGACTTTGGTTTCTTAAATGGCTTGGATTTATTCCAATTTGAGGAAGGCTTCCAATTGGAAACAGATTCCTTGGGGGAAGGATTGAGTTTTTGTTCCTTATTTTGACGAAAGGAACGAAAACGGTTAGAAGCCTTAGATTTACCCTTAGGTTTTTTATCCTGAGGCAGAAAAACTCCTTTTCCCCCAGTGACAGTTGAAATAATAGAATCCAACTGAGAACCAAATAAATTATTACCTTGGAAAGAAAGAGATAGTAATCTAGATTTAGATGTCATATCAGCATTCCAAGCCACAAAGCTCTTCTAGCTAATATAGCTAAAGACATGGATCTAACATCAATTTTAATAATGTCAAAAATGGCATCACAAATAAAATGAATAGCATATTGCAGTAAGCGAATAATGCTAGATATGTCAGAATCCAATTCTTGTTGCGCTAAATTCTCCAACCAGAAAGTTGATGCAGCCGCAACATCAGCCAAAGAAATTGCAGGTCTGAGAAGATGACCTGAATATAAATAGGCCTTCCTTAGATAAGATTCAAGCTTCCTATCTACAGGATACTTAAAGGAAGCAAGAGTAGAAATAGCCCCACCAACTTTGGGGATTTTTTCCCAAAACTCTATAGAATTTGCTGGTAAAGGATACCATTTTTTAAACCTTTAAGAAGGAATAAAAGAAGTACCTGGATTATTCCATTCCTTAGAAATTATATCAGAAATAGCCTCAGAAATAGGAAAAAACCCTGGAGAAACCACAGGAGGTTTAAAAACAGCAATTAAACGTTTATTAGACTGAACGTCAAGAGGACTGGTTACCTCAATATTTAAAGTAATTAACACTTCTTTTAATAAAGAACGCATATACTCTATTTTAAATAAATAAGTAGATTTGTCAGTGTCAATGTCTGAGGAAGGATCTTCTGTATCAGATAGATCCTCATCAGAAGAGGATAAATTATTATGTTGTTGGTCATTTGAAAGTTTTAAAAGACCTTATACGTTTATTAGAAGGTGGAAATGCAGACAAAGCCTTCTGGATAGAATCAGAAACAAATTTTTTAAAATTCATAGGTATATCATGTACATTAGAAGTTGAAGGAACTGCAACTGGCAATATACTATTACTGATGGACACACTATCTGCATGTAAAAGTTTATCATGACAACTATTACAAATGACATTCGGCGAAATAATTTCCACAATCTTACAACAAATGCACTTAGCTTTGGTAGAACCGGTGTCAGACAGCAATGTTCCAGCAGAAACTTCTGGGGCAGGATCAGATTGAGACATCTTGCAAAATGTAAAAGAAAAAACAACATATAAAGCAAAATGATCAATTTCCTTATATGACAGTTTCAGGAATGGGAAAAAATGCAAATAGCATAGCCCTCTGATAGAGAAAAAGGCAAGAGGTAAACATCAATGGGGTAATAAAATAATGAAAAAATTTGGCGCCAAGTATGACGCACAACGTAACTGAAAACTTTTTTGGCGCTAATAATAACTGGAAATGACACACTCGCGTCACTAATGACGCAACCGTGTGTAAGGCTTTGGCGTCAACTATGACGCCGGAAATGACGAAGTTGCATCATAGACGTATTTTTCGCGCCATGAATGACGCAATAAAATTTAGCATTTGGCGCACCCGCGGGCCTAATACCGCCCGCAATTTGCAAGAAGTAGTCAATTGAAAAAAAGACTAAACCCCAGGTAAGAAATTGTTTTATAAAAAAATGTTTTTATTCCCCAAATATGAAACTGACAGTCTGCAGAAGGAAATACATGAACCTGACTCATGGCAAATATAAGTACAACAAAAAGCAAAAGGTGGAGTCCCAGGTCGATAAAGTAAAAACAATTCTTTATTAGATTCGTTAAAAGTTGAGTTCTTGTGAGACGCAGCTCACACGGTCACAAAATCAGCCAAGAAGTGTGGAGAAATGAGCGTAGCACCAATGGCTTACATGTTTCGGCTAAATGCCGTAATCATAGCCTAAGGTGCTAAGCCTGAGAAGTCATTAAGAAAGGTAAAAAACAATCTGATTGGCTAAAACAATACAAGAATTAAAAATGTACGCCCATTTTAACACACCTTGCATGCACATTAAAGTTAACCCTATGTATGCCATAATATATTGAAGCAAGAGTATATTAGAAGATATAAAATGTGAAGGGATAGGAGGTGTAAAAGTGCATGAAAAGGAGTAGATGAAAAATAGTAGAAAAGGGGAAGAAAAAGAGGAAAGATTAAGAAGCAACTATACGGCACAATTGTCACTAAGGAAGTGTGACAGTGTAAATAATAAAAACCTATTGTGTACCTGTATTACTGTTATTAAAGGCTTAAATACAACTGCAATAAATGAGGAAAAAGCCAATATAGAATAATAACAAATATAAAAATAAAAATAGTAAAAATAGTGTCCACACAATAAACTATGACTCAAGGTTACATTAGTCTGCCTAGTACACGTATAGAAAAAAAGGGGGGGGGGAACAGATATATATATATATATATATATATATATATATATGGTTATATTTATATGTTAATATGTGGGAAAAGGGGCAGTGAAAGTTGTTTACGGTGTATTAACACTGTATATAAGTGTATATGATATATAAATATAACTATATACATCATGTAAATACCACAACTGAACCGCTGCCGAAATGAATCATGTAGATATAACTGCACTATATTTAGCACACAATACAGATTATACAAAGCATGTGATCTTGAACAAAAACTATTTAGAGAGTAGACAAAATGCAAGCACCTTAAAACATGTCAGGATATATAGGAATATATCAGAGTGTGTAAGTAGAACAGTCAAGATAATGTCATATAAATTTACTCCCAAAAATTAATCAGATCAAATTTGGAGTTTAAACCTTGAGGAAGTCTGGTTTTTAATTGAAAAATCCAAAAGGTTTCACGTTTAGCTAGGACTCTATCTATATCTCCCCCCCTAATAGGGACCTTGGCTTTTTCGATAGCTATCCACCTAAACGAGTCAAGGCAGCAGTTGTGTTTGGTGGCAAAATGTTGCACTAAAGGAGTTGTAGCCGTGCCCCTTGTTAGGGAGGAGATATGTTCTCTTATTCTAGAGTTAACATCCCTAGACGTGAGACCAACATATTTAATATTGCAAAGGATGCAGGTGACAAGGTATATGACGTTGGTACTGGTACAATTTAAACAAGATTTAATAGGATAAACAGTCCCTGTTACAGTTGATCTGAATTCTGTCGTAATTTGTGCATAGTCACATGGCTTACACTTTTTATGTCCACATCTATACATGCCCTGATGTCTCAGCCAAGAGCTAGTATGTTGTGTGGTTGGTCTAAGTTGTGTCGGAGATAGAATTGAAGCCAAAGTGGCACATTTTTTATAAGAGCATCTGATACCATTTTTTACTACATCAGTAAGCTTGTCATCTGCAATTAGGAGGGGAAAATGTTTTCTGATAATATTGCAAACTTCAGAGTATTGAGCACTGTACTCTGTTACAAAGTAAATACCCTGAAAGTTGCTGTTAGTATTCTTGCATTTATCAAGTAACATTGACTGTCTGGGGATGAGATTAACCTGTTGTCTTGCCTGTTTAATGTGTCTTTTAGAATATTGTCTAGATCTCAGTCTATTTTCTAGTAGGCTAGCTTCATGTTCAAAATCCTCCTCTCTGCTGCAGTTCCTTTTTATCCGCATAAATTGGCCTTTCGCCACAGCATAGGCAGTGTTGGTGGGATGACAAGAGTTAGCGTGTAAAAGTGTGTTACCTGATATTGGCTTACGAAAAACCTTTGTAGAGATAGTGCCATTACAGTTACCAGTGAGTGTTAGGTCAAGATAGTCAATATTCACTGGATCAGAAATAAAGGTGAAGCTCAGGTTCAACTCATTCTGATTCAGCCAGGAGACAAATTTGGGCACATCCTCTGAAGGGCCAGACCAGATACATAACAGGTCATCTATATATCTCTTATAGAAATATATAGATGACCTGTAGGGATTAATATCTCCATAGATGCAGTTAATCTCCCAATAGCCAAGGTAGAGATTCGCATATGAGGGGGCAAATTTTGCCCCCATTGCTGTACCTCTTTTCTGAAGGTAATAGTTAGTCTCAAAACAAAAGATATTGTGTGTAAGTAGGAATTCTAGTACACGAATGATAAAGCTTTGGAAGTTCTCAGTGTAATCTGTATAATTAGCTAAAAAGAATTTTATAGCCATAATACCTTCTGAATGGGGTATAGAGGAGTTCAAGGAGACTGCATCTATTGTAACCCACATAAAGTTGTCATTCCACTTATGCTTAGCCAATAGATTAATAATGTGTTTTGTGTCCTTGGTAAAAGATGGTAAAGTGTTCACCAAGGGCTGCAGAATAGTGTCAAGCCAGGATGAGAGTCTTTCTAGTAAGGAATCTACCCCACTGACGATGGGGCGTCCCTTGACATTAATTAAAGATTTGTGAACTTTTGGAAAAAGGTGGAACATGGGTGTCTTAGGATGTTGTACATACATAAATGAAGCAGTCTGTTCATTGAGAAACCCATGTTCAACACCATCGTCCAAAATTTCAAGAAGATCATTCTTAAATCTAACTGTGGGATTAGTGGTCAATGGAGTGTACTCTTGTGGATTATACAATTGGCGGTGTGCTTCTGCCACATAATCTGACCTATTTAAAACAACAATGCTGCCACCTTTATCAGCCGGGCGTATGACAATATTCGTGTCATTTTGTAATGTACTCATTGCCTTTCTTAATCTTTTGGGCAAATTTTGGGTGTAACCTGTAGAATTGTCATTAAGAGTTTGCAAATCTCGTTCCACCCGAGAGTGAAATGTCTCTATAATTTGGCCTCTAGATTGGATGGGATAGAATTTAGACTTGTCCTTAAAGGTGGCAGCATTGTTGATTGTTCCCTGGCTAAGAGAAGACTCGGAGTATAAGTGCTGTAAGTTTAAGACATCACATGCCTCAGTGAAGGACTCTGTGATGTGTGAATTAGAGACTTCACATTTTATATCTTCTAATATACTCTTGCTTCAATATATTATGGCATACATAGGGTTAACTTTAATGTGCATGCAAGGTGTGTTAAAATGGGCGTACATTTTTAATTCTTGTAGTGTTTTAGCCAATCAGATTGTTTTTTACCTTTCTTAATGACTTCTCAGGCTTAGCACCTTAGGCTATGATTACGGCATTTAGCCGAAACATGTAAGCCATTGGTGCTACGCTCATTTCTCCACACTTCTTGGCTGATTTTGTGACCGTGTGAGCTGCGTCTCACAAGAACTCAACTTTTAACGAATCTAATAAAGAATTGTTTTTACTTTATCGACCTGGGACTCCACCTTTTGCTTTTTGATGTCCTTGACCAGCTACTGAGTCCAGGTTATCACTCCTCATTAACTGCTGGGCCGGGTGAATACACAGACTTTCAACACACACCCCCTTCCTAACGTCACGTGGTGACGTCTACAGAGCTGCAGACCGGGTTTTGCGCAGAGGCGGAAGAGAAGTCGGCAGACACGCTGCCATCGGATATCGCTCCGTTCATATACAGGACTTTCTCTCTTCAGTGCTCAAGGTACACCTCTCTTATTGGCTCATACATGTACTGTTTGGGGGTGTTTATGTCGACTTAGTCCCGGTGCCAGGCTTGGCTTTTTTGCTCACACACGGACAAAGTGTTAACCATTTTTCCTTTGCTTAAATATAAGTACAATACATATATTTAGAACTTTATATAAATGCATAAAGTGCCAAACCATAGCTGAGGTGTCTTAAGTAATAAAAAACATACTTACCAAAAGACACCCATCCACATATAGCAGATAGCCAAACCAGTACTGAAACAGTTATTAGTAGAGGTAATGGTAAATTGAGAGTAGATCGTCGATCTGAAAAGGGAGGTAGAAGATGAATCTCTACGACTGATAACAGAGAACCAATGAAAAGGGAAATCATCGTATTCAATAAGTAATACTCCCTTCACGTCCCTCTGACATTTGCTGTACTCTGAGAGGAGTCGGGTTTCAACAATGCTGAGAAGCGCATATCAACGTAGAAATCTTAGCACAAACTTACTTCACCACCTCCATAGGAGGCAAAGTTTGTAAAACTGAATTGTGGGTGTGTTAGGGGTGTATTTATAGGCATTTTGAGGTTTGGGAAACTTTGCCCCTCCTGGTAGGATTGTATATCCCATACATCACTAGCTCATCGACTCTTGCCAATTACCACTTTATTTTTGTTTTTTTAAGAAGACAAGTGTGAGCTTTACATTTTTGTTGTGTACAATCCCCTTTATATGGCCTAAGGTTTGAGCAATTTTAATGTATCTTTCAGTACAGAGGCTTACATTTACGTAATGTGTTTTATCTGTATTTTACCATAATCCAAATTCTAAATGCAGTAGAATTTAGAAGGCAACAAAAATATATCTTTGTGTACTTTAAAGAAAAAAAAAACAAACAGAAAAAAATGCACCAAGATAACGGAAAACTAATATTGTAATGTGTACATCAAAAGGAATAAAAAAAAGCTCTGCAAAAGTAATACTACATAATAACATAATTCATGAGTTTGAAAAACAAACCCCATCAGCGACAGCCATTCTACCACCCTCTTTGACTTATCTCAGAACAATAAAAAAAAAAGTTAAAAAAAACAGTACTACATTTAAAAAGCCTACCGATCTAAAACAAGCTTGTATTTTGTTCTTAGAAAGCTTACCAAAAGCTTGTACCTGTATCAAGTGCTTTAGAAGAATTTGAATAAAATGCACAGGTGGCACAACGGGTAAAAGACGATGAAGTTCTTCAAATGTTTCAGCCAAGAACTGGCCATCTAGTAAACATTCAATCCTGTTTAACGTTACTTGGCTCCTATTAAAAGGTTTCATCTAAAAATAAAACATTTTATATTAGCATAATAATTTAATAACAATTTTACAGATCAATCCATTTATTCACACACGCACACCTACCATATATCAGGAATGTAAAGGCTATAATTTCATGTCTTCAGTAGGAGGTAAAAAACATTCATAAAACTTCATAAAAATTCATAACGCCTCCCCTTTATTACCAGTCTGCTTGAATCAGTGAGGGTGTGAGAGGCCAGAAATCCACCTCCCCCCCACCCCCACCAGAATTGTCTGTATCTTGGGAAATCTGCACAAACAAAATTTATGGTTACCTGATAAATAAATAAAAATCATGATGGTGAGAGTCCACAAGATTATCACACGTAGATTACATGTCCACTAGAATGATGCAAAACACCCCTACATACCAGAACTTTGAACTCTCACATCCTCCCAGAGTGTCTTAGTCATACATATTACCAAGTAGATAGAAGGAAACTAGAAAGTAATAAGTCAAGAGAAGCAAATTAAGTGCAAAACAAGTTCCAACTCTCAGGGTTTTTTCCCTGTTTCGTTTGCCATGTGCTGCTGGCAGCCATTTTACTCACCTCTCTTGCTGACTCTGGTGCATACTGTGTGATGCTGCTCATTTCCTGCACTTCCTTTTATGGCCAGACTGGTGTACATCATACGTGTGAGACAGGATGCAGTCTCACACAGGATCACTTATTATTTATAAGAGCCTCTGTTCAGTATGCTTTGCCCTTGCGTTGTCTCAGACCTGTTTGTGAGAGCTCCTGTGTATTACCTGGCTGTATGACATCCCTCTTGGTTCCTGATCTCTGGCTTGTTCCTGACTCTGCTGTTCTTCTTGTTCCTGATTCCGGCTTGTCTGACTACATGCTTTGGCTCCTGACTCGGCTCGTCTGACTACCAGCTCTGGTTTTGATTCCTGGCTTGTTATTTGACTTGTGGACTTTTTATTATTTTTTGATATTAATAAAGGTGTGATTATTTTTGCACTTCTCGTCTCAGTCTGATTCCTGGCACCCTGACATTACGCAAGGGCCATGAATCCTGATGAGTCTAATAATCCACCTTTACCTGCCATAATTTCCAGGATGGATGAACAGGACCAACGCTTGGATCAATTTGCACTAGCCCTTCAAACCCTGCTGACTCGCACTGCACATTAGGACCAAAGTGTCCCGCAAGTTATGGCTGCTCCTGTTTCCGCTGCTGCACCTAGTTCTACCAGGAGCATGTCCGGTTCTGCACCTCTACCTCAGCGTTATGGAGACGATCCTAATCAGTCCAGAGGGTTTTTGAACCAGGTGGACATTTATTTTGAGATGTTACCTCAGGCGTTTCCCTCTGACAGAGCTAAGTTGGGATTTCTCATCTCGTTACTCTGACACAGCTCTTGCCTGGGCTAATCCCATGTGGGAGACTAATAAACCTGTGATTTCAAATTACCCTGAATTTGTAGCCTCCTTTCGAAGGGTACTTGATGTTCCGGCTCACTCCTCCTCTGCTGCTAAACGACTCATGTCCATTCAGCAAGGTACAAGATCTGTTGCTCAGTATGCCATTGAGTTCCGTACGCATGCCGCAGAGGTAGGTTGGAACAATGAAGCCCTTTTTGCAGCCTTCTTTCATGGGCTCTCTGATGCGATTAAAGCCGAAGTTGCTGCCAGAGATTTACCAAAAGATCTTGAGGCATTGGTGTCTTTTTTGATCCTAATTGACATTAGACCAAGTGAGAGGCACTCTTTCAAGGAGCTCTTGCGGAAGCCTCCTGTTCCGTTGTCTCCTACATGTTCGTTCCCACCCATGCCTCCCTCTCCTCCCATGCCTAATGGTCCCGAGTCACCAGGTACTGCTGAGCCGATGCAGTTGGGATTCACGCGTCTCTCCGCGGCCGAGAGGGCATTTAGGAGGAGGGAAGGGCCCTGCCTCTATTGTGGGTTACAGGGCCACCTTTTGAAGCCTTGTCCTACACAGCCGGGAAACGCTCACACCTAAAGTCCTGTCGGGGGCAGACCTTGGGTGGTTAATCCTCGTCCCCGGAACCGCTAAAGGAGAAACCTTTGGTCACGGTTGTCCTTTCCTGGGTGGACTCCTCCATAGTCACCCAGGCTCTTGTTGACTCCGGTGCTGCGGGATATTTCATTGACAGTGCTTTTGTATCAAAGCACTCCATTCCTGTTTTGCCTCGGTCCGTTCTGCTTGCTATTGAGGCCATTGATGGCAGGCCCCTTCAGCCTGCACTCACGAAACTGCTCCGTTATATATGGCTGTTGGGGCTCTCCATTTTGAAACCTTCTAGTTCCAGGTAAAAAACTCTCCACATTTTCCAGTTGTTCTAGGTTACCCCTGGCTCCAAAAGCACAATTGTGAAAAAAGAGAAAGAGAACAGCACTCCTGAGATAGAACAAAAGCTAGAATAACTTCCATGCCTGTTCATTTATATTGCAACTCAGGGTGCGCATTCTTTTTGCAAACTATGCCCCTTCACAGAGAAAAAAAAATATCCTGTAGCATATCAGTCTGATCCTGCCCAATGACAGTCCAGCGCCAAAATACCAGGCAATTCTTCTCTGAACAAGGGAAGCAACAACCCCAGACGATTGTTTCGGCCTTCTGTGGGCCTCGTCAGTGAGGTGCAGTTGTGTCTCTCTAAGGGCATGTGTGCACGGGATCCACGTCTGGATTACCCATTACTCTTATGGAGACCCAAGCGTAATTTACAAAAATGTGAAAAAAGAGAAAGAGAACAGCACTCCTGAGATAGAACAAAAGCTAGGATCAGACTGATATGCTACAGGATATTTTTTCTCTGTGAAGGGGCATAGCGTGCTAAAAGAACGCGCACCCCGAGTTGCAATATAAATGAACAGGCATAGAAGTTATTTTAGCTTTTGTTCTATCTCAGGAGTGCTGTTCTCTTTCTCTTTTCCAAAAGCACAATCCCAGCCTCGAGTGGCGCAGGTCCGAAATTTTGTCGTGGTTTCCGCAATGTTTTTTTTACTTGTCTTCGGAAACCAGTCTGGTGCACTTCTTAGGTATCTCAATTGCCAGAGGAGTACCGAGAGTTTCCAGACGTTTTTGACAAGGTGCGTGCCTGTACGTTGCCTCCTCACCGGTCTTACGATTGTGCCATAGACCTGCAACCCGGAGCCATTCCTCCTCGGGGCCGGATTTACCCTCTGTCTGTTGCGGAGAATTGTGCTATGGAGGAGTATGTTGCCGATGCTCTGTCGCGGGGGATCATCTGCAAATCCTGCTCTCCTGCAAGGAGCTGGCTTCTTCTTTGTGAAGAAAAAGGGTGGCGAGTTAAGACCATGCATCGATTATAGGGGTCTTAATCATCTTACCATTGAGTATGCTTACCCTATTCCGCTCATTACGGAACTCTTTGACCGCCTCAAGGGAGCTACTGACTTTACTAAACTTGATTTGAGAGGAGCGTACAATCTCGTTAGGATCATGGAGGGCCACGAATGGAAAACAGCAGGAGCGGGCATTATGAGTATCTTGTAATGCCCTTTGGCCTATGTAATGCTCCTGCTGTTTTCCAGGAATTTATTAATGATGTCCTACGAGATATGTTGCAACAGTGTGTTGTGGTTTACTTGGACGACATCCTCATACACTCACCCACACTTGAGGCTCATCGTTCTGATGTTACACGGGTTCTTCAGAGCCTACGTGAGAACGGCCTGTTTTGTAAACTCGAGAAATGTGAGTTCCATCACACTCAAGTAACCTTCCTGGGTTATGTTATCTCCGTTGCAGGGTTCTCCATGGATCCTGACAAGTTATCTGCAGTTCTGCAGTGGCCTCACCCAGTTGGTCTTCGGTCTATTCAACGTTTTTTGCCAATTACTATAGAAAGTTTATTAAAAACTTTTCTTCCTTGGTCAAACCTATCACAGACATGACCCGTAAAGAGAATGATCCACTCCATTGGTCACCTACTGCCATTAAGGCCTTTGATAGTCTTAAGACTGCCTTTGCTGCCGCTCCAGTTCTGGCTCATCCTAACCCTGTCCTGCCTTTCGTTCTTGAGGTCAATGAGACTGGAGTAGGTGCCCTCTTGTCTCAACGTCCTACGCCTGATGGTTCCTTGCACCCGTGTGGTTTCTTCTCTAAGAAATTGTCTCCAACGGAGTGCAATTATGAAATTGGCGACAGGGAATTACTGGCCATCATTTTGGCACTCAAGGAATGGAGGCATCTTCTCGAGGGTACTAGCGTGCCAGTGCTCATTCTTACTGACCACAAGAATTTAACTTATCTATCTGAAGCAAAACGTTTGTCGCCCCGACAGGCCAGAGGGCGCTATTTTTGTCTCGGTTTAATTATGTGGTCTCCTACCTGCCTGGTAGTAAGAATGTTAGGGCTGATGCCCTCTCTCGACAATTTTCCCCTCTGTCCAAGGAGGAGTCTGCACCTGCTCCAGTTATACCTCCTTACCATATTTTGTCTACCATACGTACTAATTTGACTTCTCCCTTGGGGGAGGAGTTCCTGGCTGCACAAACCAATGCACCTCCTGAGAAACCTAGTGGTAAGTGTTTTGTTCCTGAGAATCTTCGAACTAAACTTTTGCACACTTACCACTATCCTAAAGCCGCAGGTCACCCAGGCAAGAACCAAATGATTTGGTCTGTCACTCGACAATTCTGGTGGCCAGGTCTTCGTTCTGATGTTGCTGCGTATGTTGCCTCCTGCTCAGTTTGTGCACAGAAAAAGGATCCTCGACGTCTTCCTGTGGGTCTTCTTCAACCTATTGCTAACGGTGAGCGTCCTTGGACACATCTTTCCATCAACTTCATTGTCGAGCTCCCTCTTTCCAATGGCAATACTGTTAACCTTCTGGTGGTTGACCGTTTTTCAAAAATGTCACATTGCATTCCCTTGAAGAAGTTGCCTACCACTCAGGAGCTTGCTTCAATTTTTGCCCGGGAGGTCTTCCGTTTACATGGGTTACCCAAGGAGATAGTGTCAGACCGGGGTAGCCAGTTTGTCTCCAGATTTTGGCGTTCCTTTTGTGCTCAAATGGGGATCCAGCTTTCCTTCTCGGCATATCATCCTCAATCCAATGGGGCTGCGGAACCGTCTTATCAAGCTCTGGAACAGTTCCTCCGTTGCTATGTCTCAGATCACCACAATAATTGGTCTGAACTGTTACCTTGGGCAGAGTTTGCTCGTAATAGTGCTATTAATGCTTCCTCCAAGTTATCCCCGTTCATGGCGAATTATGGGTTTCAACCATCCTTGTTGCCCGATTCATTCATGTCTCAAGGTATTCCGGCATTGGAGGAGCATCTCCGGCAACTCGGTTCTACGTGGGTGCAGATTCAGGATTGCCTTCATCGTTCTATGCAGCGCCAAAAGTTCCAGGCTGATCGTAGGCGTCTGCCCGCGCCTTCCTACCAGGTTGGTGAGAGAGTTTGGCTGTCCTCCCACAACTTGAATCTTCGTATCCAATAAAATGGCTCCCCGTTATGTTGGTCCTTTTGGAATACTCCGACGGGTCAATCCTGTGGCCTACGCTCTTGACCTTCCTCCTACTATGCGCATCTCCAATGTTTTTCATGTCTCCCTCTTGAAACCATTGGTTTGTAATCGGTTTACCACTGTGTTGCCTCGTCCCCGTCCTATCTTTGTTGACAACCATGAGGAATATGAGGTCAGCAGCATTATTGACTCTCGTATGTCCAGGGGCCGCGTACAGTATTTGGTTCACTGTAGGGGCTACGGTCCGGAGGAGCGATCATGAGTTCCCTCCTCTGATGTTCATGCTCCCGCCCTCCTCCGTGCCTTCCATGCCCGTTTCCCCAATAAGCCTTTTGTCCTCCCGCGGGGGAGGGGTCGTTGAGGGGAGGGTAACTGTCAGGGTTTTTTCTCTGTTTTGTTTGCCATGTGCTGCTGGCAGTCATTTTACTCACCTCTCTTGCTAATTCTGGTGCATACTGTGTTATGCTGCTCATTTCCTGCACTTCCTTTTATGGCCAGACTGGTGTACATCATCTGTGTGAGACAGGATGCAGTCTCAGAATTGTGATGTCATCACTTATTATTTAAAGGGACTCTGTTCAGTATGCTTTGTCCTTGCGTTGTCTCAGACCTGTTTGTGACAGCTCCTGTGTATTACCTGGCTGTCTGACGTCCCTCCTGGTTCCTGATCTCTAGCTTGTTGCTGACTCTGCTGTTCTCCTTGTTCCTGATTCTGGCTTGTCTGACTACTCGCTTTGGCTCTTGACTCGGCTCGTCTGACTACCAGCTCTGGTTTTGATTCCTGGCTTGTTATTTGACTTGTAGACTTTTTATTATTTTTGGCTATTAATAAAGGTGTGATTATTTTTGCACTTCTTGTCTCAGTCTGATTCCTGGCACCCTGACACCAACAACAACTGTATACAATGAAGGGATGGGTTTGCAGACTCTCACAATCATGAAAGAAATTCATTTATCTGGTAAGCATATATTTTATTTTATTTCATAAGTTGGTGAGAGCTCCAAGGCAGAACATGCCTATATTTGACATGACATTGCATAAAATACAACATGTCTTAAAGGGACAGTCTACTCCAGAATTGTTATTGTTTAAAAAAGTAAATTTATGCTTACCTGATAAATTGATTTCTTCTACGATATGACGAGTCCACGGATTTTATCCTTACTTGTGGGATTTATCCTCCTGCTATCAGAAAGTGGCAAAGAGCACCACAGCAGAGCTGTATATATAGCTCCTCCCTTCCCTCCACCTCCAGTCATTCGACCGAAGTTAGGAAGAGAAAGGAAAAGCCAAAGGTGCAGAGGTGACTGAAGTTTACAAAAAATATATATAATCTAAATCTGTCTTAAAAATAACAGGGTGGGCCGCGGACTCGTCATATCGTAGAAGAAATCAATTTATCAGGTAAGCATAAATTTACTTTTCTTCTACAAGATATGACGAGTCCACGGATTTCATTCTTACTTGTGGAATACAATACCAAAGCTACAGGACACGGATGAAAGGGAGGGAACAAGACAGGAACCTAAACGGAAGGCACCACTGCTTGAAGAACCTTTGAAGAAACTGGTAGTGTTTGTCCAGAAAGGCAAACCTTAAGAACTTGTGATGATCCCTGTGAATGGGAACATGTAGATACGCATCCTTTCAATCCACAGTTGTCATAAATTGACCCTCTTGGATCAATGGAAGAATGGAACGAATAGTTTACATCTTGAAGGACGGTACCCTGAGAAACTTGTTTAGACTCTTGAGGTCTAGAATCGGTCTGAAGGTTCCCTCTTTTTTGGGAACCACGAATAGATTGGAATAAAACCCCAGTCCCTGTTCCTGAATTGGAACGGGAACAACCACTCCCAGGGCGGAGAGGTCTCCTACACAGTGTAAAAACGCCTCTCTCTTTATCTGATTTGCAGATAATCTTTAAATTAGAAATCTGCCTCTGGGAGGAAAATTCTTGAACTCCAATCTGTATCCGAGACACTATTTCTATTGCCCAGAGATCCTGGACATCCCGAACCCAGGCTTGAACGAAGAAGGAAAGACTGCCCCCTACCAGATCCGGTCCCGGATCGGGGGCATGCCCTTCATGCTGTCTTGGAATCACTAACCAGCTTCTTGGACTGCTTTCCTTTGTTCCAAGACTGGGTGGGTCTCCATATAGGTTTGGACTGTCCCTGCTTGGAGGAGGAAGATGAAGAATTTCCCTTGAAATTTCGAAAGAAACAAAAATTGCTTTGTCGTCCTTTTTGTTTATTTCTCTTGTCTTGCGGGAGAAGATGACCCTTACCTCCCGTGATATCAGAAATAATCTCCTTCAGATCGGGTCTGAACAAAGCCTTCCCCTTGTAAGGAATGGATAGAAGTTTAGACTTAGAAGACACATACGTAGACCAATGCTTTAACCATAAGGCTCTGCGGGCCAAGATAGAGAAACTCGATATCTTCGCTCCCAATTTGATAACTTGAAGGGAAGCGTCTGAAATAACGGCATTTGCTAGCTTAAGAGCCTTTATCCTATCTTGGATCTCATCCAAAGAAGTCTCAGTCCTGAGGGCCTCGGACAGTGCATCAAATCAATATGCCGCTGCACTAGTAACGGTGGCAATGCACATAGCCGGTTGCCACTGCAGACCCTGGTGTATATAAATCTTCTTGAGTAACCCCTCTAACTTCTTGTCCATTGGGTCCTTGAAAGCACAAATATCCTCTATGGGAATAGTAGTTCTTTTAGCAAGGGTAGAAACAGCTCCTTCTACCTTAGGAACAGTTTGCCAAGCCTCCTTAACAGAGTCGGCTATTGGAAACATTTTCTTAAAAATAGAAGAGGGAGAAAAAGGAATTCCCAGTCTCTCCCACTCCTTTGCAATAATCTCAGTAGCTCTCTTAGGGACTGGAATATACAACTGTATAGGAAGGAACCTCAAAATATCTGTAGAGTTTACTAGACTTCTGAGGGACAACCACCACTGTGGAGTCACTATCATCCAAAGTAATCAAAAACATAATTTATGTAAGAACTTACCTGATAAATTCATTTCTTTCATATTAGCAAGAGTCCATGAGCTAGTGACGTATGGGATATACATTCCTACCAGGAGGGGCAAAGTTTCCCAAACCTCAAAATGCCTATAAATACACCCCTCACCACACCCACAAATCAGTTTAATGAATAGCCAAGAAGTGGGGTGATAAGAAAAAAGTACGAAAGCATAAAAAATAAGGAATTGGAATAATTGTGCTTTATACAAAAAAATCATAACCACCACAAAAAAGGGTGAGCCTCATTGACTCTTGCTAATATGAAAGAAATGAATTTATCAGGTAAGTTCTTACATAAATTATGTTTTCTTTCATGTAATTAGCAAGAGTCCATGAGCTAGTGACGTATGGGATAATGACTACCCAAGATGTGGATCTTTCCACGCAAGAGTCACTAGAGAGGGAGGGATAAAATAAAGACAGCCAATTCCTGCTGAAAATAATCCACACCCAAAATAAAGTTTAAATGAAAACATAAGCAGAAGATTCAAACTGAAACAGCTGCCTGAAGTACTTTTCTACCAAAAACTGCTTCAGAAGAAGAAAACACATCAAATGGTAGAATTTAGTAAAAGTATGCAAAGAAGACCAAGTTGCTGCTTTGCAAATCTGATCAACCGAAGCTTCATTCCTAAACGCCCAGGAAGTAGAAACTAGGAAGAATGAGCGGTAATCCTCTGAGGCGGAGTTTTACCCGACTCAACATAAGCATGATGATTTAAAGATTTCAACCAAGATGCCAAAGAAATGGCAGAAGCTTTCTGGCCTTTTCTAGAACCGGAAAAGATGACAAATAGACTAGAAGTCTTTCGGAAAGTCTTAGTAGCTTCAACATAATATTTCAAAGCTCTAACAACATCCAAAGAATGCAATAATTTCTCCTTAGAATTCTTAGGATTAGGGCATAATGAAGGAACTACAATTTCTCTACTAATGTTGTTGGAATTAACAACATTAGGTAAAAATTCAAAAGAAGTTCGCAACACTGCCTTATCCTGATGAAAAATCAGAAAAGGAGACTCACAAGAAAGAGCAGACAATTCAGAGACTCTTCTGGCAGAAGAGATGGCCAAAAGGAACAAAACTTTCCAAGAAAGTAATTTAATGTCCAATGAATGCATAGGTTCAAACGGAGGAGCTTGAAGAGCCCCCAGAACCAAATTCAAACTCCAAGGAGGAGAAATTGACTTAATGACAGGTTTTATACGAACCAAGGCTTGTACAAAACAATGAATATCAGGAAGATTAGCAATCTTTCTGTGAAAAAGAACAGAAAGAGCAGAGATTTGACCTTTCAAGGAACTTGCGGACAAACCTTTATCTAAACCATCCTGAAGAAACTGTAAAATTCTTGGAATTCTAAAAGAATGCCAGGAAAAATGATGAGAAAGACACCAAGAAATATAAGTCTTCCAGACTCTATAATATATCTCTCTAGATACAGATTTACGAGCCTGTAACATAGTATTAATCACAGAGTCAGAGAAACCTCTTTGACCAAGAATCAAGCGTTCAATCTCCATACCTTTAAATTTAAGGATTTGAGATCCTGATGGAAAAAAGGACCTTGCGACAGAAGGTCTGGTCTTAACGGAAGAGTCCACGGTTGGCAAGAGGCCATCCGGACAAGATCCGCATACCAAAACCTGTGAGGCCATGCTGGAGCTACCAGCAGAACAAACGAGCATTCCTTCAGAATCTTGGAGATTACTCTTGGAAGAAGAACTAGAGGCGGAAAGATATAGGCAGGATGATACTTCCAAGGAAGTGATAATGCATCCACTGCCTCCGCCTGAGGATCCCGGGATCTGGACAGATACCTGGGAAGTTTCTTGTTTAGATGAGAAGCCATCAGATCTATTTCTGGAAGTTCCCACATTTGAACAATCTGAAGAAATACCTCTGGGTGAAGAGACCATTCGCCCGGATGCAACGTTTGGCGACTGAGATAATCCTCTTCCCAATTGTCTATTCCTGGAATATGAACCGCAGAGATTAGACAGGAGCTGGATTCCGCCCAAACCAGAATTCGAGATACTTCTTTCATAGCCAGAGGACTGTGAGTCCCTCCTTGATGATTGATGTATGCCACAGTTGTGACATTGTCTGTCTGAAAACAAATGAACGATTCTCTCTTCAGAAGAGGCCAAGACTGAAGAGCTCTGAAAATTGCACGGAGTTCCAAAATATTGATCGGTAATCTCACCTCCTGAGATTCCCAAACCCCTTGTGCTGTCAGAGACCCCCACACAGCTCCCCAACCTGTAAGACTTGCATCTGTTGAAATTACAGTCCAGGTCGGAAGAACAAAAGAAGCCCCCTGAACTAAACGATGGTGATCTGTCCACCACGTCAGAGAGTGTCGTACAATCGGTTTTAAAGATATTAATTGAGATATCTTTGTGTAATCCCTGCACCATTGGTTCAGCATACAGAGCTGAAGAGGTTGCATGTGAAAACGAGCAAAGGGGATCGCGTCCGATGCAGCAGTCATAAGACCTAGAATTTCCATGCATAAGGCTACCGAAGGGAATGATTGTGACTGAAGGTTTCGACAAGCTGAAATCAATTTTAGACGTCTCTTGTCTGTCAAAGACAGAGTCATGGACACTGAATCTATCTGGAAACCCAAAAAGGTTACCCTTGTCTGAGGAATCAATGAACTTTTTAGTGAATTGATCCTCCAACCATGATTTTGAAGAAACAACAAAAGTCGATTCGTATGAAATTCTGCTAAATGTGAAGACTGAGCAAGTACCAAGATATCGTCCAAATAAGGAAATACCACAATACCCTGTTCTCTGATTACAGATAGAAGGGCACCGAGAACCTTTGTAAAAATTCTTGGAGCTGTTGCTAGGCCAAACGGCAGAGCCACAAATTGGTAATGCTTGTCTAGGAAAGAGAATCTCAGAAACTGATAGTGAGCTGGATGAATCGGAATATGCAGATATGCATCCTGTAAATCTATTGTAGACATATAATGCCCTTGCTGAACAAAAGGCAGGATAGTCCTTACAGTTACCATTTTGAATGTTGGTATCCTTACATAACGATTCAATATTTTTAGATCCAGAACTGGTCTGAAGGAATTCTCCTTCTTTGGTACAATGAAGAGATTCGAATAAAACCCCAGCCCCTGTTCCAGAACTGGAACTGGCATAATTACTCCAGCCAACTCTAGATCTGAAACACATTTCAGAAATGCTTGAGCTTTCACTGGGTTTACTGGAATGAGGGCCGCACCTTCATGTGGACTTAGAAGCTGGCTTTGCTTTTCTAAAAGGCTTGGATTTATTCCAGACTGGAGATGGTTTCCAAACTGAAACTGCTCCTGAGGATGAAGGATCAGGCTTTTGTTCTTTGTTGAAACGAACGGAACGAAAACGATTATTAGCCCTGTTTTTACCCTTAGATTTTTTATACTGTGGTAAAAAAGTTCCTTTCCCACCAGTAACAGTTGAGATAATAGAATCCAACTGAGAACCAAATAATTTATTACCCTGGAAAGAACGGGAAAGTAGAGTTGATTTAGAAGACATATCAGCATTCCAAGTTTTAAGCCATAAAGCTCTTCTAGCTAAAATAGCTAGAGACATAAACCTGACATCAACTCTGATAATATCAAAAATGGCATCACAGATAAAATTATTAGCATGTTGAAGAAGAATAATAATGTTATGAGAATCATGATCTGTTACTTGTTGCGCTAAAGTTTCCAACCAAAAAGTTGAAGCTGCAGCAACATCCGCCAAAGATATAGCAGGTCTAAGAAGATTACCTGAACACAAATAAGCTTTTCTTAGAAAGGATTCAATTTTCCTATCTAAAGGATCCTTAAAGGAAGTACCATCTGCCGTAGGAATAGTAGTACGTTTAGCAAGGGTAGAGATAGCCCCATCAACTTTAGGGATTTTGTCCCAAAACTCTAATCTGTCAGACGGCACAGGATATAATTGCTTAAAACGTTTAGAAGGAGTAAATGAATTACCCAATTTATTCCATTCCCTGGAAATTACTTCAGAAATAGCACCAGGAACAGGAAAAACTTCTGGAATAACTACAGGAGATTTAAAGACCTTATCTAAACGTTTAGATTTAGTATCAAGAGGACCAGAATCCTCAATTTCTAATGCAATTAGGACTTCTTTAAGTAAAGAACGAATAAATTCCATTTTAAATAAATATGAAGATTTATCAGCATCAACCTCTGAAACAGAATCCTCTGAACCAGAAGAATCATTAGAATCAGAAGGATGATGTTCATTTAAAAATTCATCTGGATAAAGAGAAGTTTTAAAAGACTTTTTATGTTTACTAGAAGGAGGAATAACAGACATAGCCTTCTTAATAGATTCAGCAACAAAATCTCTTATGTTATCAGGAACACTCTGAACATTAGATGTTGATGGAACTGCAACAGGTAATGGTATTTTACTAAAGGAAATATTTTCTGCATTAACAAGTTTGTCATGACATTTAATACAAACAACAGCTGGAGGAACAGCTACCAAAAGTTTACAGCAGATACACTTAGCTTTGGTAGTTCCCGCACCAGGCAGCGATTTTCCTGAAGTATCTTCTGACTCAGATGCAACATGAGACATCTTGCAACATGTAAGAGAAAAAACAACATATAAAGCAAAATTGATCAAATTCCTTAAATGACAGTTTCAGGAATGGGAAAAAATGCCAAAGAACAAGCTTCTAGCAACCAGAAGCAATGAAAAATGAGACTTAAATAATGTGGAGACAAAAGTGACGCCCATATTTTTTTAGCGCCAAATAAGACGCCCACATTATTTGGCGCCTAAATGCTTTTGGCGCCAAAAATGACGCCACATCCGGAACGCCGACATTTTTGGCGCAAAAGAACGTAAAAAAAATGACGCAACTTCCGGCGACACAAATGACGCCGGAAACAGAAAAGATTTTTTGCGCCAAAAAAGTCTGCGCCAAGAATGACGCAATAAAATGAAGCATTTTCAGCCCCCGCGAGCCTAACAGCCCACAGGGAAAAAGTCAAATTTTTTTAAGGTAAGAAAAAATGATTGATTCAAATGCATTATCCCAAATATGAAACTGACTGTCTGAAAATAAGGAATGTTGAACATCCTGAGTCAAGGCAAATAAATGTTTGAATACATATATTTAGAACTTTATAAAAAAAGCGCCCAACCATAGCTTAGAGTGTCACAGAAAATAAGACTTACTTACCCCAGGACACTCGTCTACATGTTGTAGAAAGCCAAACCAGTACTGAAACGAAAATTAGCAGAGGTAATGGTATATATATAAGAGTATATCGTCGATCTGAAAAGGGAGGTAAGAGATGAATCTCTACGACCGATAACAGAGAACCTATGAAATAGACCCCGTAGAAGGAGATCATTGCATTCAAATAGGCAATACTCTCCTCACATCCCTCTGACATTCACTGTACGCTGAGAGGAAAACCGGGCTCCAACCTGTTGCGGAGCGCATATCAACGTAGAATCTAGCACAAACTTACTTCACCACCTCCATAGGAGGCAAAGTTTGTAAAAACAGATTTGTGGGTGTGGTGAGGGGTGTATTTATAGGCATTTTGAGGTTTGGGAAACTTTGCCCCTCCTGGTAGGAATGTATATCCCATACGTCACTAGCTCATGGACTCTTGCTAATTACATTAAATAAACCTCCCTCAGAAACAGACTAAGGTGATCAAGCTTAAATCTGAAAGATACCACCTCCGAATCTGTCAGGGGTACTAAACCCTCTGAATCTGAAATTTCTCCTACAGAAGCTACTGCAGTACACTCCTCTTCAGGTTGCTGGGAGGATACGTCTGAAATTGCGACAATTGCGTCAAATACCTCGCTTACTGAATTTCTGGCTTTTCTCTTATGTATGCTCTGTGACATTGGAAAGGCAGATAAGGCATCAGAAATAGTTGAAGACATAAGAGAAGCTATGTCTTGTAACAAAATCCCTGCAGGAACTATAGCGGAAGCGCAGGGCACTGCTTGTGAGGGCGGTAAAATTTGGGACATTTGGGGAGAAAGCTGCGGCATAAATTGACCTTCAACATTAGACTCTTGGACAACATCTGCAATAGAAGAGACTGGCTCTGAAAAAATCTTATCCCTATAAATTAAAGTCCTTTGAATACATGAAGGACAGAAAGGGATTGGTGGTTCCTCATTAGCGTCAAAACATAAGGCACAGGTGACATCTTGCAAGTCTCCTTGGTCCATGTTTTTACACAATTTACTAAATAACAAATACAAATTATCAAATTTATTATATATATATAAATTTTAAACGGTTATTTTATTTTTTGTTGAAATTGACAGTTTTGTTAATAATTTCTCTTTAACAGATAAATAACAAATAAAAAAACTAAATATCCTCTGCACCTCAGCACTGCTGAAGTGCTCCTACCTGACCAAAAATTGTCAATGTCCAAAACGGTCTTTCAGTGTTTTCTTCACTCTGCCGAGATGACTAAAACAGATTAGGCAACTGATTTTCCAGAAAAAAAACGTGTCTGCCCTAGAAATGCATGATATTCTTCCTCATGCAACTCTAGCAAAGACCAGTCACCTCACTGAGCGCACTATGAGCTGCGCTACGGAATGGCGCCAAAACCGGAAGGACCGCCCATCGTGGGCGTGATCTAACCGCTCTGCACACCTAATACTGTGAAACCACCTGAGCCATTCTCTCAAAAAATAAACTAATAAATCAGTTAAACGTTTAACTTGCTCCAGCCCCAGTGCCCTGGCCCAATACACTGCACAGAAACCCTTTTTTCATTTAAATAAAGGTATTATGTCCCCACACAAAGAACTTAGCCTCAAAAAAAGCCCTTTATGATGAAATATGTGCTTTTTTTATTAAAAAATTCTGAGTCCTTTTCCCCAGAAATTAAAAGTAGCACTTACCTTGACTTCTGCCTGGCAGTAAGGCAGCTATCAGGCTTGAGAGGTCCTGTCCCTCACATCGACCTGAGGATATCAAAATGCTGAGTCAATGCATATCTCAGACTGAAGGATAAGGGCAGCAAGTAAATCATGGGAGGCGCAGTGAGAATTATGCCCCACAAGTTTCCATTGCTCTAAAGCCACCAAAGCTATCCTGTAGAGACTGATATGGACTATGGCTACACCCTAGGACAAAGCAGCACTCTCTGGCACTACTTTTAAAATAATAAACTCTTGATAGAAGAATCTAATCTAACACCTCACTTTACCTCTTCCTATCACTAACGTAGGCAAAGAGAATGACTGGGGTGGGAGGGAGGGGAGGAGCTATTTAACAGCTCTGCTGTGGTACTCTTTGCCTCCTCCTGCTGACCAGGAGGTGAATATCCCATTAGTAATTAAGATGATCCGTGGACTCGTCGTGTCTTAAAAAAAATATCTTTCTTTTTTACATAGAGATGTTCAGGTGATATTATCTAGTCAGCTTTTTACAGCTATGCTGCATCACTTTCAAGTGTTTCAACATTTGGGTATCATGACCTTTAAGGAAGCCTCACAGACCACTCCCTGCCATGACATTGAACCTGAATTCTTGTTGTTTGATGTTTCTCTTGGTTCCTGAATCTGGCTTGTTTCCTGACCTCTCTTTTAAATCTCCCCAGATAAAGGATTAGACTGCTTACCTGGTACTCTGAAATTGGCTTGATTTCGGACTACTCTTCTGGATTCTCCCAGTGTTTGTTGACTAATTGGACTGTTTCCTGGTAACTGACACTCAGCTGACTACTATCTCTAGTTACCTGCCTGTCTTACCATCCTGTAGCTCTGGTATCCTGCTTCAACACCAAGTCCTGCAGAGGGCGCCTGCAAGCACTAATTTTTCTCAGTCCTCAAGCTCTGCAGAGGGTATATGTGAAGTACCTGTATTTAGCTACTGTACCCAAGCTCTGCAAATAGTATCTACCAAGTGCGAGTCCCCAGAAACTGCAGCCAAGCTCTCCGGAAGGTGCATACCAAGTACCAGTATCCAGCTACGGCGTGTGCCCAGCTTCTGTATCCTGCTCCTGTCTTGGACTTAGAGTGGGCACTCCCGTCTCATGCTTAGAGTGGGCATTCCAGTCTCAGCCGTAGAGTGGGCACTCATCTCATCCTTAAAAGTGGGCACTCCAGTCTCAGGATCCCTAAAGTGGACACTCCAGTCTCAGGCTCCCTAAAGTGGACACTCTAGTTTCGACCTTAAGAGTGGGCACTCACGTCTCGGACTTAAGAGTTGGCACTCAAGTCTCAGCTTTTAGAGTGGGCACTCAAGTCTTGGCTTTCTAAAGTGGGCACTCCAGTCTCAGGCTCCCTAAAGTGGGCACTCTAGTTTCGACCTTAAGAGAGGACATTTAAGTTTCAGCTTTTAGAGTGGGCACTCCAGTCTCTGCCTTAAGAGTGGGCACTCCAGTCTCAGCTCCCTAAAGTGGGCACTCCAGTCTCAGGCTCCATAAAGTGGGCACTCCAGTTTCGACCTTAAGAGTGGGCACTCAAGTCTCAGCTTTTAGAGTGGGCACTTCAGTCTCGGCTTTCTAAAGTGGGCACTCCAGTCTCAGCTCCCTAAAGTGGGCACTCCAGTCTCAGGCTCCCTAAAGTGGGCACTCTAGTTTCGACCTTAACCCCTTAATGACCACAGCACTTTTCCATTTTCTGTCCGTTTGGGACCAAGGCTATTTTTACATTTTTGAGATGTTTGTGTTTAGCTGTAATTTTCCTCTTACTCATTTACTGTACCCACACATATTATATACCGTTTTTCTCGCCATTAAATGGACTTTCTAAAGATACCATTATTTTCATCATATCTTATAATTTACTATAAAAAAATTATAAAATATGAGGAAAAAATGGAAAAAAAAACACTTTTTCTAACTTTGACCCCCAAAATCTGTTACACATCTACAACCACCAAAAAACACCCATGCTAAATAGTTTCTAAATTTTGTCCTGATTTTAGAAATACCCAATATTTACATGTTTTTTGCTTTTTTTGTAAACTATAGGGCCATAAATACAAGTAGCACTTTGCTATTTCCGCTAGTTACATTAGAACACTGATATCTTTCAGGAATCTCTGAATATCCATTGACATGTATATATTTTTTTTTTAGTAGACAACCCAAAGTATTGATCTAGGCCCATTTTGGTATATTTCATGCCACCATTTCACCGCCAAATGCAATCAAATACAAAAAATCGTTCACTTTTCACAATTTTTTTCACAAACTTTTGGTTTCTCACTGAAATTATTTACAAACAGCTTTAGTGGGGTAGTTTTAGCTTTAGTGTAGTGTAGTAGACAACCCCAAGTATTGATCTAGGCCAATTTTGGTATATTTCATGCCACCATTTCACCGCCAAATGCGATCAAATTAAAAAAAAACGTTAAATTTGTCTCAATTTTAGGTTTCTCACTGAAATTATTTACAAACAGCTTGTGCAATTATGGCACAAATGGTTGTAAATGCTTCTCTGGGATCCCCTTTGTTCAGAAATAGACATATATGGCTTTGCCATTGCTTTTTGGTAATTAGAAGGCCTCTAAATGCTGCTGCGCATCACACGTGTATTATGGCTAGCAGTGAAGGGGTTAATTATGTAGCTTGTAGGGAGCTTGCAGGGTTAATTTTATCTTTAGTGTAGAGCTCAGCCTCCCACCTGAAACATCAGACCCCCTGATCCCTCCCAAACAGCTCTCTTCCCTCCCCCACCCCACAATTGTCCCCGCCATCTCAAGTACTGGCAGAAACTCTGCCAGTACTAAAATAAAAGGTATTTGGCCCTTTTTTTAAAAAAAAAAAAAAAAAAAAGAAGAAGCATATTTACATATGCTAATGTGTAGGATCCCCCCTTAGACCCCAACCTCACTGATCCCCCACCAAACAGCTCTATAACCCTTCCCATCTGCCTTAATGGGCGCCATCTTGGGTACTGGCAGCTGTCTGCCAGTACCCAGTTTTGTACAAAATGTGGCTTTTCTTAAAAAAAATTCCCTTTTCTGTAGTGTAGCTTTCCCCCCCACCAAGACCAACCCCCAACCCCTTCCAGATCCCTTAGATTAAATTTATAATGATGAAAATGTATTTTTTTTTTTTTTTACTTTGAACTTTTTTTTTTCTGTAGTGTAGCGGTTCCCACCCGCTCCCGCCCGTGCACGCCCACCACCCCCCCGTGCACGCGCGCGCCCCCGTAGGTCTCGCCCCCGATCCCGCCCCCCTCCACTCCACACACAGCATCGATGGCCGCCCACCCGCCTCCCACGTAAGCTCCCACCCGCCAACGATACCGGCCACCGATGTCCGGTGCAGAGAGGGCCACAGAGTGGCTCTCTCTGCATCGGATGGCCAAGGGGGGTTATTGCAGGATGCCTCCATATCGAGGCATCACTGCAATAACCGGAAAGCAGCTGGAAGCGAGCAGGATCGCTTCCAGCTGCTTTCCAGACCAAGGACGTACGCCACACGTCCTCGGTCATTAACTGTATTTTTTTTGAGGACGTGTGGCGTACGTCCTTGGTCGTTAAGGGGTTAAAGGGACACTGAACCCAAATTTTTTAATATTGTAATTCAGAAAAAGCATGCAATTTTAAGCAACTTTCTAATTTACTCCTATTATCAATTTTTCTTCTTTCTCTTGCTATCATTATTTGAAAAAGAATGCATCTGAGCTTTTTTTGGTTTCAGTACTCTGGACAGCACTTTTTTATTGGTGGATGAATTTATCCACCAATCAGCAAGGACAACCCAGGTTGTTCACCAAAAATGGGCCGGCATCTAAACTTACATTCTTGCATTTCAAATAAAGATACCAAGAGAATGAAGAAAATTTGATAATAGGAGTAAATTAGAAAGTTGCTTAAAATTTCATGCTCAATCTGAATCACAAAAGAAAATTTTGGGGTACAGTGTCCCTTTAAGAGAGGACACTCAAGTCTCAGCTTTTAGAGTGGGCACTCCAGTCTCTGCCTTAAGAGTGGGCACTCCAGTCTCAGCTCCCTAAAGTGGGCACTCCAGTCTCAGGCTCCCTAAAGTGGGCACTCCAGTCTCAGGCTCCCTAAAGTGGGCACTCCAGTCTCAGGCTCCCTAAAGTGGGCACTCCAGTCTCAGGCTCCCTAAAGTGGGCACTCCAGTCTCAGGCTCCATAAAGTGGGCACTCCAGTCTCAGGCTCCATAAAGTAGGCACTCCAGTCTCTGCCTTAAGAGTGGGCACTCCAGTCTCAGCTCCCTAAAGTGGGCACTCCAGTCTCAGGCTCCCTAAAGTGGGCACTCCAGTCTCAGGCTCCCTAAAGTGGGCACTCCAGTCTCAGGCTCCATAAAGTGGGCACTCCAGTCTCAGGCTCCATAAAGTGGGCACTCCAGTCTCAGGCTCCATAAAGTGGGCACTCTAGTTTCGACCTTAAGAGTGGGCACTCAAGTCTCAGCTTTTAGAATGGGCACTTCAGTCACGGCTTTCTAAAGTGGGCACTCCAGTCTCAGGCTCCCTAAAGTGTATACATGTATTTTTTTCTATAAAATAATGGGAGCTGCCATTTTGTAACTTAGGTTACCTTCTTTGTTGTGGCCAATAAGGGACAGTTATATATAGGTCACTAAAGTGTGCAGCCAATGGTTGCGTGAAATATAACAGTGTACTGCACTTACATTTCTAACAGGAACTGAAAAGCTCACAATTTCAGAATGGAATTACAGGAAAGGGGGACAAAATAAATAAAGTATATTGCAGACATTTATTTATATATATGATTTATCATTTTATATTACTACCTCAAAGTGTTTAATGTCCCTTTAAGAGTGGGCACTTCAGTCTCAGGCTCCCTAAAGTGGGCACTCCAGTCTCGGCCTTAAGAGTGGGCACTTCAGTCTCCGGCTCCCTAAAGTGAGCACTACTGTATTTTGCTCCCTAAAGTGTGCACTCCAGTTCATGGCCCTAGAGGGGGCACACCAGTTCCTGGCCATAGAGGGGGCACACCAGTTCCTGGCCATAGAGAGGGCACTTCTTATTTCAGTTCCAGTGGATATTACAGCTGTCCAATCCTGCTTACAGTATCCGAGTCTCCAGTTCCTGTACAATAAAACTTGTCTTGCCTGCCTGTTCACTCAAGCATGCCTAAAAGGGGTAGTTCTGCTAAGAAGTCTATTCCTCTGGGCTGGTGCTTCATCCACCAGGGAGTAAAACCAACGCAAACTTTTACTAAGAGTGCAATATTTATTTATTTTTATTTTTTTAAATCCCATGTATAATGATGTTATAGGAACACTTCCCATTTTATATTTAGCACAAAGATACTGCCTAATAAATGTCACTTTGCAACAGTAATGCAATGAAAACACTGCTATTCAAAGACAGATATTAGGCAATTAAGATCCCAATTTAAATTATAGCTTTGTATATAGATTTAATAGCAACCTAGACAATAAGCATACATTTTCTGGAGAAGGTTAAAGTTGACTAAAGATCCAAACGTAACCTTTATTCAAAATTACACCCCCCAGCAATATCGGAACACTACTGATGGGGGATGCACAAGAAACACATACTTGTATGAGTAATTATAGAACATTTTACACAAAAAACAAGCTCTATTTTCTTTTAGGCAAGCTGTAGACAAGAAAACACTGTGTATTTGCTCATTTGGAGGCTGAACATCTGTTATCTCCCCTCAAAGCAATTCTGAGTATATAATCAATGTTTTTCATAGCTCGGATGTTTCCCATGAAATCCTGTTACTTACAGCTGATGTGTACTGTGCGTAAATTTAAGGGTGGCAGCCTATTTGGGACCGATTCCTTTGATATTTATTTTTTGTTCATGCATACCCTTTGATGTTGTTATGAGGTGTTTATGAGCTTCTGGCAAAGTCTCCAAAGCAAGGAGCATTAATCTTTTGTTTTTGCTCATTTACATACAGAGTATGCCTATTTGTTAGAAGCCTTAAGTTATGTATTTCTCCCCTTCTAAATTGTCTATAATTACTCAATACATGGATTTTTATTTAAAACCGATTTAGTTTTTTAATAGTTCAATAGAGAATTGAAATATCTTGCACTGAAAATCGCAGCAAATAAATCAAACTATATATAAAATAGTTAACACAAGGTGTATGTATGTATGTATGTATATATATATATATATATATATATATATATATATATATATATATATATATATATAAATAAACAAACATCACACACAAGAAAAATTATCTACAACTAGGATGAAAACTAAATGATTAGATTATTAGAATATGTTTGAAATGGTTAAGATTGTGGCCAAATGTTGCTGCTGTTAAAAACTATTATTTAGCAGAAGCTTTAAATATACATAAATCTAAACACATAAATTATTTAATAAATATAAAACTTTATTGTTTAGATTACTTTTAAATGAGAATAACATACCTTAAATTTATTTTGCCCCATAACATCCTGTTTAATACATTTATGATAAATGGCCTGTAAAAGAAAGCAAACAAGGTAGTAAACAAGGGTTTATCCAAACAGCAGTATTCTACCATGCTAAGAATACATTTTCTTTAAACACAACTTGTACAAATATTAATTTATTGTTCTGTACCTGAGTGTAACAAAAGTGCTTCCATATTGAATGCCTGATGTCAGCAAACTGTTTATCTGTCAGATTTTCTTTACAGGTTTCTTGATCATTAGTTTGAAAACTTTCGATGGCTTGAACCTCTTCTGGTATTTGTACTATTGGCTCCTGTGAGAACAATACGACAATTCTTTATTTTATGCTTTCAAAGTAGTTTATATATACATAAAAAAGCACCAAAAGAGTACATCATAATTTTTGTAATTTGATTCTTTATTCATGTTTTCCTAATTTTGTGTGTGTGTGCAAAAAAGCAATGCAAAAAATGGTACTGTTAAACTAATTTTACATAAATAGTAGGAATCAATATATTTATTCATTATCCTTACTTCATAAAGATGATTAGTTTACTAACACCAGGAGTTTTTTTAATTTTTATACTTCTGAACAAACCTGAGGCATTGCACCAGAGAGCACCCAATAGAACAAACAGCCTTCCCTCAAAGAAAAACCCATCACTGATCTGAATTGCTGCCTATATGCCCTAGAAATCAATTAGGCACAATTGCCTTTTATTTTTTTTAACACAATAATATTTAAATTCCATCATATTTATGCCTTAATGTGTACTTGCTAGAAAAAAGAAAGAAAATAAAACGACAACCTCACAGACTATGTAAGTGGAGAACATATAGCTAGAACACTAAACTCTAAAATCTCATCCACATATATTAGACCTCTACTATAGTTAAAAAAAAAAAAAGATAGTAAAAAACATGTGCAGTGTTTACCTCCAAGAGATATTTCCCAAGGTACTGTACAGAATGATAGATTCCTTTAAACAATTTATTATAGATGCCTGTACATAAACCTTTATTGCTGGTAAAAACATGTGTAATTTCTTCATTAGAATCTTGTAGGTTGCATATATTTGCCTGTCCAGCCTTCAAAACTCTATAGAGAAGAACATAAAATGATTATTATTATTATTATTATTATTATTATCGGTTATTTGTAGAGCGCCAACAGATTCTGCAGCGCTATAAACAAAGGGGGAGTACAACAAAACAATTATAGGGTAGAGGGCCCTGCCAAGAGTTGCACTGTTGTAGTCAGCTCTTAAGAAGGTGATCTACAAACAGCTGGACTTTTAGGCTTACATGCTAAGAGGGTTCAGGGGATTGCAGTGGAGGAGAGGAACTGGTATAAAGAAAGGTTAGTGTAGGTTGTATGCATCCCTGAACAGTAGAGTCTTTAGGGAGCACTTGAAGCTTTTAAAACTAGAAGAGAGTCTTGTGGAGCGAGGCAGAGAGTTCCACAAGATGGGAGCCAGTCTGGAGAAGTCCTGTAAACGGGAGTGTGATGAGGTGACAAGAGAGGAGGAGAGTAGGAGGTCATGAGCAGAGCGAAGGGGACGGGAGGGAGAGTATCTGGAGACAAGGTCTGAGATGTAGGGGGGAGCAGTGCAGTTGAGGGCTTTGTATGTAAGAGTGAGAGTTTTGTGTTTGATCCTAGAGGCAAGAGGAAGCCAGTGAAGGGATTGGCAGAGAGGCGCAGCAGATGAAGAGCGACGTGTAAGGAAGATGAGTCTGGCAGAGGCATTCATTATGGATTGTAAAGGAGCTAGGCGGCAGGTGGGGAGATCAGAGAGGACAGAGTTGCAGTAATCAAGGCGGGAAAGAATGAGAGAGTGGATTAAAATCTTAGTTGTGTCTTGTGTAAGGAAGTGTCTAATTTTAGAGATGTTTTTAAGGTGGAAGCGGCAGGCTGTAGCCAAGGACTGAATGTGAGAAGTGAAGGAAAGATCTGAGTCAAATGTGACCCCGAGACATCGGGCATGCGGGGTAGGGGTAATGATGGGGTTGTCGACAGTTATAGAGATATTGGGGGTGGAGATTTTGGAAGAAGGGGGGAAAATGAGGAGCTCAGTTTTGGTGATGCTTTATGATTAGAAGTTTACCACTTCTAAAGAATAAATCAGTTATTAAAAACTGCAATTTATGCAAGTTGCATCCATTGTTTAAAGTAAACCAGTTGTTTTATGTTAAAAGGACATTTTCCAAATCATTATTACTTAAGCTAATATCTGGTAGCGCTTAGTGAATATTAAAGGGACAGTCAACACCAAAATTTTTGTTGTTTAAAAAGAAAGATAATCCCTTTATTACTTATTCCCCAGATTTGCATAACCAACACAGTTATATAAATACACTTTTTACCTCTGTGATTACCTTGTATCTAAGCCTCTGCAAACTGCCCCCTTATTTCAGTTCTTTTGACAGACTTGCTTTTTAGCCAATCAGTACTCCCTCCAGGGTAACTTCACGTGCATGAGCTCAATGTTATTTATATGAAACACATGAACTAATTCCCTCTACTGGTCAAAATGCAGTCAGATTAGAGGCAGTCTTCAAGGTCTAAGAAATTAGCATATTAACCTCCTACAATTAGCTTTCAACTAAGAATACCAAGAGAATAAAGCAAAAACATAAATTATGCTTACCTGATAATTTTCTTTTCTTCCAATGGAAAGAGTCCACAGCTGCATTTATTACTTTTGGGAATTAAGAACCTGTCCACCAGGAGGAGGCAAAGACACCCCAGCCAAAGGCTTAAATACTCCTCCCACTTTCCTCATCCCCCAGTCATTCTGCCGAGGAACAAGGAACAGTAGAAGAAATATCTGGGTGAAAAGGTGCCAGAAGAATAAAAAATAAAGATGCCCCACATAAAAAAGACGGATGGGGAGCTGTGGACTCTTTCCACCTCAAGAAAAGAAAATGATCAGGTAAGCATAATTTATGTTTTTATTCCTAAATGGAAAGAGTCCACAGCTGCATTCATTACTTTTGGGAAACAATACCCAAACTATAGACACTGAATGCCAAAACGGGAGGGTACAATAGGCGGCCCTGAAACTGCTACCCAACAAAAATTCCCTGCTTCGTCCGAAGCCGAGAAAACAAAAAGGGAAAAGGCCGCAAGGACACTGACCAGCAGATAACCTGGAAGCCTAGCTAGAGACCACAACATCAGACACAACTGAGCCAACAGTCCTCCGGGAGACACCGTCGCCCAATAGTCAGCCCCCCACCACACACTGTCACGCTGCGCTGCTCTAGCTGTTGCTAGAAGCACGGCGTCTCCTTCCCTGCTCATTGCCTGCACCTATGTAAGTCCCTCAATAACAATCTATCACTGCCCAAGTATAGGTGTTACTTTATGTGATCCTGGGTGTGATAGATCGTTACTACAGTATTGCCTTAATTTGTTTGAACCCTGCCTGTCTGACTACTCTGCCTGTAATACCCCTGAATTGCTGGATTGATATACTGCTGCTGAACTCTGCCTGTCTGACTACTCTGCCTGTTTAACTCCTAAATTGCTGGACTGCTGCTGAACCCTGCCTGTCTGACTACTCTGCCTGTTTAGCCCCTAATTTGCAAGATTGATATACTGCTGCTGATCCCTGCCTGTCTGACTACTCTGCTTATTAAGCCCTGTTGTTCTGGATTGCCTCTTTGTTGCCGTACGCTGCCTGCCTGACTATTCTAGTGGTGTGCCATTGGACTGCTCTACTGTTGTCAAATCCTGCCTGCCTGACCATTCTAGTGGTGTGCCCTTGAACAGCTTTGCTGTTGCCAAACCCTGCCTGCCTGACCATTCTAGTGGTTTGTCCTTTGACTGCTCTGCCGTTGCCGCTGGGGACTGTGCTGCCTGTGGTGAGTGCCGCCTTCCTCATCTTACTAACTTTCTCTGCTCTGGGATTTTCCCTATCATTCCGACTCGACACCAGGATAACAAGACTACTGGCCGAGTTTGGTCTGATAGAGGAGTATCCCACAAGCATTACACACACCGTTTACTAGCGAAGGGAACCCCCACCGAAACTCCCAAAGGAATAATGCAAGGAAAAACCAAATGGGAACCGAAAGGTTACCACAAACTCCATAAATGAAAAACCCCCATCAATCCAAGCTTGAAAGACCTAAATGGGTCCTGACAACAAGGGGAGATAATGCCCAATCGAAATAAAAACCACAAGGTTTAGAACAGGTAGCAGAACAGAGAAAAAATTCTCCCAACATCCTGCAAGGATTGGAATAGCTAGCTAGCACTCGGATCAAGGCGCAAACAGCTGTGGCTGGTTTCAAAGAGCAACCCTTTACTTGCCAGGCAACAAGTCAACCAGTGCCTAGGAACAACTGAAAATGGAAACCAAACATCATCCGAACTCAGAACCCTGAGGAATTCAGGCAAAATTACATGCAGCAGACCCAGACGAAGAGTCAATAACACGCAGCCATCCTCAGGATGACACAGAAGGATACTTGCTAGAAGCGGCTACCAAAATGTAGAGTGCTAGACCTCCACTACAGAAAGCACACTCTAGGCAACCGAAACCGCCAGACCTACACATAGGTCTCAAAATAAAAGGAGAGCCCAGAACCTCAACGAGGACCAATGCGCCCCCAAGATCCGAGAGAACAACAGATCTCAAGAACTACCAGCATCGGCAGGTCCGAAATCAGGGTACCAGAAAAACCCCAGGCTCAAACAACGAGCAGAAAAAATGGCACAGCCATTACATTAGTGCTCGGGTGCCAACCCGAAATACCACATGGAGACCGTCGACAAGGCTGTAGAAATAGAGATCTAGCTAAAGGCCCAAAATAGACTCAAGGCGGAGCCAATAACTCTTCAAACAGACAGAACAACACAGAGAGCGTACCTCTCTCCTAAATATGTTAACCCGTCTGTCCTAACCTCCCAAAGCAAGGAGAAGCCCTAAGATAGGGACCACACTTCCGAAAGAAGGCTATAAGCCCCCCCAAGACAAAGAGGGCCGGCAAAGGGGCCGGAAGGACAGAGCACCTGCCCCCAGGATACAACCATAGACTGAACCGAGAGAACAATTCTCCAACGCCCTGACCTGGAAGGCATCCCCTGAAGATTTTAACAGGCTAGCACACAGATCAAGGTGCCATAGCTGCAGAGGTTCCACAGCGAACCCCTTTGCATGCAGAGCAGCAAAGCCATCACACTCTTCCAGCAAGCCGATCAAGGGAAATCAACCAAGGCAAAAGGCAAGCCCAGGCGGCATCGGAACCCAGAAAAACCTGGTCAACTGAACCAGTTCAACTAGCCCAACCAAAGGACATCGCCCAAGTTTCCTGGAACTGGGGAACCCCGGACCAGCTCTAGATCCTAACAGTCCGGTACAACCCACAACGGGATCCACAAAGGAAACAAAGAAAAACATCAGTATCAGGATGCCAGGAATCAGACTGAGACGAGATGTGCAAAAATAATCACACCTTTATTAGTAACAAAAAATAATAAAAAGTCCACAAGTCAAATAACAAGCCAGGAGTCAAAACCAGAGCTGGTAGTTAGACGAGCCGAGTCAGGAGCCAAAGCAAGTAGTCAGATGAGCCGGAATCAGGAACAAGAAGAACAGCAGAGTCAGGAACAAGCCAGAGATCAGGAACCAGGAGGGACATCAGACAGCCAGCTAAAACACAGGAACTGGAACACAGACACTCACAAACAGGTCTGAGACAATGCAAGAGCAAAGCATACTGAACAGAGGCCCTTTAAATAATAAGTAATGACATCACAATTCTGAGACTGCAACCTGTCTAACACGGAAGATGTACAGCAGTTTGACCATAAAAGGGCGTGCAGGAAATGAGCAGCATCACACACTATGCCCCAGAGTCAGCAAGAGAGGTGAGTAAAATGGCTGCCAGCAGCACATGGCAAACAAAGCAGGGAAAAAACCCTGATACTCAGCCACCGGAAGAACCACAGTGAGGAGAGGTCCGAGCCCCCCAAAAAAACAAGAACCCAGAAACTGAGATCCCCATCTGATATAAAACCAGACCCCCGGGAGATACCATACAATGTCCAAAGTAAAATGGACAACGAGAAAAACTTGCAAGTCCCGATCAAAAGACGAGACCACCCCTTGCCAGAGTCCAACGCTCCAAGGAGCTAAGGAAGCAAAGATCGAAACAAGGTCACTAGAGCCCTAGGCGCAATAGCCACCCTACGACCAAGAACAAGGGGATACCTTGAGGACAAAGTCACTCAAACAAAGGCTAGTCTCCACATCACCCACAAAAAATCAGAGGAGAAGATGAAAGATGGATGCGGAGCATCCCCCAGCTCCGGGGAAGAAACCCTAAACAGAGCTGAAGGAGACCACACTGCCCATGTCCCTACAAAGGAACCAACTCCCAAAGGGAACTAGGTCCCCCAAAGGAACCCAAAGAACGGACGAAGTCCAAAAGGTCTCAAGAAGAGAACCAAAGCAGGAACAAGTCCAAGGACATTCCAGAGCCTCAGAAGGCCAAACCTTTCAAAACAGCAGTAAGGAGGTGCCAAGCCCCCAATCCTCCCAAGAGAGGAAGGAAACTCTAGGCCCCGAGGGAAGCGGAGCCAAGAGGGTGATGCAGTGGAACTCCACTAACCCGGTCACCTGATTGAATGCTTAATAAGGACTGACACAATTCTCCCAGTCATACGGATCCTTTTTAGAGTGTTTAGCTGAACTTGTAAAGAAAAACAAGAAAAAACACACAAATAATAATGTGAGCACTCAGCGCCCCACCAGACCAGCCAGGCAGAACAGGCATCACGTGTCTGAATAAGTCACAGGACAGAAGATCTGAATCCCAGCAGGACCAGCCGAAGTTAGCGTCATAAATGTCAAGTTGGCTAAATCATCCCTCAAAGGGGAAGGTAAAACAGACAAACCTAGGACTAACGTGTCCCTTAACAAACTTCCGAAGAAGCAACCAGAGAGAATCGATCCCAGAAGTTCCCGAAGAAAACACATAATCGAAAATAAAAGACATCCTAACCAGATAAAAGAAAATATAAGGCAACCCGTAGGTTAACGCCTAGGAAGAAAGCAGGCATACCCGCAGGACCAGCCAAACGGAACCCGATCTTCCAACAAAAAACTGGGAAAGATTTCAAAATCAGACAATTTGGGAATTACGTCATCCCCTCATGTCTAATGAGGTGAGCCATTCGAAGGAGAAGCCTGCGGATTCCCGTATCCGTTAAGGATAGGATCCTCTAATAACTCAAAAAACGTGTCTGAGTAAAACGTGAAGACCCTCTATTCTGTAGCGAAAGGCACAACACTCATAGACAATCGGGCACGAGCACAAACGCAAATAAACGCCTGGACTTTGCAGACGCATAATCGCCAAAAATATGTGAAAATGAAAACGAGCTGCAACCTCCAGGGGGAACAAGCCGCCCTGTAAGGAGGGATAAACATAATCTGGGTTACCCGCATGTGTAGAAGTAGGGAGCGGTAGAGAACTCGCCTCTTGGAGGACAGAACCCCCAGAGGCGGATAGCTCAGCAGACCCCTGAATCCCCGAGCCCGAGGAACGGGTGCTCTAATACGGTATATTGAACATAACTGATTGACCTGTGTCAACGGGGCAAATTTGCCTTCTTCACAAGTCGAAGAATCTGAAATCTGAACAGTCTCAGCATCAGAATCCTCCATAACTAGATAGAGAATATAATAATATGGACTAAGAAAAAACTTAAACGGCATCTGACAAGTACAAGGGCTGGGGAACTCACCATCTCCTAGAACCAGACACAAGCAGACTCTAATTTTTCAGTCACTACACGGTCAGGAATGCAGAAATGGAAGACAAAGTCAGAAAGGTGAACCATACAGTCCCAAAAAAGCGTGCCAAACCATAAGGTCGCTTCACTTCTAAAGGCCTTTATGTTCTAAGCCAAGAGCCCAGTTAGCACTACACATAGGCAGATTTAATCATATAATAAACATAATTTTAAAAAACCCTGTTCAATAATCCCCCTCAGATTAGCAGTTTTATAAGTATTTAAACAGGGAACTTTTTTTTTTGTTTACAGAACTTAAAAACAAAACAAATTCGTAATGAATTTATACACTTCAGGATCATAGAGCAAAGTCGATGGGCTGGGGGATTTGATTTAAAGGGACAGTCTACACCAGAATTTTTATTGTTTTAAAAGAAAGATAATCCCTTTATTACCCATTCCCCAGTTTTGCATAACCAACACAGTTATATTAATATACTTTTTACTTCTGTGATTATCTTGTATCTAAGCCTCTGCAAACTGCCCATTTATTTCAGTTCTTTTGACAGACTTGCAGTTTAGCCAATCAGTGCCTGCTCCCTGATAACTCCACGTGCACGAGCACAGTGTTATCTATATGAACCACATGAACTAACACCTTCTAGTGGTTAAAAACTGTTAAAATGCATTCTGAAAAGAGGTGGCCTTCAAGGTGTAAGAAATTAGCATATGAACCTCCTAGGTTAAGCATTCAACTAAGAATACCAAGAGAACAAAGCAAAATTGGTGATAAAAGTAAATTGGAAAATTGTTTAAAATTACATGCTCTATCTGAATCATGAAAGTTTATTTTGGCCTAGACTGTCCCTTTAAAAGGACATGAAACCCCATTTTTTTATTTCATGATTTAGGTAGAGCATACAATTTTTAACAACTTTCCAGTTTACTTCTAGTATAAAATTTGCTTCATTCTCTTGGAATCATTTGTTGAAGCAGCAGCAATGCACTTCTGGTTTCTAACTGAACACATGGGTGAGTCAATGACAATCAGTATATGCAGCCACCAATCAGCAGCTAGAACCTAGAGGAAGCAAATTAAATAATATAAGTAAATTGGAAAGTTGTTTAAAGGACCAGAAAATACAGTAGATTTGCATAATCAACAAATGTATGAAAAAAAGACAATACAATAGCACTTAGTCTGAACTTCAAATGAGTAATAGATTATTTTTCTGACAAAAAGTTGTCTATTTCCACTCCTTCTGTATCATGTGACAGCCATCAGCCAATCACAAATACATATACGTATATTTTGTGAATTCTTGCACATGCTCAGTAGGAGCTGGTGATTCAAAAAGTGTAAATATAAAAAGACTGTGCACATGCCACATTCTGTTAATGGAAGTACATTTGAATGTTTTTTTTAAATAGTAGTTCTCTTAGCCAGAGTAGAAATAGCCCCTTCCACCTTAGGAACCGTGTGCCATGGTTCCGTTATGGAGTCAGTGACTGGAAACATCTTCTTGAAAATAGGAGATGGGGGAAAGGATATCCCCTGCTTCTCCCACTACTGTGTGATAATATCCATAACACAATCTGGAACTGGAAAAACCTCCTTAGAAGAAGGAACCTCAAAGTAATTATTAAGTTTACTAGATTTTTTAGGATGGGCAACGACAGGAGTGTCTGAGTCGTCCAAATTAGCCAAAACCTCATTTAACAAAACACAAAGGTATTAAAGCTTAAATCTGAAAGAACTTCCTTCAGTTTCAGATGAAGGAATTACACTGTCCAAATCTGAGATTTCACCCTCAGAAAGACCTGACACATCTTCCTCATCAGACTTAAGAGTTAGAGCCATCTGAGAAGCATTACTGGAATCAGAAACCTTGCCATCTGAATCCCTAAGTTTTCTCTTACGTTTTCCATTTAACATAGGATACCACTGAGAATACTTGAGCGGCAATCTCTGCTTTTAAATATACTCCACAAGGAGTTATAGATGAACTACAGGGCACTGCATGTGACGCCATTGAGGCTTGGGACGTTACAGGAGAAAGCTGTGGCATTACCTGAAGAGCATCATCCTGAGAGACATTAGGCTCAGCAATAAAAATTATTTCTTTACACTGTACAGTCTTCTTAATACGAGGAACAGAATTGTACAGGAGAAGCAATCTGAGCTTCTAAACACAAAAGACAGGCATTCAATTGAGCATGTTTTTGCTCTGTATCAGACATGATCTCAGTAATTTTATCCACTGTTTAAAATCAAACTTTGCCAGTGACATACCTCAGCTTAGGGTATATCTTTACAGTGATTGCTACATAACACTACCACTTATTAGCTAGGCTATAAACTCACAACAATAAAAAAGAAAAAAATATAACATCTGACCGAGCGATAATGCGCTCAAAACAAATCACCTCAGGGAACCCCATACCTCAGTCTTGGCTGAGGTGCCTACCTGCGCCTTAATTTCACCACAAACAACCGGACTTCAGAGAAGAGCGCAAATTCTTGCAGCCAACACCACTCCGTCTTACACTAAAGCATCACGTGACCGGGAAAAAAACTACTGTGCCACAGTGAAGGCGCGAAAGTATTTGACTTCCTGGTTACGCTGAATATAGCGTACTGCCTATAAAACAGAGACCCTGAGGAAATAATAGCAAGAAAAAACACACCGCAAAGTTGCAAATGTCACATCAACACTGATGGCCAACCAAAATCTTTCTTAATACCAAGAGCAGCCGAATAATCCCCAAAGAGGATAAAAATAAGCCTCCCCCAGAAAAAGACTAATAGAGTTAAATAACCCTTCACTTATAAAGTCAAATTGTATGCAGTGCCTGCTCCATGCCCAGTCTAATCCTTACTTAAGGACTACCTTGACCCATAACATAATATATGCAGGAAAATATTTAAGTGCATAGTCTCCCCACCTGGAGAAAAAGCACTTACCTGCCAAGTCTGCTGTCCGGCATGTAGACAGCTCACTAGGTATGTAAGGATACAGTTCCTCACAGAGACCTGTATAAAAGAAAGACCAGAGTAAACCTACTCTGATTTTCTATACTAGGGCAGCAAAAATGTTAGGAAAACACAGCAAGGCCCACCAAACTTCTTAAAAGCCACTATTACCCTTACTGAAGAGATTAACATGGAGTACGGCTATACACATAAAACTTGCTTGTAGTAAAATTCCATTTCTTCACAAACCAAAAACATTTACCTCCTCCATGAACGAAGGCAAAGAGAATGACTGTGGTTTAGGGGAAGAAGAATGATACTTAACAGCTTGGCTGTGGTGCTCTTTGCCTCCTCCTGCTGGCCAGGAGTGATATTCCCAACAGTAATTAATGATGCCATGGACTCACCATATCTTGGGGGGGGGGGGACACCAATGCCCAGAATAATTTTTTTAAGATTCATGTCACCTAACCTAGTAGAACCTAGTAGAAATATACACAATTCTGACCAGGTCTAAACCATTCTTTAAATATCAGGCCTGAAACAACAAATAAAACAGGAGAAACTTTCTACCTTAGATATCTACTTCATATAAGCTTAATACAAAAAAAAGAAAATTTATGCTTACCTGATAGATTTATTTATTTTTTGGCACGATGAGTCCACGGATCATCTTAATTACTAATGGGATATTCACCTCCTGGTCAGCAGGAGGCGGCAAAGAGCACCACAGCAAAGCTGTTAAATAGCTCCTCCCTTCCCTCCCACTCCAGTCATTCGACCGAAGTTAAGGAAAGAAAGGAAAAGCCAAGTTGCAGAGGTGTCTGAAGTTTACAATAACCCCTAACCTTTCTTACAAAAACAGGGCAGGCCGTGGACTCAGGTAAGCATAAATTTTCTTTTCTTTTTTATGACACGATGAGTCCACGGATCATCTTAATTACTAATGGGATTCAATACCCAAGCTAGAGTACACAGATGATACGGGAGGGACAAGACAGGGAACCACTGCTTAAAAAACCTTTCTCCCAAAAGCGGACTCAGCTGAGGCAAAAGTGTCAAATTTATAAAATTTTGAAAAAGTGTGAAGAAAGGACCAAGTTGCAGCCTTGCAAATCTGTTCCATAGAAGCTTCATTTTTGAATGCCCATGAGGAAGCAACAGCCCTTGTGGAATGAGCCGTAACTCTCTCGGGAGGCTGCTGTCCAGCAGTCTCATATGCAAATCGTATGATACTCTTCAGCCAAAAAGAAAGAAAAGTAGCCGTAGCTTTCTGATCCTTGCGTTTTTCCTGAGAAAACCACAAACAAATAAGAAGACTGACGAAAGTCCTTAGTTGCCTGCAGGTAAAACTTTAAAGCACGGACCACGTCCAAATTATGCAGAAGTCTTTCCTTCTGAGAGGAAGGATTAGGACACAAGGAAGGAACAACAATCTCCTGATTAATGTTCCGATCAGAAACAACCTTAGGAAGAAATCCTAATTTTGTACGTAAAAGCACCTTATCTGAATGGAAAATGAGATAAGGAGACTCTTACTGTAATGCCGAGAGCTCTGATACTCTTCGAGCAGAAGAAATAGCAAGAAGAAATAAAACTTTCCAAGATAACAACTTAATATCTAAGGAATGCATAGGCTCCAACGGAGCCCCTTGAAGAACTTTGAGAACTAAATTAAGACTCCATGGAGGAGTAACTGGTTTGAACACAGGCCTGATCCTGACCAAGGCATGACAAAATGATTGTACATCTGGGACATCCGCCAGACATTTGTGTAACAAAATAGAAAAGGCCAAGATTTGACCCTTTAGGGAACTCGGCGATAAACCCTTCTCCAAATCTTCTTGGAGAAAAGACAAAATTCTAGGAATCCTAACTCTACTCCATGAGTAGCTCTTGGATTCACACCAATAGAGATATTTACGCCAAATCTTATAGTAAATCCTTCTAGTTACAGGCTTACGAGCCTGAATCATGGTCTCTATGACCGAGTCAGAAAACCCCCGCTTGGATAAAATTAAGCGTTCAATCTCCAAGCAGTCAGCTTCAGAAAAACTAGATTTGGATGAAGGAAGGGCCCTTGAATCAGAAGGTCCTTCCTCAACGGAAGTCTCCAAGGCGGCAGAGATGTCATCTCCACCAGATCTGCATGCCAAATCCAGCGAGGCCAGGCCAGTGCTATGAGGATCACAGAGGCCCTCTCCTGTTTGATTCGAGCAATTACCCGAGGAAGAAGAGCAAACGGAGGAAATAGGTATGCTAGACTGAAGTTCCAAGGAACCGCCAGAGCATATATCAGTTCCACCTGGGGGTCCCTGGACCTCGACCCGTATCTTGGAAGCTTGGCATTCTGTTGAGATGCCATGAGATCCAATTCCGGCTGACCCCACTTGAGAATCAGTTTAGAGAACACTTCCGAATGGAGTTCCCACTCCCCCGGATGAAAGGTCTGCCTGCTCAAAAAATCCGCCTCCCAGTTGTCCACCCCTGGGATGTGGATCGCCGACAGGCAACAAGAGTGGGCCTGCGGCCACTGGATTATTTTGGTTACCTCTGTCATCGCTAAGGAACTCCTCGTTCCTTTCTGATGATTGATGTAAGCCACTGAAGTTATGTTGTCCGTCCAGAACCTGATAAACTGGACCATGGTTAACTGAGGCCAGTCCAGGAGAGCATTGTAGATCGCTCTCAGTTCGAGAATGTTTATAAGAAGAATAGACTCTGACTGAGTCCAAACTCCCTGAGCCTTTAGGGAGCTCCAGACTGCTCCCCACCCCAGAAGGTTGGCGTCTGTTGTCACAATCAGCCAAGATGGTCTGCGAAAGCAGGTTCCCTGGGAGAGATAATCCTGAAACAACCACCATTGAAGAGAGGCCCTTGTCTCCTGCTCCAGAGTTATTCAAGGAGACAAGTCTGCATAGTCTCCATTCCATTGCCTGAGCATGCTTAGCTGCAGAGGTCTGAGATGGAAACGAGCAAACGGAAATATGTCCATTGCCGCCACCATCAGTCCGATTAACTCCATACACTGAGCCACTGACGGCCGAGGAGTGGACTGAAGGACTAGACAAGTATCTATAATCTTTAATTTCCTGACTTCGGTCAGAAAAATCTTCATAGACAGGGAGTTGAAAGGATGGCGTCTGGACTAGAATGTTGTCCAGATAAGACGCCACCCCAATTCCTCGTGACCAAAGTACTGCCAACAGAGACCCCAGAACCTTTGTGAAAATTCTGGGAGCAGTGGTCAAGCCCAAAGAGCCACAAACTGGAAAAACGTGTCCTGAAAAGCAAACCTTAGGAACTTGTGATGATCCTTGTGAATAGGGACACTGTTGTCATAAATTGACCCTCCTAGATTAAGGGAAGAATGGAAAGAATAGTTTCCATCTTGAAGGACGGAACCCTTAGAAATTTGTTTAGAATCTTGAGATCTAAAATTGGTCTGAAGGTTCCCTCCTTTATGGGAACCAGGAACAGATTGGAATAAAAACCCTGACCCTGCTCCAGAACCGGAACAGGAACAATCACTCCCAGGGTGGAGAGGTCTTTTACGCAATGTAAGAATGCCTCTCTTTTTGTCTGGTTTGCAGATAATCTTGAAAGAAGAAACCTGCCTCTGGGAGGAAAACTTTTGAACTCTAGTTTGTATCCCTGAGACACAATCTCTATTGCCCAGGGATCCTGAACATCCTGAACCCAAACCTGAGCGAAGAAGGAAAGTCTGCCACCTACAAGATCCAGTCCCGAATCGGGGGCTCGCTCTTCATGCTGTCTTGGATTCAACAGCAGGCTTCTTGGATTGCTTTCCCTTCCAAGATTGGTTAGGTCTCCATACAGGATTGGATTGTTTCTGCTTGGAGGAGGAAGATGAAGAATTTCCTTTGAAATTTCGAAAGGAACGAAAATTACTCTGTCGTCCTTTCTGCTTGTTTCTCTTATCTTGAGGGAGAAGATGACCCTTACCTCCCGTGATATCAGAAATATCAGAGATATCAGAAATAATTTCCGATAGGCCAGGCCCAAATAAGGTCTTGCCTTGAAAGGAATAGCCAGAAGCTGTCACGCTCAGCTGCTGGGAAGCTCTGCAGTCCTCTCTGTGTGCTTGATTGACAGGTGTCTGAGCCACCCCTTCCTGATGATGTCACAACCAGGCTTTTTATTTCGGGCTTCCTGTTTCTCCAGTGCCCGTTTGTTTGTTTAACTTTGTGGCTTCTGTGGTGAATTCACTGTGGAATCTCTCTAACTGCTGCTTTTCTGTTGCCAATCTCTTCAAGGACTTACTATGCTGGATTAACCTTCAACCTCCTGATTACCTGTCTCCAAACAATGCAAGTACTGTTTGTTTTGTGAAACTTTCAAACTGCCTGATTACTTGTTGCATACTCTGCAAAGACTGTCTGCACAGTGTTAAACCTCAAACTACCTGATTACATGTTGTTAACTCTGCAAGTTCTGACTACACCGTGTTAACCCTCAAACTGCCTGATTACCTTTTGCATACTCTGCAAAGACTATCTACACAGTGTTAACCCTCAAACTGCCTGATTACTTGTTGCATACTCTGCAAAGACTGTCTGCACAGTGTTAACCCTCAAACTACCTGATTACATGTTGTTAACTCTGCAAGTTCTGACTACACCGTGTTAACCCTCAAACTGCCTGATTACCTGTTGCATACTCTGCAAAGACTATCTACACAGTGTTAACCTCAAACTGCCTGTTTACCTATTGCATACTCTGCATAGACTGTCTGCACAGTGTTAACCCTCAAACTACCTGATTACATGTTGTTAACTCTGCAAGTTCTGACTACACCGTGTTAACCCTCAAACTGCCTGATTACCTGTTGCATACTCTGCAAAGACTATCTACACAGTGTTAACCCTCAAACTGCCTGATTACTTGTTGCATACTCTGCAAAGACTGTCTGCACAGTGTTAACCCTCAAACTACCTAATTACATGTTGTTAACTCTGCAAGTTCTGATTACACCGTGTTAACCCTCAAACTGCCTGATTACCTGTTGCATACTCTGCAAAGACTATCTACACAGTGTTTACCCTCAAACTGCCTGATAACAAATTACCTACTCCTGCATTATTAACTGTTTCCTGTTTTACCCTTCTTCTGTCTGAGTATAAGTGGACTATCCCTGCTCTCCTGATTCTGTGGAAGACATTTCCTGAAACCAGTTCCTTATTCAGAAGTCTATCTGGCTGATATCTTGAATTACTTTGGGCACAGGCTAACCCTGCTCCATATCGTGAGCAAATTGTTTTTTGGAGGTTGTCGTGGGGTCACGTCCTGGATTAAACTCAGAGTGCAAGGGTGTTGATTAAGTTCGCCCTAGCATTTGGGTCTTCTTCTGGACATTTCCTAACCTGACAGAAGCTTAGACTTCGAGGAAACATCCGCAGACCAAGGCTTTAACCATAAAGCTCTGCGGGCTAGAAAAGAGAAACCAGAAATCTTAGCTCCCAGCTTAAAAATTTGAAGGGAGGCATCCGTAATAAAGGCATTAGCTAGCTTCAGAGCCTCTATCCTGTCCTGGATCTCCTCCAAGGAAGTCTCAGTCCTGAGAGACTCAGACAGTGCGTCAAACCAATATGCTGCCGCTCTAGTGACAGAAGCAATGCACGCAGCTGGCTGCCATTGCAGACCCTGGTAAACATAAATCTTCTTAAGTAGACCCTCTAACTTCTTGTCCATAGGATCTTTGAAAGCACAACTATCCTCTATGGGAATAGTCGTTCTCTTGGCTAGGGTGGAAACAGCTCCTTCCACCTTAGGAACTGTTTGCCAAGTCTCCTTGAAAGAGTCCGCAATGGGAAAAATCTTCTTAAAAATAGGAGAGGGAGAAAAGGGTATAACTGGCCTCTCCCACTCCTTAGTAATGATCTCCGAATCTCGCTTTGGGACTGGAAATACATCTGAGTAAGAAGGAACCTCAAAATATCTGTCCAATTTACTAGACTTCATAGGGACAACCACAACCGTGGAGTCACAGTAGTCCAGAGTAACCAAAAACTCCCTGAGTAACAGGCGGAGGTGTTCTAGTTTAAATCTAAAAGATACTGCCTCAGAGTCCGTCAAAGCCAATACACTTTCTGAATCTGAGATTTCACCCTCAGATGTTTCAGCGGTACCCTCCTCTTCTTGACCTTGGGAGGGTACCTCTGAAATTGCCACAATGGCGTCAGAACTTACTGAATGACTGGTTTTCCTCTTACGTTTGCCCTGCAACATTGGAAAGGCAGGTAATGCATCAGAAATTGTAGAAGACATGAGAGAAGCTATGTCTTTTAAAGTAACTCCAGCGGGCGCTAGAGCAGAAGTGCAGGGCACTGCTTGTGCGGGTGGTAAACTTTGGGATGCTTGGGGAGAAAGCTGCGGCATAACTTGACCCTCATCATTAGACCCCTGGGCAGCATCCGCTTTTGAAAAGTTTTGCTCAGAAAAAATCTTTCCCTATAATTTTAAGTCCTCTCAATACATGTAGGACAGAAAGGGATTGGTGGTTCCACATTAGCTTCAAAACACAAGGAGCAAGAAACATTTTGTAAGGCCCATTGGTCCATACTTGTTCACAATTGATCTTTTTATTTGAAATTGAACTCAAAAGACGTTACTGTCTCTTTAATTTCAAAGTGACAACTTTTTAACTTTAAGGCCTATAAAGTTATTTTTGCTACCAAACTATGCCAAAAAAAGAAAAACCACCTCTGCACCCCAGCAACCGTGCTGAGCTGCTCCTACCTGACCGGAAAACGGGTGCCTTTGAATCCGCTCAGCGCTGCAGTAGCAAATTCTCAATCCGTTGCGCTGCACTAGTAACCTCAATCCGGAGTGCTACAGTACAGATTTCCCAACCGGTGCTAGAAACGCATGCTCTACACAGACCATGCGTTTCTAGACAGCACCATAGAAAATGTGATCTGACTAACTTCCTGACCGACGCGCAAATGAATTGGCGCTAACTCGGAAGCTCCGCCCATCGTGGGCGTATCACATTAGTAGAAAAAACTCTGTTCCGTTTTAGCACATAAGAACACCATTTCTAAGCAAAGGATACTTTAATAAAGTGAAAACCACCAGAGCAATGATCCAAAGCCCCAGTGCACATAAATGCTGTCCCAATACCTCTCCAGACTAGGAGAGTTCTTTCTGTCCCAATATAAGTGCCTTTCTATTGCACTTAATAACAATAATGGTGTGCTTACTCCTTCCTGGGTCCCCTCAGAAAACGTAAATTTATGCTTACCTGATAAATTGATTTCTTCTATGATACGACAAGTCCACGGATTCATCCTTTACTTGTGGGATATTATCCTCCTGCTAACAGGAAGTGGCAAAGAGCACCACAGCAGAGCTGTCTATATAGCTCCTCCCTTGACTCCACCCCCCAGTCATTCGACCGAAGGTACAGTTAGAAAAAGGAGAAACTAAAAGGTGCAGAGGTGACTGAGGTTTAAATAAAAAAATATAATCTGTCTTAAATTGACAGGGCGGGCCGTGAACTCGTCGTATCATAGAAGAAATCAATTTATCAGGTAAGCATAAATTTACTTTTCTTCTATAAGATACGACGAGTCCACGGATTCATCCTTTACTTGTGGGATACAATACCAAAGCTACAGGACGAACGGGATGAACGGGAGGGACAAGACAGATGCCTAAACAGAAGGCACCACTGCTTGAAGAAGTAAAAGCATAAAATTTGTAAAAGGTATGAAGTGAAGACCAAGTCGCAGCCTTACAAATCTGTTCAACAGAAGCATCATTTTAAAAAGCCCATGTGGAAGCCACCGCTCTAGTAGAGTGAGCTGTAATTTGTTCAGGAGGCTGCTGTCCAGCAGTCTCGTATGCCAAACGGATGATGCTTTTCAGCCAAAAAGAAAGAGAGGTAGCCGTAGCTTTTTGCCCTCTATGCTTTCCAGAATAGACAACAGAGAAGATGTTTGACGGAAATCTTTGGTCGCTTGCAAGTAAAACTTCAAAGCACGAACCACGTCCAAGTTGTGCAACAGACGCTCCTTCTTAGAGGAAGGATTAGGACACAGGGAAGGAACAACAATTTTCTGATTAATATTCATATTAGAAACAACCTTAGGAAGGAATCCAGGTTTGGTATGCAAAACCACCTTATCAGAATGGAAAACAAGATAAGGCGAGTCGCATTGCGAGCCGAAGAGATAGCAACTAAAAACAGAACTTTCCAAGATAGAAGCTTAATATCTATGGAATGCATAGGTTCAAACGGAACCCCTTGAAGAACTTTAAGAACTAAATTCAAACTCCATGGCGAGCAACAGGTTTAAACACAGGCTTAATTCTAACCAAAGCCTGACAAAACGACTGAACGTCTGGAACATCTGCCAGACGCTTGTGCAGCAAAATTGACAAAGCAGATATCTGTCCCTTTAAGGAACTAGCTGATAACCCTTTCTCCAATCCTTCTTGGAGAAAGGACAAAATCCTAGGAATCCTGATCTTACTCCATGAGTAGCCTTTGGATTCACACCAATAAAGATATTTACGCCATATCTTATGGTAAATCTTCCTAGTGACAAGCTTTCGAGCCTGAATCAAGGTGTCTATGACCGACTCAGAGAATCCTCGCTTAGATACTTTTAGATACTTTTATCAGCTAAAATATGTTCTTTGCAATTTAAGGCCCTTTCAGTACATGAGGGACACATTTTAAGTGGGGGTTCCACAATGGCTTCTAAACACATGGAACATTGGCTTTCCTCAATATCAGACATCTTAAACAGGCAAGTAATGACCACAAACAAAATAACAATCTTAAAAAACGGTACTGCGCTTTTAAGAGAAAAAAAGCATACAGGTTTTGCAAAACTGCTTTTGTGTAGCACCAACCCTCTGGAACGCACTTCCTTGAGTTTTCAGACTCTCCCCTAATCAGTCCTCCTTTAAACACTCCCTGAAGACCTTTTTGTTCAGGGAAGCCTATCACTAAATCAGTAACAAAATAATTCCCTTGCCTAATAGTTACCTTCATCTAACTCCACAATAATCCTCATTTAAAGGGACACTGAACCCAAATTTTTTATTTCATGGTTCAGATAGAGCATGCAATTTTAAGCAACTTTCTAATTTACTCCTATTATCAATTTTTCTTCATTCTCTTGGTATATTTATTTGAAATCCAAGAATTCAAGTTTAGATGCCGGACCATTTTTGGTGAACAACCTGGGTTGTCCTTGCTGATTGGTGGATAACTTAATACACCAATAAAAAAGTGCCGTCCAGAGTACTGAACCAAAAAAAAAAAAACTTTGATGCCTTCTTTTTCAAATAAAGATAGCAAGAGAACATAGAAAAATTGATAATAGGAGTAAATTAGAAAGTTGATTAAAATTGCATGCTCTATCTGAACCATGAAATAAAAAAATTGGGTTCAGTGTCCCTTTAAACACCCCCTAAAGACCTTTTTGTTCAGGGAAGCCTATCACTAAATCAGTAACAAAATAATTCACTTGCCTAATAGTTGCCTTCATCTAACTCCACAATAACATCATTCTCACCTTTGCAGTCCCCACCTCCTGTTTCTCACCCTCCTACCCATCTAGATTGTAAATTCCCACGGGAACAGGGCCCCCTGTATTCATTTGTTTAATTTTGTCCAGTGTCTAATGTTGTATTGTATTGTACTGTACTGTACTTTTTATCTTTGTACCCATGGACAGCGCTGTGGAATCTGTTGGCCCTATATAACTAAATAATAATAATAATTAAGAGATAATCTATCTTTAAAAACAATAAAAATTCTGGTGTAGACTGTCCCTTTAAATGCTATATTCTTGGCATGCTGCTTATAATCTTTAAATTGTTTGTTACTAACTTTTTATAACAATGTTTTGAGGAGAGCAGCCAATTTTTATAATTTGTAAAAATTTAAAATTTATCAGAGCTACAAATATTATTTTTTGCTCTTTCAAAAACCTTCGGCGTGAATTGGTTGCTCATAAATTATGTTAAGCTACATTTTCTAGAAAATCCATTCAGTGATCTATAATATAGTGCAGTCTTTTAAGAACATAAATACATTCTCACAAGTTTATTTAGTAGTGTAAATTCTATTGTTGTTTAAACATATTGATTTATCATTATTAGAACTCGAGTAACAAAATACTTATTCTTCAAGTGGATTACCTGAGTAGATACCACTCTTATAAAATCAATTCAGTGGTGCAAGTCCAAGAAAATAAAAAATATTATATATACTTCACAAGCTGATTATTTATGTAACACGTAGCAAAATAAAATAAAAAAATATAAATTATGCTTACCTGATAATTTAATTTCCATCGTGAAGAGGAGAGTCCACGGCGTCATTCATTACTTGTGGGAATTAAGAACCTGGCCACCAGGAGGAGGCAAAGACACCCCAGCCAAAGGCTTATACACCTCCCCCACTTCCCTCATCCCCCAGTCATTCTGCCGAGGGAACAAGGAACAGCAGGAGAAATATCAGGGTATAAATGGTGCCAGAAGAATAATAAATGAAGTCCGCACACCGGAGCAACGGGTGGGAGCCGTGGACTCTCCTCCCACGATGGAAATTAAATTAACAGGTAAGCATAATTTATATTTTCCATCTAAAGGAGAGGGGAGTCCTTGGCTTCATTCATTACTTGTGGGAACAAATACCCAAGCTATAGAGGACACTGAATGAAAAAAACGGGAGGGCAAAGAAAGCAGACCCTAATCAGTGGGCACCACAGCCTGTAAAACCTTTCTCCCAAAAACTGCTTCCGCCGAAGCAAAAACGTCAAATTTGTAACATTTTGTAAAGGTATGTAAGGAGGACCAGGTAGCTGCCTTACAAATCTGCTCCATAGAGGACTCATTCTTGAAGGCCCAAGAAGAAGCCACAGCTCTAGTTGAATGAACCGTGATCCTCAGAGGAGGCTTATGTCCCGCTATCTCGTAGGCAAAGCAAATCATGATCCTTAACCAAAAGGACAAAAAGTTGAAGAGGCCTTCTGCCCCTTGCGCTTCCCTGAATACACCACAAAAAGAGATGGAGACTGTCTGAAATCCTTTGTAGCCTGAAGATAAAACTTCAAAGCCGGAACCACATCCAAATTATGAAGTAACCTCTCCTTAGGAGAAGAAGGGTTAGGATACAAACAAGGAACAGCTATTTCCTGATTGATGTTACGGGTAGACACAACCTTGGGAAGAAATCCCAAACCAGTGCCAAGAACAGCCTTATCAGCATAAAAAAAACAGATAATGAGGCAAAGCCCCCAACTCAGATGCTCTGCGTGCCGATGCAATTGCCAACAAAAACAGAACCTTCCAAGAAAATAACTTAATGTCAAGAGAGTGCATAGGTTCAAATGGAAGCCTCTGCAACACATTCAGAACCAAGTTCAAGCTCCAGGGAGGAGCGGACTGTCTGAAAACAGGCCTGATTCTAGACAGAGCCTGGACAAAAGACTGGATATCATGAAGCTCAGTGAGCCTCCTGTGCAACAGAACGGATAAAGCCGAAATCTGTCCCTTCAAGGAACTGGCGGCAAGCCCCTTCTCCAGTCCATCCTGGAGAAAGGACAGAAAGTCCTCCACACCTTATGATAGATGTGATGAGTGACCAGCTTCCTGGTCTGAACCAGGAAGTATCAATCTCTCTCTCAGAGAATCCTCTCTTAGCTAAGACTAAGCGTTCAATCTTCACACAGTCAGCCTCAGAGAGTCTAAATTGTGATGTTGAAAGGGACCCTGTACCAACAGATCCCTGCGACAGGGTAACCTCCACGAAGAAGACAATGACATCCCCACCAGATCCGCTAACCACGTCCTCCGCGGCCACGACGGAGCAATCAGAATAGCCGAAGCTTGCTCCTGCTTGATGCGGGCATGGAAGGATTGCCTGCTTAGAAAATTTGCTTCCCAGTTTTCCACACCCTGAATGTGGATTGCGGAGAGCGAGCAGCTGTGGGACTCATTCCAATATCTGAGAAGCCTCCCTCATTGCTAGGGAGCTTCTCGTCCCCGTCCCCCCCCGGAAGGTTGATGTAAATTACCAAGGTAATGTTGTCTGTCTGGAACCTGATGAAGTTGAACGACCCCAGGAGGGGCCACTCCTTCAGATCGCTTGAAGTTCCAGAATATTGTTCGGAAGTAGAGACTCTTCTCGAGACCACCTTCCCTGTGCCATCCTGGCACCCCAAACAGCATCCCCAACCTGCTAGATTCGCGTCCGTGGTCACAATCTCCCAGGACGGTCTCAGGAAGGATGTCCCCTGGGACAGTTGTTGCGGACGGATCCACCAAGAAAGGGAATCCCTCGTCCAAACATCCAGAGAAATCTGTTGATATAGATCTGCATGATCGCCGTTCCACTGTCTCAACATGCACAGCTGAAGAGGTCTGAAATGGAACCTGGCAAATGGAATGACATCGATGCTGGACATCATGAGCCCGATCACCTCCATACATGAGCCACAGTGGGACTGGAGGAGGACTGAAGAGCAAGACAGGTGGTCGCAATCTTCCTGCATCCCTGATCTGTGAGAAATATCTTCATTGATATAGAATCTATTATCGTTCCCAGGAACTCCACCCTGTTGCTGGGAATCAGGGAGCTCTTTCCTGAGATTATCGTCCAACCGTGAGATTGGAGTAACGAAAGAAGGGCCCTGGAGTAAACCTCTGCGAGACTGAACAACAGCGCCTGGACTAGGATGTCGTCCAGATAGGGCGCCACAGCAAAGCCTCTGGATCTGGCCACTGCAAGTAGCTCCCCCAGAACCATCGTAAAGACTCTAAGGGTCGTCGCCAGAACAAAGGGAAGGGCCACAAATTGGAAATGTTGGTCCAGAAAACATAATTTATGCTTACCTGATAAATTTATTTCTCTTGTAGTGTATCCAGTCCACGGATCATCCATTACTTATGGAATATATTCTCCTTCCCAACAGGAAGTTGCAAGAGTCCACCCACAGCAAAGCTGCTATATAGCTCCTCCCCCAACTGCCATATTCAGTCATTCGATCGAAAAGATGCAGAGAAAGGAAAAACCATAGGGTGCAGTGGTGACTGTAGTTCAAATGAAAAAAATTACCTGCCTTAAAGTGACAGGGCGGGCCGTGGACTGGATACACTACAAGAGAAATATATTTATCAGGTAAGCATAAATTATGTTTTCTCTTGTTAAGTGTATCCAGTCCACGGATCATCCATTACTTGTGGGATACCAATACCAAAGCTAAAGTACACGGATGATGGGAGGGACAAGGCAGGATTAAGCGGAAGGAACCACTGCCTGAAGAACCTTTCTCCCAAAAACAGCCTCCGAAGAAGCAAAAGTATCAAATTTGTAAAATTTGGAAAAGGTTTTGAAGCGAAGACCAAGTCGCGGCCTTGCAAATCTGTTCAACAGAGGCCTCATTTTTAAAGGCCCAGGTGGAAGCCACAGCTCTAGTAGAATGAGCTGTAATCCTTTCAGGGGGCTGCTGTCCAGCAGTCTCATAGGCTAGGCGTATTACGCTCCGAAGCCAAAAGGAAAGAGAGGTTGCCGAAGCTTTTTGACCTCTCCTCTGTCCAGAGTAAACGACAAACAGGGAAGATGTTTGACGAAAATCCTTAGTAGCTTGTAAGTAAAACTTCAAGGCACGGACTACGTCCAGATTATGTAAAAGACGTTCCTTCTTTGAAGAAGGATTAGGACACATTGATGGAACAACAATCTCTTGATTGATATTCTTGTTAGAAACCGCCTTAGGTAAAAACCCAGGTTTGGTACGCAGAACTACCTTATCTGCATGAAAAATCAGATAAGGAGAATCACATTGTAAGGCAGATAGCTCAGAGACTCTCCGAGCCGAGGAAATAGCCATCAAAAACAGAACTTTCCAAGATAAAAGTTTAATATCAATGGAATGAAGGGGTTCAAACGGAACTCCTTGAAGAACCTTAAGAACCAAGTTTAAGCTCCACGGGGGAGCAACAGGTTTAAACACAGGCTTAATTCCAAACCAAAGCTAAAGTACACGGATGATGGGAGGGACAAGGCAGGTACTTAAACGAAAGTTACCACTGCCTGTAAAAAAAAAAAACCCTTTCCCCCAAAAATAGCCTCCGAAGAAGCAAGGTATCAAATTTGCTGAATTTGAAAAAGTATGAAGCGCAGACCAAGACTCCGTCATGTAAATCTGTTCAACAGAAGCCACATTAAAAAAAAAAGGCCCAAGTGAAAACCACAGCTCTAGTAGAATGAGCTGCAATCCCTTCAGGAGGCTGCTGTCCAGCAGTCTCGTAAGCTAAATGAATTATGCTTTTTAACCAAAAAGACAGAGAGGCTGCTGAAGTCTTTTGACCTCTCCTCTGTCCAGAATAGACAACAAACAAGGTGAACGTTTGATGAAAACTGTAGTAGCTTGTAAGTAAAACTTTAAAGCACAAACCACGTCCAATATTGTGTAATAGACGTTCCTTCTTTGAGGAAGGATTAGGATACAAGCATGGAACAACTATCTCTTGAGTGATGTTCTTGTTAGATACCACCTTAGGAAAAAACCCAGGTTGGTATGCAGGACTACCTTATCCGTACGAAGGACCAGATAAGGAGAATCACATTGTTACACAGATAACTTGGAGACTCTACGAGTCGAGGAAATAGCTACCCAAAAGGAACTTTCCAAGATAAAGATTGATATCTATGGAACAAAAAAGGTTCAAACGGAACTTCTTGAAGAGCCTTAAGAACCAGGTTTAAGCTCCACGGTGGAGCAACAGCTTTAAACACAGGCTTGGATCTAACCAAAGCCTGACCAAATGCCTGAACGTCTAGAATACCTGCCAGACGCTGGTGCAAAAAAATAGACAGAGTAAAAATCTGTCCCTTTTAAGGAATTAGCTGACAACCCTTTACTCAAAAACATCTTGGAGAAAAGATAATATCCTGGGAATCCAGGCTTTACTCCATGAGTAACCCTTGGATTCATAACAATCAGATATTTACACCATATCTATGTTCAATTTTCCTAGACACAGGCTTTCATGTCTGTATTAAGGTATCAATGACTGACTCGGAGAAGCCATGCTTTGATAACATCAAGCGGTCAGTCTCCAGGCAGCCCATCTCAGATTGATTCTATTTAGATGGTTGAAAGGACCCTGAAGTAGAGGGACCTGTCTCAGAAGCAGAGGCCGTAATGGAAAGGATGACATGTCCACCAGATCTGCATACCAGGTCCTGCGTGGCTACGCAGGCGCTGTCAAAAACACCAAAGCCCTCTCCTGCTTGGTCTTGACCTCCGAAGGAAATCCCACTCCCCCGGAAGAAAAGTCTGACGACTTAGAAAATCCACCTCCCAGTTCTCAACACCTGGGATATGGATAGCTGATATACAAGAGTGAGTCTCTGTTCAGTGAATTATTGTAAGACTTCTAACATCACTAGGGAACTTCTGTTCCCCCTTGATGGCTGATGTAAGCCACAGTCGTGTATATTGTCCGACTGAGTATGATGTACCTCAGAGTTGCTAACTGAGGCCAAGTCTGAGAGCATGGAATATCACTCCCAGAATATTTATTAGAAGGAGGGTCTCCTCCTAAGTCCACTATCCCTGAGCCTTCAGGGAATTCCAGACTGCATCCCAACCTAAAAAGGCTGGCATCCATTGTAACAATTGTCCCATCTGACCTGCGGAAGGTCATACCCTTGGACAGATGGACCCGACATAGTCACCAGAGAAGAGAATCTCTGGTCTCTTGGTCCAGGTTCAACAGGGGGATAAATCTGTGTAATCCCCGTTCCTCTGACTGAGCATGCATAGTTGCAGCGGTCTGAAATGTAGACGTGCAAACGGTACTATGTCCCTTGCCGCTACCTATTAAGCCGATTTCATTCATGTACTGAGCCAACGAAGGGCGCGGATGGGATGAAAAACACGGCAGAAATTTAGAAACTTTGACAACCTGGACTCCGTCAGGTAAATTTTTATTTCTACAGAATCTATCAGAGTCCCTAGGAGGGAAACCCTTGAGATTGGGGATAGAGAACTCTTTCCTTGTTCACTTTCCACCCATGTGATCCCAGAAATGCCAGTACTACGTCCGTATGAAACTTGGCAATTTGGATGTTTGACACCTGTATCAGGATGTCGTCTAACTAAGGGGCCACTTCTATGCCCCGCGGCCTAAGGACCGCCAAAACGACCCCAGAACCTCCATAAAGATTCTTGGGGCTGTAGATATCCCAAAGGAAAGAGCTACAAACTGGTAATGCCTGTCTAGAAAGGCAAACCTGAAAAACGAAGGTGATCTTTATGCATCACCATGTGAGGATAAGCATCCTTCAAATCCATTGTAGTCCTCTATTGACTCTCCTGGATCATAGTTAAGATGGTACGAATAGTTTCCATCTTAAATGACGGAATTCTGAGGAATTTGTTTAAGATCTTTAGATCCAAAATAGGTCTGAAGGTTCCCTCACCTTGGGAACCACAAACAGATTTGAGTAAAAACTCTGTCCCTGTTCCTCTCTTGGAACTGGATGGATCTCGTACACAATGTAAGAATGCCTCCTTCTTTATCTGGTTTGCAGATAATTGTGAAAAGCGAAAACTCCCCTTTTTTTTTGGGGGGGGGGGGGGGGGATCTTTGAATCCAGAAGATATCTCTGGGTATAAATTCCAATGCCTAGGGATCCTGGGCATCTCTTGCCCACGCCCGGGCGAAGAATGAAAGTCTGCCCCCTATAGGATCCGTTACCGGATAGGGGTCCGTTCCTTCATGCTGCCTTAGAGGCAACAGCAGGCTCCTTGGCCTGCTTATCTTTGTTCCAGGTCCAATTGTCTCCAGACCGCCTTGGACTGAGCAAAAATTCCCTCTTGTTTTGCCTTAGAGGAAGTGGATGCCACACCTGCCCTGAAGTTTTAAAAAGCACGAAAATTAGACCTTTTTTGGCCCTTGATTCCTATCCTGAGGAAGGGCATGACCTTTTCCTCCAGTGATATAAGCAATAATCTCCTTCACACCAGGCCCGAATAGGGTCTGCCCCTTGAAGGGAAGTTAAATAGCTTATTTATTAAAGTCACGACAGCTGACCATGATATAAGCCATAGCGCTCTGCGCGCCAGTATAGTAAAAAACAGAATTCTTAGCCGTTAGTCTAGTCAAATGAACAAAGGCATCAGAAAACAAAGGAATTGGCTAGCATAAGCTTGTCAAATATATTCATCCAATGGAGTCGCTAACTGTAAAGCCTCATCAAGAGACTCAACCCAGAACGCCGCAGCAGCAGTGACAGAAGCAATGTATGCAAGGGGCTGCAGGATAAAACCCTGTTGAATAAACATTTTTTATCTATTGGATCTAAAAAGCACAACTGTCCTCGCCAGAGGTAGTGGTACGCTTAGCTAGAGTAGAAACTCTTCTCTCCACCTTAGGAACTGTCTGCCAGAAGTCCTGTGTGGTGGTAACTATTAGAAAGCATTCTTCTAAAAAATAGGAGGGGAAGAGAACGGCACACCTGGTCTATCCCATTCCTTATTAAAAAAAAATTTTTTAGTAAACCTCTTTAGGTATTGGAAAAACATCAGTACACACCGGCACTGCATATTATTTATCCAGTCTACACAATTTCTCTGGCCCTGCGATTGTACACATTCATTCAGAGCAGCCAAAGCCTCCCTGAGCAACAAGTGGAGGTTCTCAAGCATAAATTTTAAATGTAGAAATATCAGAATCAGGTTAAATCATCTTCCCTGAGTCAAAAAAATCACCCACAGACTAAGCATATTGTGAGGTAGTATCATACATGGTTCTTAAAGCGTCTGTATGCTCTGTATCTACCCCCAGAGCTATCTGCTTTCCTTTAATTTCAGGTAGTCTGACTAATACTGCTGCCAGAGTATTATTCACCACCTTTGCCATGTCTTGTAAAATAAACGCTATGGACGCCCTTGATGTACTTGGCGCCATTTGAGCGTGAGTCCCTGAAGCGGGAGTCGAAGGGTCTGACACGTGGGGAGAGTTAATCGGCATAACTTTCCCCTCGACAGAATCCCCTGGTAAAATAAACGCTATGGGTGCCCTTGATGTACTTGACGCCATTTGAGCGTGAGTCCCTAAAGCGGGAGTCAAAAGGTCTGACACGTGGGGAGAGTTAGTCGGCATAACTACCCCCACGACAGAATCCTCTGGTGATAATGTTTTTAAAGACAAAAAATGATCTTTATTGTTTAACATGAAATCAGTACATCTGGTACACATTCTAAGATGGGGTTCCACCATGGCTTTAAAACATAATGAACACAGAGCTTCCTCTATGTCAGACATGTTAGAACAGACTAATAATGAGACTAATAAGCTTGGAAAACACTTTAAATCAAGTTAACAAGCAAATATATAAAACGTTGAAAAAATTTGAAAAACAGTGAAAAAAGGCAGTAAAACAAACAAAATTTTTACAGTACATGTAATAAGGTAACAGAGCATTGCACCCACTTGCAAATGGATGATTAACCCCTTAATGCAAAAAACAGATAAAAAAAACGACATAGACGTTTTTAAAAACAGACACAACAAAACTGCCACAGCAGAGCTGTGGATTACCTTCCCTATAAACGATTTTGGAAGTCTTTTTAGCCCTTTAGAAATGTCCTGTAGTATTCATGGGACTGCTGAGGGAATCTGGATAATTCATTTTGTAATTTTAACTGCGCAAAAAAGCGCTAAATTAGGCCCCTCCCACTCATATTACAACAGTGGGAAGCTTCAGTTAACTGTTTCTATGCAAAATTTAAGCCAGCCATGTGGAAAAAACTTAAGCCCCAATAAGTTTTATCACCAAACATATGTTAAAAACGATTAAACATGCCAGCAAACGTTTTAAAACACATTTTTACAAGAGTATGTATCTCTATTAATAAGCCTGATACCAGTCGCTTTTACTGCATTTAAGGCTATACCAACATTACAGTGTTATCACCAATGTACGTTAAAAAACGATTAAACATGCCAGCAAACGTTTTAAAACACATTTTTATAAGAGTATGTATCTCTATTAATAAGCCTGATACCAGTCGCTATCACTGCATTTAAGGCTTTACTTACATTACTTCGGTATCAGCAGTATATTTTTAGTCAATTCCATTCCTAGAAAAATATTTTACTGCACGTACCTTATCTGCAGGAAAACCTGCACGCCATTCCCCCTCTGAAGTACCTCACTCCTCAGAATGTGTGAGAACAGCAAATGGATCTCAGTTACGTCTGCTAAGATCATAGAAAAACGCAGGCAGATTCTTCTTCCAAATACTGCCTGAGAAAAACAGCACACTCCGGTGCCATTTAAAAATAACAAACTTTTGATTGAAGAATAAACTAAGTATAAATCACCACAGACTCTCACAACCTCCTATCTATGTTGAGGCTTGCAAGAGAATGACTGAATATGGCAGTTGTGGGAGGAGCTATATAGCAGCTTTGCTGTGGGTGGACTCTTGCAACTTCCTGTTGGGAAGGAGAATATATTCCATAAGTAATGGATGATCCGTGGACTGGATACACTTAACAAGAGAAACGCAAATCTCAGAAACCTGAAGTGATCCCTGTGGATCGGCACAAGAAGGTAGGCATCCTTCAAATCTATTGTCATGAATTGACCCTCTTGAACTAGGGGAAGAATCGAACTGATCGTTTCCATTTTGAATGATGGAACAGCCAGAAATTTGTTTAAACATTTTAGGTCTAGAAATGGGCGGAACGTGCCCTCCTTCTTTGGGACCACGAAAAGGTTTGAATAGTACTCTAGACCCCTTTCTGCTGAGAGTAATTGTACAATAACTCAGAGAGAAGAGAGATCAATCACACAATCTAGAAAGGCTTCTCTCTTTCCTGGTCTGGAAGACAGATTTGACAGGAGGAATCTGCCCTGGGCGGATGAGATCTGAACCCTATCCTGTATCCCTGGGCGACAACCTCCAGAACCCAAGGTTCCTGAACCTCCTGCAACCAGGCCTCGGAGAAGAGAGATAATCTGCCCCTATTTGGTCTGGAGACCAGTCGGAGGCCGCCTCTTCATGCCGACTTTGTTTTGGCGGGCTCCTTGTTCTGCTTGGACTTATTCCAAGACTGAGCTAGTTTCCAAGTATCCTTGGACTGATCCGCTTTCGCGGAGGGCTGCTCGCGTTGGACCTTGTCCGCACGAAAGGGACGAAAAGTAGATCCATTAGGCTTAACCTTTTAATCCTGCGGTAGGAAAGCACCCTTGCCTCCCGTAACCGTGGATATGATTGAGTCCAATCCTGGACCGAACAGGATCTTTCCCTGAAAGGGAAGGGATAGAAGTCTAGACTTAGAGGTCATGTCCGCAGACTATGATTTTAGCCACAGAGCCCTGCGGGCTAATACGGAAAAACCTGACACCTTTGCGTTCAGGCGAATAATTTGCATACTGGCATCACAAATAAAGAATAAGTGACCCTCAAGGGCGTATTTCTCTCCTGTATCTCGTCGAGGGGAGTCTTCCTCTTGACCATGTCAGATAGAGACTTGCACAAAAAAAAAACAAACCCTGTGTGTTGGAACATCTTTCTTAACATGTTCTCCAACTTTTTATGCATGGGCTTTAAACGACAAACTATCCTCAAGAGGAATCGTCGCCCGCTTCCCGAATGTAGAGATAGCATCATCCACCTTAGGGACAGTCCCCCATAGCTCAAGCTAAGAGTCCGGGACGGGGAACAGCTTCTTAAAGGAAGAAGGGGAAAAAGAAGAACCTAATCTCTTCCATTCATTCTTAATAATGTTAGCCATCTTAACAGGAACCAGGAAGGTCTGAGGTACCACCCTGTCCTCATACACTTTATCAAGCTTAGGAATCAAAGGTTCTTCCAGTAGTAGTAGTTGAGCTGCAAAATCAGACGGCCAACTTATCTCTCCCGTAGGAGAAATAGACATGCCCTGGGGCTCTGCATATGTACTCGGAGATGTATGTAGGGAACGCACCTCACGGGACAGGGAGCCTTCAGTGGTGGACGGCTCAGTAGTACTAGACATCTTTTTCTTTTGAGATGTTGTAACTTTATCAAGGCATGTGGAACATAGTTGAGCAGGTGGATCTACCAGAACTTCCGTGCAATACACACAGGTACTAGACTTAGTTAAAGAGGGAGTACCCTAGTCCTCCATAGCTTGCGGCTTTAGTATGAACTAGTTATAATCTAATAAAAATGGCACCTTTATAACCTCCAATGGCCGGGGCACTCACCACCTCCTATGACCCATACCACAGAAACCGTTACGTCTCCTGCACTGCCGGTAAAGCAACGAAGTTGATAGGCCCCACCCGACAGAAGGAATGCCTCAAAGGACCGTCCCTGCACTAGGGAGAAAACGTGCCAAAACTGCAGCGCAAATACTCCCGGAAATTAAACTAAAGTCCACCCATTGTCAGAGCCACATCTCACTTATATCACAGCAACCGTTGATTCTATAAAGATAAAAGGTATCACACTGTGACCCTGTCTTCTGCATTATGATTATGTGCATAAAAATGAAACAATCTTACCAGAATCTATGCCGTGGATCAGGAACACAGCCTCTCAAGTGTGACAGTGTAGTAGCATCGCTCCTGACATGGACTTGAGTGTAGAAAGCAGGCAGCGAAACTCGTCAACGCTGATTGCTTATGGAGCTGTTAATCTGAGTCGGGATGAGTTCACAGAAAGACTCTCCCTGCATCTCCGAACTCTAACTTTCACCAAAGCTCTCAAATAAAACTCCAGTCCCATTCCGAAGAGTACTACCCTCCATAAGAGACTACTCCAAATCTTCTGACACTTCTCTGCCAACCTCCTGTGATGAAAGGCAAAGAATGAATGGGGAATGAGGGAAGTGAGGGAGGTATTTAAGCCTTTGGCTGGGGTTTCTTTGCCTCCTCCTGGTGGCCAGGTTCTTAATTCCCACAAGCAATGAATGAAGCCGTGGACTCTCCTCCCCTTTAGATGGAAAAAAATACTTCTTTTAGTTTTATTTTCCAATATTTTAATAAAAGTTATGTTTTAACTGCACAGCCTCCCCTAATTCAAGGCTGATTATACTGTTGATAAACTTCAAATGGATACATCCTTCTCACAGTGGTTTAAGTTGCCACAGAGTGCTATATACTATTCCCTTTTTATAGTGTCTGTGCACTATTTTTCAGACTACATATACATTTGCTGCACACAAAACAAGCCTTTCAAATTATTACAAATAACTATATAAAATGTATCTATTAACAATAATTTGTCTACTTTATGAATGTCACATCTTACCTGATGAAAGCCTCCCTTTCTTTACGACCATCCTTAAAAAGGAGGACAACTTTCCATCTGCTGAAGGCCCCTAGAGCACCAGAGCATGTCAACTGTTCACGCCATCTTTTTGGTGCAGATTGCATCTGAGGTGAATAATGGGAATCTTTTTCAATGTTATATCCCCATTCATAAGTGATTTCATCAAGCCATCTGCCACTTTCAACACTCTTAATTATGTAGTCTTTAGTCAGGACCCACTTTCCTGGAAATAAAATGAACTGTAAGCCAAAAAAGGAATATGGATGCAGACAAACTGCAACTGAGATTAACAAAAAGAATTAAATCTAGGCCATTTTGCATAAATTCAAGATTTCTATATTAAAATGTTTTGCAACATGACTTTTGATAAAGCTAAAAAAGCACAACCAAAAAGGTGAAATTAAAACCGTAAAATTATTTTTAAATTAAGTTTAATCTATTCTTACTCTTCTAACTTTTAATGACGTAAGGTTTTTAAGATGTTTTCCAAATGTATTTTGATGCCTAGAAAAGAAACAACTGATACTCTGCATTATATGCAATCTATATTTAATTGTATATAAAATTAAATATGCTATTTGGATCTTTCCATCCTTTCTTTGCAAGAAATGCAAATTTATTAAAATAATATATATTTCCCAGTAACTACAATAAGTATATTCTATAATTATGCAGGGAGACAAATATACATTAGACCAATAAAATATACTAATTTTGTCTGGATAAATGTCCACATGTACTGAAACAACTTTAAAACACCCAACTGTTATGTGTCCTCCTACTACAGTGATTCAAATTATTTCAAAGGCAAATTAAAAGGTTTTGTTAAAGGAACATTAAATAATTACCTGCTCTAGCCAATTAGCCAAAAATTATCTGCTCTCCCCCCATTAATTAATTATTTTTCTACTCGGAAACTGCAATGACCCTAAGCAGTATTTTAATCCCACACAAAGGTTTACATTTTCAGGTAAATACATAGTTAGTCAGGGTCAGTAATTCAAAAATAAAAATGCTAAGAAATTGGATTATCCTTTTTTTTATACCACCCCTTATACCCCTATGCCTGACAAGGGTTTCATTATCTTCAGGAGTGCTCCTTAACATTTTAAGAATTCTACATGTGATTTTATTATATATATATATATATATATATATATATATATATATATATATATACACACATATCTTATATGAAACAGCCTGATGAAACAGCCATTGGCTGAGAAACACATCACCTTTGATTTTAATATTTTAATAAAGTAATGTTTTACTTTGAACACTTGCTGCCTCCTTTCTGGGACCTGGTCCCCTGTGCTGAGGGTTGTTTTGCATTTTCCTGACTGCTGTATGATTTCTGGACCATTGTTTTATCCTGAGTGCCTTTTACCAAGTCTGTTGGGTGACTGTATTGACCCCATCCTGCTCTAATAGCATCAATGGAGATGCTACTACTATTGTGAGTACCATTCTTATCTCTGGTCTTTATTCACCATTGTCCTAACAATACTAGGCCATATAGGCACCTTGTGTCTCTTTTATCGTTTTAATACAGACATCACACCTTATGGGGGAGGTTGGTCTTCTGGGTGACTGTAATAGATCCCAGACTGTCTCTATAGCACTGATTGAGGTGCTTTCATAAATGTGAGTTTACATCTTACATGCCTATCATTCTGCTTTGGATCAAACAATATTGGGCCATGTGGCGCATCTGTCTCCTCTTGTCTTTATAGATTGCTGTTCCTGGATCCCGGCCTGGATCTCTACAGATAGCTGCCTCCATCTCCCAATCAGAGACTTTCTCTATACATTTATATATTATATAAGTGTTATTTTGTATCATTTTATTTTATGATTATTACAATTTTATGCCATTTTTTATTATTACAATTAGATATTTTATAGGGACTTAAATCTATGATCTAACCTGTAGATCCCCAATTATATGGAATATATATTGTCTTTTCTTGTTTAGGGTGTATTATACACTTATTTGCAGATACTTATATCTGTTGCTGCCCCACTAGTAACCATTATATATTTTATATCTATCACACTGCACCAACACCCTACCATCTCTTAGCGGTGCTCCAAAAGGATTTATAGTCCTTTATCATTTTCCACCACACTCCTTGTCCTCTGGACTCTAGTTATCCCTATTTGCTACTTTTAGGGCGCCCCCTTTTCTGTTTGTTGATCTACACTCCAATTGGTCTGATCCAGAAGGGGCAGCTCTAGTTTGCTCCATAACAAAGCTAACTGTAAAGTAGCAACATACACTACTACACTGAATAAAAGCACTGTATAATAACAAACAATAACGACTGTTAAATGTTTCCAAAACTTTTTTAAACTATAAGGAAATTGATAAATACCCTTACAACGACCCCCCTTGTTTCAGGTATAGGGAATTATACACCCTTCTGAGAGACCGCTCAGCAGAGATAATCATTGCTGTATCAAAAGATGGCCGCTCAGAGAAAAGCCAGAACTGAAAGATAGTGCACTCAGACTCCCTGAAAGCAGGAAAAACTGTTAACCCTCTCCTTATCGACACTTCTGTGCTGTGCTCTGTAGAAGCAAACAACCAGCATTATTTCTGTAGTCTTCATCATTAATGTAGCGTTCACTCTCCCTTGTTGCAGAAATAACTTCCTCGTTACAGTTAAAGCACAACCCGCACAGTTAACTAAGACCTGAAAACCTTAAGAGGACAATGACACTTAAAGGGGCAACTGTCACGCTTAGTTTTGAGTCTGGAGAGTTAAGCTCATTTGCAGAGGCATATTTGTTTTCAGTAAATGTGAGAGCAGAAAGAGGGCGCCTCATAGTGTATTCCGTCTCATATAATATGGTGTATAATGGTGGTGAATGTGCTTAGCAGACGTATAGGCACCGTACTGTGACCGGTGCAGCAGGGCAGGCTAGCACTCAATAGTGGCTAGCACACTGAACAGGGTCTCCCTTTTAGATTTTCCACTGAAATCCAGCACTGCACAGCTTCCAGTAGTGATACAAACCATTTTGTGTATCAACCCATAGGATAGAAAGAGATAATGTAAAAGGTAAAAACGCTTTCATGTTACAAAGCAACGCGTTTCTCAACCAAACACTGGTCGTTTTTATTGCCTGAAGAAACGCCCTGCTGCACCGGTCACAGTACGGTGCCTATACGCCTGGTAAGCACATTCACCACCATTATACACCATATTATATAAGACGGATTACATTATGAGGCGCCCTCTTTCTGCTCTCACATTTATTTAGATTGCCCTGCACACCGGGTTCAAGAGGAGCCGCCCTGCTACACACATTGGAGATACCATCTATCACCAAGGATCCTGTATATGGGACTTTTAGAAACTTTTGTTACAAACAACTACCTGGTAACATTTGGATATTGGATATACCAGTGTCCATAAATTATTGCCCGGGACTTATTCTCTTTATGTCCTTTGTTGAAGGTTAGTGCAGCCGAATATACCGGTATATGTGGTCTTATCTAGGATATTCTTTACCTTACAGCCGTTTTGTGGATTTTTTTTAAAAGGTAGGTATGTGTGGCCAAAGTGATGTGTCTCCTGCTGGTATTCTTATTTTCTTGCTGCCGTGTGCAAGCCGTTCTCCTCGTAGCGTCTTTGTGAGATTGTTGTGTCTCTGTGCTTCCAGGTAACGATGTCTCTCCAGATAGTGGTTGTTAGATTGCGGTCTTTTCCTGAATACTTGTCTTTGCGATCACAGAGACCGTGTTCTTGTAGTTCTCCAGGGCGTTGATTTTCCAAACAATATGCCCATTAGGTAAAGTTTACCTTTCCTGTGATCCTCAGCAAGTCTTTTATTATTTGTCGTTGCGGTCACCAAGACCGTTTCTTAGAGACTTCTTTGCCTTGTAGGGGGTTGAATATTGTGAGCAAACAAACGCCTCCGTGGTGCCTGGAGCCTGGACCAGAATAGCGTCCAGATAAGGAGCCACCGCAATACCTCTGGCTCTCGCTACTGCGAGCAGCGCCCCTTGAACCTTTGTAAAGACACTTGGGGCAGTCGCCAGACCAAACTGTAGGGCCATAAACTGGAAGTGTTGGCCCTGAAATGTAAATCTTAGGAACCTGACGTGCTCCTTGTGAATTGGCACGTAAAGGTAGGCATCCTTCAAGTCTATTGTCGTTATAAATTGCCCCTTGAAATAGGGGCAGGATCGATCTGATCGTCTCTATTTTGAACGATGGGACTGACAGAAACTTGTTTAGGCACTTTAGGTCACCAATTGAGTGGAACATGCCCTCCTTCTTTAGGACCACGAAAAGGTTTGAATAGTACTATAGACCCCTTTCTACTAGAGGTACTAGAACAATTAATCTGAGAGAGGAAAGATCCCTCACGCACTCTAGAATGGCGTCTCTCTCTTCTCTGGTCTTGAGGATAGGTTTGATAGGAGGAATCTGCCCCTGGGCAGATGAGTCTTGAACCCTATCCTGTAACCCTGGGTAGTAAACTCCAGAACCCAAGGATCCTCTACGTCTCTCATCCAAGCCTCTGTGAACAGAGATAGTCTGCCCCTATGCGATCCAGCGACGGATCGGGGGCCGCCCCTTCATGCCAACTTTGTCTCGGCGGGCTTCTTGCTCTGCTTGGACTTGTTCCAAGATTGAGCTGGCTTCCAAGATCCCCTGGACTGCTCGGTCTTCGCAGCAGGCTGCTGGCGTTGAGACTTGGCCGAACGAAAGGGACGAAAAGTAGAGCCCTTAGGCTTATTCTTCTTATCCTGCGGAAGGAAAGCACCCTTGCCTTCCGTGACCGGAGATATGACCAAAAAGAACTGGACCAAAAAGAACTTTCCCCTGAAACGGAAGGGATAGTAATCTAGACTTGGAAGTCATGTCAGCAGACCACGGGCACGGGCTCTTTGATGACGAACTATCCTCGAGGGGAATAGTCGTACACTTAGTGAGCGTCCACCTTAGGAATGGCCCCCATAGCTCAAGCTGAGAGTCCGGAACGGGGAACAGCTTTTTAAAAGAGGTAGAGGGAGAAAAGGACGAGCCCAGTTTCTCCCACTCATTCTTAATAATCGTAGCCATCTTCACGGGAACTGGAAAGGTCTGAGGCACCAGCCTGTCCTTGTAAACTCTATATAGTTTAGGATTCTTCCGGAAGTTTCGGTTCTGGAACCTCCAACATAGCAAGCACTTCTTTCAGTAAAAAGTGCAAAAGCACCATCTTAAACGTAAAATCTGGCTCTGGCAGGTCAACATTTTTCATTTAAAAAAAATAATTTTTTTTTTTTTTTTTAAGATGGGCCCCCACCCTTGGGGCCCAGTCACAATTGCGTACTCTGCACCCCCTGTAGTTTTACCCCTGCCTCCAAAGCTTGCGCCTTTAATTACGGACTGCGATACAGTAAATAGCCGGGCACTCACCACCTCTGGACCCGGACCACGGAGAAACCGATACGTCTCCCGCAAACGCCGATCAAGAAGTTGAAAAGGCCACACCCGGTCACATGGAGTGCCATGCAGGATCGCCCCTGCACTATAGAGAAAACGCGCCAAAAAAAGGCCACGCCGATCTTCACCTGACTGTTCACGCATTACAGATAAAAGGAGACACACTGTGACCCTGTCTTCTTGCATTATCATATGTGTATAAATAAACCGATCTTACGAGAATCTACGCCGTGGAACAGGAACACGGCCCTTCAAGTGTGACAGGTTAGTAGTATCGCTTCTGACATGGACTTGAGTTAATAAAGGCAGGCAGCGAAACTTGTCAACGTTGATTGCCAAGGAGGTGTTAACATGAGTCGGGGTGGTCTTGCAGAGATGACCCTCCCTGTATCTCCGGACTATAACTTTCATCCATGCTCTCACTGAGAGGCTGACAGGATTACTTAAAACTCCAGTCCCATTTCGAAGAGTACTACCCTCCATAAGAGACTACTCTGACACTTCTCTGCCAACCTCCTGTGACGAAAGGCAAATAATGACCGGGGGATGAGGGGAGTGGGGGAAGTTATTTAAGCCTTTGGCTGGGGTGTCTTTGCCTCTTCCTGGTGGCCAGGTTCTTATTTCCCACAAGTAATGAATGAAGCAGTGGACTCTCCTCCCATATTACCATATTTACTGCAGTAACTAATCTATTTACTTTTATCCTGTGGTAAAAGATTGTCAACTTATAACCAAACAACTTCACTTGAGAAATAATAAAACTACTTAAGAAATAGTAGTTCATATTTGACAGTGATTCAAATATAACTTTATAGTAAAGTTCCTGAACAATTCACATATATTCTGAGTTTACCATACAGGAAACAAATTCACCCTTATTCTAGTGACATTTCGTCTAGTCTGCAGCTGAGATCCATAAAATGATGTAATCCTAACATATTACTAAAACACATAAATGGAACCAGCAGGCTTACCACAAATTGTATATAATCTCTCACAGAGAGTTGAACAACTTGGACAAGGACTAAGAGACCTTGAAATAGAAAACCAAACACTTTATTAATGACGTGTTGAGAGATCTTCTGGATGTATGTCTAGTCGTTTTCCTTGACGATAGATAAATCTACTCGAATACTTTAGAAGATCACATAAAACATGTCCGTCGTGTTCTCTCAAGATTGAGAATACATAGGTTATACGCAAAACCTGAGAAATGTGTATTTAATACCAACAAAATTTCTTTTCTGGTATATGACATCGGTCCATCTGGTATAAGTATGCAAGACGACAAAGTGGAGACTGTATAGAATTGGTCTCAACCCACTACAAAGAAAGAACTACAGAGGTTTCTCGGTTTTTATAATTATTACAGAAAATGTATCAAAGATTTTTTGAAAATCGCTAAACCATTGATTCAATACACAAGTGCTACTAAGACTTTCTTCTGGAATTCAGAAGCATTAAAGGCCTTTGAATCTCTCAAAACTAAATTCACGAATGCACCCATGTTACAGTTTCCAGATCCAAAACTTTAATATACCCTGGAGGTGGATTCTTCTGATTACGCCATCGGAGCAGTATTATCAAAAAGGACATCATTAACTGACCCTCGCCATCCAGTTGCTTATTTTTCAAAAGTACTAAGTTCCCCAGAATACAACTATCCTATTGGGGAGAAGGAACTTCTAGCCATTAAAAGAGCTCTAGAACATTGGAGACATCTCCTCGAGGGAACTGACCTACAAATCATCATACTCACAGACCACAAAAACTTCTACAATCTAACAAAACCTTATCAGCTTGTCAAGTTTGTTGGAACTTATACTTTACTCAATTCAATTTCCCCATAATCTATAGACCTTCAAGTCGCAATGGCAAGGCAGACTCGCTTTCCAGAAAATACGTCAAACCCATTTATCATAACCCCACCACTAGTATTATATCTATTGAAAGGTTTGTTGGACTAACCCCCTGTTTTCTAAGGGAGCTCAAAAGATCCTTAACATCTGATTATCACCTACCCACACCTATAGTAGCGAAAGGATTGGATGGTTTATATTACAAAGAAGAAAAACTATACATCCCTAAAGACTTACAGCATCACCTGCTACAATTCCACCATGATTCTCCTCTCTCAGGACACCCTGGTGAACTAAGAACGTTTGAACATCTATCAAGATTATATTGGTGACCTTCCATGAGGGATTCCATTAAGGAATACGTACAAACCTGCGCTATTTGTGCCACTTCTAAAGCAGAGAAAAGACCACCATATGGTCTACTGATGCCATTACCCATTCCTGACTGTCCTTGGCAACAACTAGCCATGGATTTCATAGTTGAACTGCCTCAATCAAGCAATATGAACACTAAATTAGTAGTAATTGACATCTTTACTAAGATGGCTCATTTTATACCCATTCATAAGCTTCCTACCTCGTCTGAAACAGCTGAACTTATTATACATAACATCGTCAAGCTTCATGGACCACCAGCCAAATTAACTTCAGACCGAGGAACTCAGTTTACCTCAAAGTTCTGGAAGGCGTTATGTAACCATTTACAGATAGACCACCGGTACACAACCTCCTTCCACCCTCAAACGAATGGCCAAGCTGAAAGATTAAACCAGTGGTTGGAACAATACCTTAGGTGTTATTGCTTGTAACAACAAGGTGATTGGGTAAAGTACCTACCACTGGCGGAATATGCTTATAATGATTCTTTAAACTCCTCCACTAAAAACAGAATTTATGCTTACCTGATAAATTACTTTCTCCAACGGTGTGTCCGGTCCACGGCGTCATCCATAACTTGTGGGAATATTCTCTTCCCCAACAGGAAATGGCAAAGAGCACAGCAAAAGCTGTCCATATAGTCCCTCCTAGGCTCCGCCCACCCCAGTCATTCGACCAACGGACAGGAGAAAAAATAGGAGAAACCATAAGGTGCCGTGGTGACTGTAGTTAAAGAAAGAAATTCATCAAACCTGATTAAAAAACCAGGGCGGGCCGTGGACTGGACACACCGTTGGAGAAAGTAATTTATCAGGTAAGCATAAATTCTGTTTTCTCCAACATTGGTGTGTCCGGTCCACGGCGTCATCCATAATTTGTGGGAACCAATACCAAAGCTTTAGGACACGGATGAAGGGAGGGAGCCAATCAGGTTACCTAAACAGAAGGCACCACGGCTTGCAAAACCTTTCTCCCAAAAATAGCCTCTGAAGAAGCAAAAGTATCAAATTTGTAGAATTTGGCAAAAGTGTGCAGGGAAGACCAAGTCGCTGCCTTACATATCTGATCAACAGAAGCCTCGTTCTTGAAGGCCCATGTGGAAGCCACAGCCCTAGTAGAGTGAGCTGTGATGCGTTCAGGAGGCTGCCGTCCGGCAGTCTCGTAAGCCAATCGGATGATGCTTTTCAGCCAAAAGGAAAGAGAGGTAGCAGTAGCTTTTTTACCTCTCCTCTTGCCAGAATAAACGACAAACAGAGAAGACGTTTGTCTGAAATCCTTTGTTGCTTCTAAATAGAACTTTAAAGCACGAACTACATCTAAATTGTGTAACAAACGTTCCTTCTTTGAAACTGGATTCGGACACAAAGAAGGCACAACTATTTCCTGGTTAATATTCTTGTTGGAAACAACCTTTGGAAGGAAACCAGGTTTAGTACGTAAAACAACCTTATCTGAATGGAACACCAGATAGGGCGGATTACACTGCAAAGCAGATAACTCAGAAACTCTTCTAGCAGAAGAAATAGCAACCAAAAACAGAACTTTCCAAGATAACATCTTGATATCTATGGAATGTAGAGGTTCAAACGGAACCCCTTGAAGAACTGAAAGAACTAAATTCAGACTCCAGGGAGGAGTCAAAGGTCTGTAAACAGGCTTGATCCTGACCAAAGCCTGAACAAAAGCTTGAACATCAGGCACAGCTGCCAGTCGTTTGTGTAACAAGACAGATAAAGCAGAAATCTGTCCCTTTAGAGAACTCGCTGATAATCCTTTATCCAAACCTTCTTGGAGAAAGGAAAGGATCCTAGGAATTTTGATCTTACTCCATGAGAATCCCTTGGATTCACACCAACAGATATATCTTTTCCATATTTTATGATAAATTTTTCTAGTTACAGGTTTTCTGGCTTGTACCAGAGTATCTATTACAGAATCCGAAAACTCACGCTTAGATAAAATCAAGCGTTCAATTTCCAAGCCGTTAGCTGGAGGGAAACTAGATTTGGATGTTCGAATGGACCCTGTACAAGAAGATCCTGCCTCAAAGGTAGCTTCCATGGTGGAGCCGATGACATATTCACCAGGTCTGCATACCAAGTCCTGCGTGGCCACGCAGGAGCTATCAAGATCACCGAGGCCCTCTCCTGCTTGATCCTGGCTACCAGCCTGGGAATGAGAGGAAACGGTGGAAACACATAAGCTAGGTTGAAGGTCCAAGGCTCTACTAATGCATCCACTAGAGTCGCCTTGGGATCCCTGGATCTGGACCCGTAGCAAGGAACCTTGAAGTTCTGACGAGACGCCACCAGATCCATGTCTGGAATGCCCCATAATTGAGTCAACTGGGCAAATATCAGATAATCCGCCTCCCAGTTTTCCACTCCTGGGATGTGGATCGCAGATAGGTGGCAGGAGTGATCCTCCGCCCATTTTATGATTTTGGTCACTTCTCTCATCGCCAGGGAACTCCTTGTTCCCCCCTAATGGTTGATGTAAGCAACAGTTGTCATGTTGTCTGATTGGAATCTTATGAATCTGGCCTTTGCTAGTTGAGGCCAAGCCCTGAGAGTATTGAATATCGCTCTCAATTCCAGAATGTTTATCGGGAGAAGAGACTCTTCCCGAGACCATAGACCCTGAGCTTTCAGGGAGTCCCAGACCGCGCCCCAGCCCACTAGACTGGCGTCGGTCGTGACGATGACCCACTCTGGTCTGCGGAAGCTCATTCCCTGGGACAGGTGATCCTGGGTTAGCCACCAACGGAGTGAGTCTCTGGTCTTCTGATTTACTTGAATCACTGGAGACAAGTCTGTATAGTCCCCATTCCACTGTTTCAGCATGCACAGTTGTAATGGTCTTAGATGAATTTGCGCAAAAGGAACTATGTCCATTGCTGCAACCATCAACCCTACTACTTCCATGCACTGAGCTATGGAAGGTCGTGGAACAGAGTGAAGAACTTGACAAGCGTTTAGAAGTTTCGACTTTCTGACATCTGTCAGGAAGATCTTCATTTCTAAAGAATCTATTATTGTCCCCAAGAAAAGAACTCTTGTCGACGGAGACAGGGAACTTTTTTCTATGTTCACTTTCCATCCGTGAGATCTGAGAAAGGCCGCAACGATGTCTGTGTGAGCCTTTGCCTTCGAAAGAGACGACGCTTGTATCAGAATGTCGTCCAAGTAAGGTGCCACTGCAATGCCCCTTGGTCTTAGAACCGCTAGAAGGGACCCGAGTACCTTTGTGAAAATCCTTGGAGCAGTGGCTAGCCCGAATGGGAGAGCCACAAACTGGTAATGTTTGTCTAGAAAGGCGAACCTTAGGAACTGATGATGATCTTTGTGGATAGGAATATGTAGATACGCATCCTTTAGATCCACGGTAGTCATAAATTGACCCTCCTGGATTGTAGGTAAAATCGTTCGAATGGTTTCCATTTTGAACGATGAAATTTGTTTAGGAACTTTAAATCCAGAATTGGTCTGAAAGTTCCCTCTTTTTTGGGAACCACAAACAGATTTGAGTAAAACCCTATTCCTTGTTCCACGGTTGGAACTGGGTGTATCACTCCCATTTTTAACAGGTCTTCTACACAATGTAAGAATGCCTGTCTCTTTATTTGGTTTGAGGATAAGTGAGACATGTGGAACCTTCCCCTTGGGGGTAGTTCCTTGAATTCCAGAAGATAACCCTGAGAAACTATTTCTAGTGCCCAGGGATCCTGAACATCTCTTGCCCAAGCCTGAGCGAAAATAGAGAGTCTGCCCCCTACTAGATCCGGTCCCGGATCGGGGGCTACTCCTTCATGATGTCTTGTTAGCAGCAGCAGGTTACTTGGCCTGCTTACCCTTGTTCCAGCCTTGCATTGGTTTCCAAGCTGGTTTGGTTTGCGAAGCATTACCCTCTTGTCTAGAGGCCCAAAAAGGGTTTTACCCTTGAAAGGGATATTAAGCAATTTTGTCTTGGAAGATACATCCGCTGACCAAGACTTTAGCCAGAGCGCTCTGCTCGCCACAATTACAAACCCAGAATTTTTCGCCGATAATCTAGCTAACTGCAAAGCGGCATCTAAAATAAAGGAATTAGCTAACTTAAGTGCGTGAATTCTGTCCATAACCTCCTCATACGGAGTCTCTCTACTGAGCGACTTTTCTAGTTCCTCGAACCAGAACCACGCTGCTGTAGTGACAGGAATAATGCACGAAATAGGTTGCAGGAGGTAACCTTGCTGTACAAATATCTTTTTAAGCAAACCCTCCAATTTTTTGTCCATAGGATCTTTGAAAGCACAATTATCCTCGATAGGAATAGTAGTGCGCTTGGCTAGTGTAGAAACTGCCCCCTCGACCTTAGGGACTGTCTGCCATAAGTCCTTTCTGGGGTCGACCATAGGAAATAATTTCTTAAATATAGGAGGGGGAACAAAAGGTATGCCGGGCTTCTCCCACTCCTTATTCACTATGTCCGCCACCCGCTTGGGTATAGGAAAAGCGTCGGGGTGCACCGGAACCTCTAGGAACTTGTCCATCTTGCACAATTTTTCTGGAATGACCAGGTTGTCACAATCATCCAGAGTAGATAGCACCTACTTAAGCAGTGCGCGGAGGTGCTCTAATTTAAATTTAAATGTCACAACATCAGGTTCTGCCTGTTGAGAAATTCTACCTGAATCTGAAATTTCCCCATCTGACAAAACCTCCCTCACGGAACCCTTCAGATTGGTGTGAGGGTATGACAGAGCAATTATCATCAGCGCCCTCCTGCTCTACAGTGTTTAAAACAGAGCAATCGCGCTTTCTCTGATATGCAGGCATTTTGGATAAAATATTTGCTATGGAGTTATCCATTACTGCCGTCAATTGTTGCATAGTAATAAGCATTGGCGCGCTAGAAGTACTAGGGGCCTCCTGCGTGGGCAAAACTGGTGTAGACACAGAAGGAGATGATGTAGAACTATGTCTACTCCCTTCATCTGATGAATCATCTTGGGCAACTTTACTATCTGTGGCAGTACTGTCCTTACTTTGTTTGGACGCTATGGCACAATTATCACACAATTTTGAAGGGGGAGACACATTGGCTTCCATACATACAGAACATAGCTTATCTGAAGGCACAGACATGTTAAACAGGCTTAAACTTGTCAATAAAGTACAAAAACCGTTTTTAAACAAAACCGTTACTGTCTCTTTAAATTTTAAACAGTGCACACTTTATTACTGAATATGTGAAAAACTATGAAGGAATTGTTCAAATTTTCACCACAGTGTCTTAAAGCATTCAAAGCATTGCACCCTAAATTTGAGACCTTTAACCCTTAAAATGAAGAAACCGGAGCCGGTTAAAGTTTTAACCCCTCTACAGTCCCAGCTACAGCCTTTGCTGCGACTTTACCAAACTCAGGGGGTATACGATACCAAATGAAGCCTTCTAGGAACCTTTTCAAATACTTTCAGACCCACACACATGCAGCTGCATGTCCTGCTCTCAAAAGAAACTGCGCAGTAATGGCGCGAAAATGAGGCTCAGCCTACTACAGGGAAGGCCCTTCCTGACTGAAAAGGTGTCTAAACCAGTGCCTGACGTTAAAAAAAACGTTCCCCAAATTTTATAAGTGTGAATATCAACATCAATCTTTATAAAAAGCCCAAATAAAGCAATCGATCTTGCCCATAAAAATGTCTACCAGTTTTATAGCCCAGATTAAGCCCTTTATTCTGTTTGATTAAGAAAATGGCTTACCGGTCCCCATGAGGGGAATGACAGCCTTCCAGCATTACACAGTCTTGTTAGAAAAATGGCTAGTCATACCTTAAGCAGAAAAGTCTGCTAACTGTTTCCCCCAACTGAAGTTATTTCATCTCAACAGTCCTATGTGGAAACAGCAAACGATTTTAGTTACTGCTGCTAAAATCATATTCCTCTCACAAACAGAACTCTTCATCCTTTTCTGTTTCAGAGTAAATAGTACATACCAGCACTATTTTAAAATAACAAACTCTTGATAGTAAAATAAAAAACTACAACTAATCACCACATACTCTTCACCATCTCCGTGGAGATGTTGCCTGTGCAACGGCAAAGAGAATGACTGGGGTGGGCGGAGCCTAGGAGGGACTATATGGACAGCTTTTGCTGTGCTCTTTGCCATTTCCTGTTGGGGAAGAGAATATTCCCACAAGTTATGGATGACGCCGTGGACCGGACACACCAATGTTGGAGAAATGACTCCTTTCCAAGTTAACTATGGTTTCCACCCTACATCCATACCCATTTTGTTTAATAGTAGTGGAAGAAACGATTGTCCATTAGCATATGACTTGACAGCCACTCTCCTAGAAAAATTTAGAATTCTTAGAGAAAATATCAATACTTCACAACAAAATCAAAAACATTTCTACGACCTCAGAAGAAGACCTCCACCAACTTAAGCAGTGGGAGATCAAGTGTAGTTATCCACAAGGAATCTGAAGTTGCAGATCCCTAGTAAGAAACTAGGTCTGTTTATTGGACCATTTCCTATTCTAAAGATAATAAATGCTAATGTCGTAACACTACAGTTACCTCCAACCCTGAAGGTACATAATACTTTTCACGTCTCCCTCATAAAGCCTTATACTCCTATGAGAACTCCAGGATCAGTCATACCACCTAAAGGTATTTTGCAAGACAATGAAGAATATGAAGTGGACTCGTTAATTGACTCCAGATTCCACAATGGGCAATTGCAGTATTTGGTTAGGTGGAAAGGTTACCTACCTGATGAGGATACTTGGGAGCCGTCATTCAATATCCATGCACCAAAACTACTGTCTTTATATGATCGCCAGAATCTCGACCGACCTGGTCCTCAAGCTGTGGTACAGCTTGTTTGAGGGGGGGGGTCATGTCAGGATCATTCTAATCTCTGCTGGATGCTCTGAGTGTATTATCAAAACTCCTCCTCCTTTCCCTTTAAATCTACAAAGCACCTTATCCAGGTGCTTAGTAATTTGTTTGCAGCCTGTTAAGCAAACGTCTTCTATGAGCTCCTTTGGAGTAATTTACCCTAGGGGATACTGCCCGCAACTACTTTATCCTGAGTTCCTGTTAAACCTTCCTTCAACTCTTCGTTACTAGGGTGTTAATTGCCGATTATACAACTACTGCAGTTATATTCTAATCTGCAGTTTATTCTACTATCTGCCATCAGCTTCCGGCTTCTGCCTGAACAACATACCGACTCTGATCGTTTTCTGCCTACTTCAACTAGTGTGACCAAACTGTACAAGGTATTGACATTACTCTGCAGTGATTTACCTTTTTTAATGTTGAACTTGTTCTTTACTAATCATCCGTTGTTTTCTTGATACGGAGCATAACTCCTCTGCTATATGTTACGCAAAAATACGGAGACTGCCTATGACGTCATCCGTCAATGAAAGGGACTTGCTGGTTTCTCTGAGTAACGCATTGGTTACAATAGCCTTTTTTCACTCAAGTCTTTACTTTGTATATACTGACTCATCCAAGCAAGCCGGAATCAGCCTATTGAACCTGACACATTGTTCACAGAGACTGTTCCTTATACTGCAGGTTATCGTTACAAATAATATATTATTGCAAAAAAAAACGCTACATTACCATATTTACTGCAGTAACTAATCAGACTGTTTACTTTTACTTACTTATAATCAAACAACTTCACTTGAGAAATAATAAAACTACTTAAGCAATAGTAGTTCATATTTGACAGTGATACAAATATAACTATATAGTAAAGTTCCTGAACAACTCGCATATACTGTATTCTGAGTTTACCATAAAGGAAACTACTTCACCCTTATTCTAGGGACATTTCTTCTAGTCTGCAGCTGAGATCCATACAATTATTTAATCCTAACAGTTTTAGACAATTCCTCATGTTTAAATATTTTTTTAGGCAAGTCATTTTACCTATTACATGAGAACACAATAGATAATTAGCAGTGCTACAAGATAGGTTTCAATTGCCAATTACTTTTTAAACATACTAATTTTATGTTCCTATTTTTATATTAGTAATATACTTAAAAATTACCTGTTGCACATGCTGCTAACCACTTTTCACTTCTGCATGGTTTCTTGGCAATAAGGTGAGTGCAGTTGGCAAATATCTGAAAAGGGAAATATTAACATTACACCAACGTATCAAAAACATAATTTATGCTTACCTGATAAATTCCTTTCTTCTGTAGTGTGATCAGTCCACGGGTCATCATTACTTCTGGGATATTACTCCTCCCCAACAGGAAGTGCAAGAGGATTCACCCAGCAGAGCTGCATATAGCTCCTCCCCTCTACGTCACTCCCAGTCATTCGACCAAGGACCAACGAGAAAGGAAAAGCCAAGGGTGAAGTGGTGACTGGAGTATAGATTAAAAAATATTTACCTGCCTTAAAAACAGGGCGGGCCGTGGACTGATCACACTACAGAAGAAAGGAATTTATCAGGTAAGCATAAATTATGTTTTCTTCTGTTAAGTGTGATCAGTCCACGGGTCATCATTACTTCTGGGATACCAATACCAAAGCAAAAGTACACGGATGACGGGAGGGATAGGCAGGCTCTTTATACAGAAGGAACCACTGCCTGAAGAACCTTTCTCCCAAAAATAGCCTCCGATGAAGCAAAAGTGTCAAATTTGTAAAATTTGGAAAAAGTATGAAGCGAAGACCAAGTTGCAGCCTTGCAAATCTGTTCAACAGAGGCCTCATTCTTGAAGGCCCAAGTGGAAGCCACAGCTCTAGTAGAATGAGCTGTAATCCTTTCAGGAGGCTGCTGTCCAGCAGTCTCATAAGCTAAACGAATTATGCTACGAAGCCAAAAAGAAAGAGAGGTAGCGGAAGCTTTTTGACCTCTCCTCTGCCCAGAGTAAATGACAAACAGAGAAGACGTTTGTCGAAATTCCTTAGTTGCCTGTAAGTAAAATTTTAGAGCACGGACTACATCCAGGTTGTGCAGTAGACGTTCCTTCTTTGAAGAAGGATTTGGGCATAAAGAAGGAACAACAATCTCTTGATTGATATTCCTGTTAGTAACTACCTTAGGTAAGAACCCAGGTTTAGTACGCAGGACTACCTTATCCGAATGAAAAATCAAATAAGGAGAATCACAATGTAAGGCTGATAATTCAGAGACTCTTCGAGCCGAGGAAATAGCCATTAAAAATAGAACTTTCCAAGATAACAACTTTATATCAATGGAATGAAGGGGTTCAAACGGAACGCCCTGTAAAACATTAAGAACAAGGTTTAAACTCCATGGTGGAGCAACAGTTTTAAACACAGGCTTAATTCTGGCCAAAGCCTGACAAAAAGCCTGGACGTCAGGAACTTCTGACAGACGTTTGTGTAACAGAATGGACAGAGCTGAGATCTGTCCCTTTAATGAACTAGCAGATAAACCCTTTTCTAAACCTTCTTGTAGAAAAGACAATATCCTAGGAATCCTAACCTTACTCCAAGAGTAACCTTTGGATTCACACCAATATAGGTATTTACGCCATATCTTATGGTAAATCTTTCTGGTAACAGATTTCCTAGCCTGTATTAAGGTATCAATAACTGACTCAGAAAATCCACGTCTTGATAAAATCAAGCGTTCAATTTCCAAGCAGTCAGCTTCAGAGAAGTTAGATTTTGATGTTTGAAGGGACCCTGTATCAGAAGGTCCTGTTTCAGAGGTAGAGACCAAGGTGGACAAGATGACATGTCCACCAGGTCTGCATACCAAGTCCTGCGTGGCCACGCAGGTGCTATTAGAATCACTGATGCTCTCTCTTGTTTGATTCTGGCAATCAATCGAGGAAGCAACGGGAAGGGTGGAAACACGTAAGCCATCCTGAAGTCCCAAGGTGCTGTCAGAGCATCTATCAGGACTGCTCCTGGATCCCTGGATCTGGACCCGTAACGAGGAAGCTTGGCGTTCTGTCGAGACGCCATGAGATCTATCTCTGGTTTGCCCCAACGTCGAAGTATTTGGGCAAAGACCTCCGGATGAAGTTCCCACTCCCCCGGATGAAAAGTCTGACGACTTAAGAAATCCGCCTCCCAGTTCTCCACTCCCGGGATGTGGATTGCTGACAGGTGGCAAGAGTGAGACTCTGCCCAGCAAATTATCTTTGATACTTCCATCATAGCTAGGGAGCTTCTTGTCCCTCCCTGATGGTTGATGTAAGCTACAGTCGTGATGTTGTCCGACTGAAACCTGATGAACCCCCGAGTTGTCAACTGGGGCCAAGCCAGGAGGGCATTGAGAACTGCTCTCAATTCCAGAATGTTTATTGGCAGGAGACTCTCCTCCTGACTCCATTGTCCCTGAGCCTTCAGAGAATTCCAGACGGCACCCCAACCTAGAAGGCTGGCGTCTGTTGTTACAATTGTCCAGTCTGGTCTGCTGAATGGCATCCCCCTGGACAGATGTGGCCGAGAAAGCCACCATAGAAGAGAATTTCTGGTCTCTTGATCCAGATTCAGAGAAGGGGATAAGTCTGAGTAATCCCCATTCCACTGACTTAGCATGCACAGTTGCAGTGGTCTGAGGTGTAAGCGTGCAAAGGGTACTATGTCCATTGCCGCTACCATTAAGCCGATTACCTCCATGCATTGAGCCACTGACGGGTGTTGAATGGAATGAAGGGTGCGGCAAGCACTTTGAAGTCTTGTTAGCCTGTCCTCTGTCAGGTAAATCTTCATTTCTACAGAATCTATAAGAGTCCCCAGGAAGGGAACTCTTGTGAGTGGAACGAGTGAACTTTTCTTTTCGTTCACCTTCCATCCATGTGACCTTAGAAATGCCAGCACTAACTCTGTATGAGACTTGGCAGTTTGAAAGCTTGAAGCTTGTATCAGAATGTCGTCTAGGTATGGAGCTACCGAGATTCCCCGCGGTCTTAGTACCGCCAGAAGAGCACCCAGAACCTTTGTGAAGATTCTTGGAGCTGTAGCCAATCCGAATGGAAGAGCCACAAACTGGTAATGCCTGTCTAGGAAGGCAAACCTTAGGTACCGATAATGATCTTTGTGAATCGGTATGTGAAGGTAAGCATCTTTTAAATCTACAGTGGTCATGTATTGACCCTCTTGGATCATAGGTAAAATTGTCCGAATAGTCTCCATCTTGAACGATGGAACTCTTAGGAATTTGTTTAGGATCTTTAAGTCCAGGATTGGTCTGAAAGTTCCCTCTTTTTTGGGAACCACAAACAGATTTGAGTAAAACCCCTGTCCCTGTTCCGATCGTGGAACTGGATGGATTACTCCCATTAACAAGAGCTCTTGTACGCAGCGTAGAAACGCCTCTTTCTTTGTCTGGATTGTTGACAATCTTGACAGATGAAATCTCTCTCTTGGAGGAGAGTATTTGAAGTCCAGAAGGTATCCCTGAGATATTATCTCTAGCGCCCAGGGATCCTGAACATCTCTTGCCCAAGCCTGGGCGAAGAGAGAAAGTCTGCCCCCCACTAGATCCGATCCCGGATCGGGGGCCCTCAATTCATGCTGTTTTAGGGGCAGCAGCAGGTTTCCTAGTCTGCTTGCCCTTGTTCCAGGACTGGTTAGGTTTCCAGCCTTGTCTGTAGCGAGCAACAGCTCCTTCCTGTTTTGGTGCAGAGGAAGTTGATGCTGCTCCTGCTTTGAAATTACGAAAGGAACGAAAATTAGACTGTCTAGTCTTGGCTTTGGCTTTGTCCTGAGGCAGGGCATGGCCTTTACCTCCTGTAATGTCAGCGATAATCTCTTTCAACCCGGGCCCGAATAAGGTCTGCCCTTTGAAAGGTATATTAAGCAATTTAGACTTAGAAGTAACATCAGCTGACCAGGATTTTAGCCACAGCGCCCTGCGTGCCTGAATGGCGAATCCTGAATTCTTCGCCGTAAGTTTAGTAAGATGTACTACGGCCTCCGAAATGAATGAATTAGATAGTTTAAGGACTCTAAGCCTGTCCGTAATGTCGTCCAGAGTAGCTGAACCAATGTTCTCTTCCAGAGACTCAATCCAGAATGCCGCTGCAGCCGTGATCGGCGCAATGCATGCAAGGGGTTGCAATATAAAACCTTGTTGAACAAACATTTTCTTAAGGTAACCCTCTAACTTTTTATCCATTGGATCTGAAAAAGCACAGCTATCCTCCACCGGGATAGTGGTACGCTTAGCTAAGGTAGAAACTGCTCCCTCCACCTTAGGGACCGTTTGCCATAAGTCCCTTGTGGTGGCGTCTATTGGAAACATTTTTCTAAATATCGGAGGGGGTGAGAACGGCACACCGGGTCTATCCCACTCCTTAGTAACAATTTCAGTAAGTCTCTTAGGTATAGGAAAAACCTCAGTACTCGTCGGTACCGCAAAATATTTATCCAACCTACACATTTTCTCTGGTATTGCAACTGTGTTACAATCATTCAGAGCCGCTAACACCTCCCCTAGTAATACACGGAGGTTTTCCAGTTTAAATTTAAAATTTGAAATATCTGAATCCAGTCTGTTTGGATCAGAACCGTCACCCACAGAATGAAGTTCTCCGTCCTCATGTTCTGCCACCTGTGACGCAGTGTCTGACATGGCCCTAATATTATCAGCGCACTCTGTTCTCACCCCAGAGTGATCACGCTTACCTCTTAGTTCTGGTAATTTAGCCAAAACCTCAGTCATAACAGTAGCCATATCCTGTAATGTGATTTGTAATGGCCGCCCAGATGTACTCGGCGCTACAATATCACGCACCTCCCTCTGAGCGGGAGATGTAGGTACTGACACGTGAGGCGAGTTAGTCGGCATAACTCTCCCCTCGTTGTTTGGTGAAATTTGTTCAATTTGTACAGATTGACTTTTATTTAAAGTAGCATCAATACAGTTAGTACATAAATTTCTATTGGGCTCCACTTTGGCATTGCAACAAATGACACAGGTATCATCCTCTGAATCAGACATGTTTAACACACTAGCAAATAAACTTGCAACTTGGAAATACAATTCAATTAGAATAATATTAAAACGTACTGTGCCTTTAAGAAGCACAGAAGATCTATGACAGTTGAAAATTAATAAATTGAAACAGTTATAGCCTCAATCCTTGTAAACAACACAACTTTAGCAAAGGTTTAATCCCATTAGCAAAGATAACAAATTCTGAAAGCAGGAAACAAATTACAGAATAAACGTTTTTTATCTCAGTCAAACTATAATTCTCACAGCTCTGCTGAGAGAAATTACCTCCCTCAAAATAAGTTTTGAAGACCCCTGAGCTCTGTAGAGATGAACCGGATCATGCAGGGAATACAATGAGTTGCTGACTGAAATATTTGATGCATAATAAAAGCGCCAAAAAACGGCCCCTCCCCCTCACACACAGCAGTGAGGGAGAACAGAAACTGTCAGAAAAACAGATTAAGCAACTGCCAAGTGGAAAAATAGTGCCCAAACATTTATTCACACAGTACCTCAGCAAATGAAAACGATTTTACATTCCAGCAAAAACGTTAAACATAATCTCTAGTTATTAAACAGCTTTATGTATTTCTTACAGTGTAATTCTAGTGAAGTACCATTCCCCAGAATACTGAAGTGTAAAGTATACATACATGACATTATATCGGTATGGCAGGATTTTCTCATCAATTCCATTGTCAGAAAATAAAAACTGCTACATACCTCTATGCAGATTCATCTGCCCGCTGTCCCCTGATCTGAAGTTTACCTCACTCCTCAGATGGCCGAGAACAGCAATATGATCTTAACTACTCCGGCTAAAATCATAGCAAAACTCTGGTAGATTCTTCTTCAAACTCTGCCAGAGAGGTAATAACACACTCCGGTGCTATTTTAAAATAACAAACTTTTGATTGAAGATATAAAACTAAGTATAATCACCATAGTCCTCTCACACATCCTATCTAGTCGTTGGGTGCAAGAGAATGACTGGGAGTGACGTAGAGGGGAGGAGCTATATGCAGCTCTGCTGGGTGAATCCTCTTGCACTTCCTGTTGGGGAGGAGTAATATCCCAGAAGTAATGATGACCCGTGGACTGATCACACTTAACAGAAGAAATCTATATCTGCGATCAGTAAGCTCTGCCCCAGTAACTGGTAGGTATATAAATAACTGTGACTACATTTTTTCTTTCACAATACAGACAGAGCATACACTTTTGAATCACTTTCCAATTTACTTATTGTTGCTTCATTCTCTTGGTAAATTTTGTTAACTAAGCAGCATTACACTACTGAGGGCTTGCTGAACAAATTGGGTGAACCAATGACAATATGCATAGTGTAGCTCACAATAAGCAGCTAGCTCTCAATACTGCATTGCTGATCTGCAGCCTATCTAGGCAAGCTTTTCAACAAGAGATAGAAAGGGAACAAAACAAATATAATAACAAAAATTACATTGGAGGATATCTGATCTGGAGCACAGGTTAAATAATCAGCTGATTAGTAAACATGTTTATTTTACCTGCTCTGATCCAAGGTACTCTTGAAAACCTGGCCTGTTGGGGAGGCCTGAGGACAGGTTTAAAAACCAGTGCTCTAGCTGAATCATATTTCATTTTGGCTTTACTCTCCCTTTAAAGGGCCATAATACCCAAATGTTGAAACACTTGAAAGTGATGCAGCATAGCTGTAAAAAGCTGACTAGAAAATATCACCTGAATATCTCTATGTAAAAAAGAAAGATATTTTACCTCAAAAGTTCCTCAGTAGCCACATCCCATTGTAAAAGATTTCTAAGCAGCAAATCAGTTTGTCTATCCCGGGACAGCTAAGGGGTTGAGCCTAGTGCGCTCTCATGTTATTTCCCTATTCAGTTTAAAGGAAGTTTACTATGAAATCTTATGAGAGTTAAGTCAAATCTCATGAGATCACAGTAAAAGAGTTCATGGCCTCATCACTGCTGATGCTGATGGGCTGCTGTTCATTTCTTAATTATTATTTTTTTTACCTGCAGCTGGGAGCAGCAGAGTATAACTTTTTTTTTTTTTTTTTTTTTAAAGTGTTTTTATTGAGGCAATCAAAACAGTTACAAACATTAACACATTGAAGGGCAATATCAAGATACAAAAATGCAGGGGACATTAGTTATATAATTCTATACCTTAGTTGACAGAATACACCGTAATGTCTTATTGAATTTGAACAGTACCCCTCATTATTATGCCTCATTTAATTACTTTATCTGCATATTGTCCACGGTACAAAGATCCATCTAAGGGATCTGAAAGCTAGGATATAAATGAGGACGCATCATTAATACAGTAGGTTCATATATAGAGTTAGAGAGAAAACATAAAATAAACTGTAGACTCATGCTAAACCTGTATGGGCATCAATAGACGTAAATCAGAAAAGTTGAACATTATGCAATATAAGATAATGACATATATGCAATATAAATAATATATAAATACACAAGTAACTGTCACGCCTTTAGAGTTATACCAACCTAGAAGTAGGTCCAAAGCTTGCATTGGTCAGACAAGGGCGTAAGTAGTATCATTAACAATCAAATTCACTTTAGAAAAAGCAATAAACAAACTTATTTTTAACTATCTTCAGGCTAAAGATGAACCAATCTAGGAGTGCATCAACAAACAGGCTAGATGTAAAGGAGACTGTGCATGTGAACACATCAATATTATTGTTTTTAGGGCCAAAAAGAGCAGATAAGACTCTTTGGACAGGGCAGAGACTGCGTAACTCTGCCAGAAGAAAAAAAGAAAAAGAATGGAGGGGAAATGTAGAGAATAATTTACTGGGACACTACCAGACTGGGACTGGGACTGAAACTGCAGGTGTTCGCAATCTTTAAGAAAAATTTGAGTGGATGAAATAGGGATGATATACTGCAAGCTTCTTCAGCAAATGAATCTAAATGTCTACCTTAAATGTATTACATAAACATCTTTTGCCCTTTCCAACATTATAGTGGCAATAGCCAGTGCTGTGCGCAGTTAAGAGATTCAAGGTCTCCTACGATAGCTTGGTAAGGTCCATGACATGGTCACGCCAGAGTTGCACATCAGATTTATATAATGCCACGCGGTCCTAGACCTATACAGTAATGAGGTTTCCCAATATCTATCTAATGCTAACAAAACATATATTACAAATACATGAATATTCAAAGGGTAAATACGATCTATGTGTTCAATTGCAGGGACCTCAAGAAACATGGACTGGCTAAAACATATATTATTTGTCTAAGGAACACATGTACAGCAGCGCTGTACATGTATGGTCTCTAAGCACAATTTTAAGGAGAGGAAACACACACAGTAGTCATAATGGCCGTGAAGTCTGTCCTGTGGATAACGTTGGAAAACACAGGGTGTCAGGCAGAAAGCAGGTCATATTAAAGATAGAGTTAGTTCCTTTTGTGAGAGTCAGTATATATGTGCAGCAAAAACAGTCAAAGTTGAGCCACAATATGCTCTGAAACCCTGAGCAAAGACCACAGACTAGCCCACTCCTGCCCGTCTGATTTTACAGACTAACTTGCCACAGGAACAGTACTTCAGGTACATCGGGTGAATTTTCTCCGGTATCCAAGCTGGGGTAAAGTTGCACTGGAAGGAGTCAGTTGTCCTCCCCGGTACAACCTCGCTGGGTATAGAAGGGTTACAGACCTGCATAGGGATCAGTTCAGTGGTGATTTCTAGCGGCTCCGTGCAAGATGGACCAGCATGCATTATGGCATTAGTAAGGACCCTCACAGCAGTTCGGGCTCTAACTTGAGTTCATCCTCAATGCAGTGAGCCGCGCACTGTAGACTCCATGTGTTCCCCTGCTGTGGCACCGCACTTGGCTCCAATAGCGTAGGCACTAGGGTCCGTGAGAGAGCAATCCCCGTAGCGATGCGACCTCCCTGCAGTTGCCCTGGTGTTGTGATGTGAGCTGAAGCTAGGCCCAATCTCAGCCGCCATAATGAGCCCGGTAGTCTCTGTTACGTTGTACTGTGTTTCAGCTATTACCAGAAGCCGGTCAAACCGGTCACATATGCACTTCTCGTAGTCTTCCAATAGGGCTTGTACCTGCTGCAATAGATTCCCCTCCATGCTGTTGTTAACCCGGTGTCAACAGAGCAGAGCTCCCAAATAAGCGGCCATCTTCAGACCTGGCCCAGACACGCCCCCTGAGTATAACTTTTTACACAGAACTTACTCTGCTGAGCTTAGGAGATTGAGAGGTAAAATATCTTCCTTTTTTACATAGAGATGCTCAGGTGATATTTTCCTGTCAGCTTTTTACAGCTATACTGCATCAGTTTCAAGTGATTTAGCATATGAGTAGTATGTCCCTCTAAGGGATACATTCCTGGCTTCCTATAATCTTATAGTATGTGCTTTGTACATTTAGCTATTCCAATCATAAGTTGTACTGTGGAATATATATATTCTTCTTAAAGTGCCATAAAACATTTTGAGTTATGTGCATTTTATAAAAGGATCAACTGAGGTAAAAACACAATTTATGCTTACCTGATAAATTTATTTATCTTGTGGTGTATCCAGTCCACGGATCATCCATTACTTGTGGGATATTCTCATTCCCAACAGGAAGTTGCAAGAGGACACCCACAGCAGAGCTGTTATATAGCTCCTCCACTAACTGCCATATCCAGTCATTCGACCGAAAACACGCAGAGAAAGGAGAAACCATAGGGTGCAGTGGTGACTGTAGTATAAATGAAAAAATTACCTGCCTTCAAATAACAGGGCCCGTGGACTGGATACACCACAAGAGAAATAAATTTATCAGGTAAGCATAAATTGTGTTTTCTCTTGTAAGGTGTATCCAGTCCACGGATCATCCATTACTTGTGGGATACCAATACCAAAGCTAAAGTACACGGATGAAGGGAGGGACAAGGCAGGCACTTAAACGGAAGGTACCACTGCCTGTAAAACCTTTCTCCCAAAAATAGCCTCCGAAGAAGCAAAAGTATCAAATTTGTAGAATTTTGAAAAAGTATGAAGCGAAGACCAAGTCGCCACCTTGCAAATCTGTTCAACAGAAGCCTCATTTTTAAAGGCCCAAGTGGAAGCCACAGCTGTAGTAGAATGAGCGGTAATTCTTTCAGGAGGCTGCTGGCCAGCAGTCTCATAGGCTAAGCGGATTATGCTTCTTAGCCAAAAAGAAATAGAGGTTGCCGAAGCCTTTTGAACTCTCCTCTGTCCAGAGTAGACAACAAACAAAGCAGATGTTTGTCGAAAATCTTTAGTAGCTTGTAAGTAAAACTTTAAAGCACGAACCACGTCCAGATTGTGTAATAGACGTTCCTTCTTTGAAGAAGGATTAGGACACAAGGATGGAACAACAATCTCTTGATTGATATTCTTGTTAGATACCACCTTAGGTAAAAACCCAGGTTTGGTACGTAGGACTACCTTATCTGAATGGAAAATCAGATAAGGAGAATCACATTGTAAGGCAGATAACTCGGAGACTCTGCGAGCCGAGGAAATAGCTACCAAAAAAAGAACTTTCCAAGATAAAAGTTTGTTATCTATGGAATGAAGAGGTTCAAACGGAACTCCTTGAAGAACCTTAAGAACCAAATTTAAGCTCCATGGTAGACCAACAGGTTTAAACACAGGCTTGATTCTAACTAAAGCCTGACAAAATGCCTGAACGTCTGGAATATCTGCCAGACGCTTGTGCAAAAGAATAGACAGAGCAGAAATCTGTCCCTTTAATGAACTAGCTGACAATCCTTTTTCCAAACCTTCTTGGAGAAAGGATAATATCCTGGGAATCCTGACTTTACTCCATGAGTAACCCTTGGATTCACACCAATAAAGATATTTATGCCATATCTTATGATAAATTTTCCTGGTGACAGGCTTTCATGCCTGTATTAAGGTATCAATGACTGACTCGGAGAAGCCACGCTTTGATAAAATCAAGCGTTCAATCTCCATGCAGTCAGTCTCAGAGAAATTAGATTTGGATGGTGGAAAGGACCCTGAAGTAGAAGGTCCTGTCTCAGAGGCAGAGTCCATGGTGGAAAGGATGACATCTCCACTAGATCTGCATACCAGGTCCTGCGTGGCCACGCAGGCGCTATCAAAATCACCGATGCTCTCTCCTGCTTGACCTTGGCAATCAGTCGAGGGAGCAGAGGAAACGGTGGAAACACATAAGCCAGGTTGAAAGACCAAGGCGCTGCTAGAGCATCTATCAGCGTCGCCTTGGGATCCCTGGACCTGGATCCGTAACAAGGAAGCTTGGCGTTCTGGCGCGACGCCATGAGATCCAGTTCTCGTTTGCCCCAACGATGAATCAATTGTGCAAACACCTCCGGATGGAGTTCCCACTCCCCCGGATGAAAAGTCTGACGACTTAGAAAATCCGCCTCCCAGTTCTTTACACCTGGGATATGAATAGCTGATAGGTGGCAAGAGTGAATCTCTGCCCAGTTAATTATTTTGAAACTTCTAACATCGCCAGGGAACTTCTTGTTCCCCCTTGATGGTTGATGTAAGCCACAGTCGTGATGTTGTCCGACTGAAATCTGATGTACCTCAGAGTTGCTAACTGAGACCAAGCCTGAAGAGCATTGAATATCGCTCTCAGTTCCAGAATATTTATTGGAAGGAGTGTCTCCTCCTGAGTCCACAATCCCTGAGCCTTCAGGGAGTTCCAGACTGCACCCCAACCTAGAAGGCTGGCATCTGTTGTTACAATTGTCCAATCTGGCCTGCGAAAGGTCATACCCTCAGACAGGTGGACCCGAGATAGCCACCAGAGAAGAGAATCCCTGGTCTCTTGATCCAGATTTAGTAGAGGGGACAAATCTGTGTAATCCCCGTTCCACTGACCGAGCATGCATAGTTGCAGCGGTCTGAGATGTAAGCGTGCAAACGGCACTATGTCCATTGCCGCTACAATTAAGCCGATTACTTCCATGCACTGAGCCACCGAAGGGCGTGGAATGGAATGAAGAACACGGGAGGAATTTAGAAGCTTTGATAACCTGGACTCCGTCAGGTAAATTTTCATTTCTACAGAATCTATTAGAGTCCCTAGGAAGGAAACTCTTGTGAGTGGGGATAGAGAACTCTTTTCTTCGTTCACTTTCCACCCATGCGACCTCAGAAATGCCAGTACTAAGTCTGTATGAGACTTGGCAATTTGGAAGTTTGACGCCTGTATCAGGATGTCGTCTAAATAAGGGGCCACTGCTATGCCCCGCGGCCTTAGGACCGCCAGAAGCGACCCTAGAACCTTTGTAAAGATTCTTGGGGCTGTAGCTAATCCAAAGGGAAGAGCTACAAACTGGTAATGCCTGTCTAGAAAGGCAAACCTGAGAAACCGATGATGATCTTTGTGTATCGGAATGTGAAGATAAGCATCCTTTAGATCCACTGTAGTCATATATTGACCCTCCTGGATCATAGGTAGGATGGTACGAATAGTTTCCATCTTGAATGATGGAACTCTGAGGAATTTGTTTAAGATCTTTAGATCCAAAATTGGTCTGAAGGTTCCCTCTTTTTTGGGAACCACAAACAGATTTGAGTAAAAACCCTGTCCCTGTTCCTCCTTTGGAACTGGATGGATCATTCCCATAACTAGGAGGTCTCGTACACAGTGTAAGAACGCCTCTCTCTTTATCTGGTTTGCAGATAATTGTGAAAGGTGAAATCTCCCTTTTGGGGGGGAAGCTTTGAAGTCCAGAAGATATCCCTGGGATATAATTTCCAACGCCCAGGGATCCTGAACATCTCTTGCCCACGCCTGGGCGAAGAGTGAAAGTCTGCCCCCTACTAGATCCGTTACCGGATAGGGGGCCGTTCCTTCATGCTGTCTTAGAGGCAGCAGCAGGCTTTTTGACCTGGTTACCTTTGTTCCAGGTCTGGTTTGGTCTCCAGACCATCTTGGACTGAGCAAAAGTTCCCTCTTGTTTTGCATTAGAGGAAGTTGATGCCGCACCTGCCTTGAAGTTTCGAAAGGCACGGAAATTAGACTGTTTGGCCCTTGGTTTGGACCTGTCCTGAGGAAGGGCATGACCTTTTCCTCCAGTGATATCAGAAATAATCTCCTTCAAACCAGGCCCGAATAGGGTCTGCCCCTTGAAGGGAATGTTAAGCAGCTTAGATTTTGAAGTCACGTCAGCTGACCATGATTTAAGCCATAGCGCCCTGCGCGTCTGTATAGCAAAACCAGAATTCTTAGCCGTTAGTTTAGTCAAATGAACAATGGCATCAGAAACAAAAGAATTGGCTAGCTTAAGTTTGCAAAGTATGTCATCCAATGGAGTCTCTACCTGTAAAGCCTCTTCCAGAGACTCAAACCAGAACGCCGCAGCAGCAGTGACAGGAGCAATGCATGCAAGGGGCTGTAAGATAAAACCTTGTTGAATAAACATTTTCTTAAGGTAACCTTCTAATTTTTTATCCATTGGATCTGAAAAAGCACAACTGTCCTCGACAGGGATAGTAGTACGCTTTGCTAGAGTAGAAACTGCTCCCTCCACTTTAGGGACTGTCTGCTATAAGTCCCGAGTGGTGGCGTCTATAGGAAACATTTTTCTAAAAATAGGAGGGGGAGAGAACGGCACACCTGGTCTATCCCATTCCTTAGTAATAATTTCTGTAAACCTTTTAGGTATTGGAAAAACATCAGTACACACCGGCACTGCAAAGTATTTATCCAGTCTACACAATTTCTCTGGTACTGCAAATGTGTCACAGTCATTCAGAGCAGCTAAAACCTCCCTGAGCAATACGCGGAGGTGTTCAAGCTTAAATTTAAATGTAGAAATATCAGAATCAGGTATCTTTCCTGAGTCAGAAATATCACCCACAGACTGAAGCTCTCCTTCCTCAGCTTCTGCATATTGTGAGGCAGTATCAGACATGGTTCTTAAAGCGTCAGTATGCTCTGCATTTCGTCTAACCCCAGAGCTATCTCGCTTACCTCTAAATTCAGGTAGTCTGGCTAATACCGCTGACAGTGTATTATCCATGACTGCCGCCATGTCTTGTAAAGTAATCGCTATGGGCGCCCTTGATGTACTTGGCGCCATTTGAGCGTGAGTCCCTTGAGCGGGAGTCAAAGGGTCTGACACGTGCGGAGAGTTAGTCGACATAACTTCCCCCTCGTCAGATTCCTCTGGTGATAATTTTTTTAAAGACAGAATATGATCTTTATTGCTTAAAGTGAAATCAGTACATTTGGTACACATTCTAAGAGGGGGTTCCACCATGGCCTTTAAACATAATGAACAAGGAGTTTCCTCTATGTCAGACATGTTTGTACAGACTAGCAATGAGACTAGCAAGCTTGGAAAACACTTTAAATCAAGTTAACAAGCAAATATAAAAAATGGTACTGTGCCTTTAAGAGAAACAAATTTTGTCAAAATTTGAAAAACAGTGAAAAAAGGCAGTAAATCAAACAAAATTTTTACAGTGTATGTAATAAGCTAACAGAGCATTGCACCCACTTGCAAATGGATGATTAACCCCTTAGTTCAAAAAACGGATCAAAAAAACAACATAGATGTTTTTTAACAGTCACAATCAACTGCCACAGCTCTGCTGTGGCCCTACCTTCCCCAATAAACGACTTTAGGCCCTTTGGATATGTTCTGCAGCATTCAGGGGACTTCTGAGGAAAACTGGATGTCTCAGTCTGTAATTTTAACTGCGCAAAAAAGCGCTAAAATAGGCCCCTCCCACTCATACAACAGTGGAAAGCCTCAGGAAACTGTTTCTAGGCAAAAATAAAGCCAGCCATGTGGAAAAAACTAGGCCCCAATAAAGTTTTATCACCAAAGCATATATAAAAACGATTAAACATGCCAGCAAACGTTTTATATTGCATTTTTATAAGGGTATTACCCCTGAGAGTAAGCATGATACCAGTCGTTATTAAATCACTGTATTCAGGCTTAACTTAAATTAATCCAATCCTAGAAAAAATTATAACTGCACATACCTCATAGCAGAGTAAACTGCACGCCATTCTCCCGCTGAAGTTACCTCTCTCCTCAGACATATGTGAGAACAGCAATGGATCTTAGTTACAACCTGCTAAGATCATAGAAAACTCAGGAAGACTCTTCTTCTATTTCTGCCTGAGATAAAATAGTACAACTCCGGTACCATTTAAAAATAACAAACTTTTGATTGAAGAAAATAAACTAACTATTTTTCACCACTCTCTCTTACTACCTCCATGCGTGTTGAGAGTTGCAAGAGAATGACTGGATATGGCAGTTAGGGGAGGAGCTATATAACAGCTCTGCTGTGGGTGTCCTCTTGCAACTTCCTGTTGGGAATGAGAATATCCCACAAGTAATGGATGATCCGTGGACTGGATACACCTTACAAGAGAAACAGTGTGTGAAAAAAAGTGTAAATAAAAGCTTATATTTTTTTAATAAAATTTCCAAAAATCTGTCAAATTACTTACACTTTAGTGTTGCCAAGTGAAGCCTGCTCCACCCCCCTTATCAGTGTCCAAGTCCAAACCTTGTGCTATCATATAACAAGATGTGCATGTGAGGATAATTACTTATGCAAGAAAGAGGGTTGAGAAGGGACAGCAGGTACTGCCATTGTTTGTTGCCAAGAGGCTTGCTCGTTTCCATGGGGATAATGTCACATGCTTTGTGAAAGCTTCAGCATTATACTGTGTACTGCTTTAGTCAGGTGTCATGTGACTCTGCCCACTACCGTGCATGTGAGCATTCTGCAGAAGCTATGGTCTGGATAGCACCTTCAATATATGGAAATGCCCAGGGGGGGAGCTTGCTGCAAACAAAACTATGCCTGAATGAAAGGGCTTAATGGAGATTATTAAATAAACAGTTTTGCAGGTAAGCTTTGGCTGCATTATATATTTAGATACTTATGTTATTTCATACTGTTTTATGTCCCTTTAAATATGAAGTTTTGAAAGAGGTAAAATGGCTACAGTACAAAATTCATGATGTGGATCCTGGTATGCTTGATCAGTTATAATGTTGCTTTATTTTTTATTTAATGACAATATACCGGGCAATATTTGAGCTCCATACTGATTGCATTTTTGTGCTCAGCTGGCTCTATATGTTTCACATTAGAAATAAAAAGAACAGTAATGAATATCTCAAATAACACATAATTGGAACCAATTCCTAGAGAAAAATAGTTCAAACTTAACTTTTACTATTAATAAAAACAGAATTTATGCTTACCTGATAAATTACTTTCTCCAACGGTGTGTCCGGTCCACGGCGTCATCCTTACTTGTGGGATATTCTCTTCCCCAACAGGAAATGGCAAAGAGTCCCAGCAAAGCTGGTCACATGATCCCTCCTAGGCTCCGCCCACCCCAGTCATTCGACCGACGGACAGGAGGAAATATATATAGGAGAAACCATATGATACCGTGGTGACTGTAGTTAGAGAAAATAATTCATCAGACCTGATTAAAAACCAGGGCGGGCCGTGGACCGGACACACCGTTGGAGAAAGTAATTTATCAGGTAAGCATAAATTCTGTTTTCTCCAATATTGGTGTGTCCGGTCCACGGCGTCATCCTTACTTGTGGGAACCAATACCAAAGCTTTAGGACACGGATGAAGGGAGGGAGCAAATCAGGTCACCTAAATGGAAGGCACCACGGCTTGCAAAACCTTTCTCCCAAAAATAGCCTCCAAAGAAGCAAAAGTATCAAATTTGTAAAATTTGGCAAAAGTGTGCAGTGAAGACCAAGTCGCTGCCTTACATATCTGGTCAACAGAAGCCTCGTTCTTGAAGGCCCATGTGGAAGCCACAGCCCTAGTGGAGTGAGCTGTGATTCTTTCAGGAGGCTGCCGTCCGGCAGTCTCATAAGCCAATCGGATAATGCTTTTAAGCCAAAAGGAAAGAGAGGTAGAAGTCGCTTTTTGACCTCTCCTTTTACCAGAATAAACAACAAACAAGGAAGATCTTTGTCTGAAATCTTTAGTAGCCTCTAAATAGAATTTTAGAGCACGGACTACGTCCAAATTGTGTAACAAACGTTCCCTTCTTTGAAACTGGATTCGGACACAAAGAAGGTACAACTATCTCCTGGTTAATATTTTTGTTGGAAACAACTTTCAGAAGAAAACCAGGCTTAGTACGCAAAACCACCTTATCTGCATGGAACACCAGATAGGGCGGAGAACACTGCAGAGCAGATAACTCTGAAACTCTTCTAGCAGAAGAAATTGCAACCAAAAACAAAACTTTCCAAGATAATAACTTAATATCTACGGAATGTAAGGGTTCAAACGGAACCCCTTGAAGAACTGAAAGAACTAGATTTAGACTCCAGGGAGGAGTCAAAGGTCTGTAAACAGGCTTGATCCTAACCAGAGCCTGAACAAATGCTTGAACATCTGGCACAGCTGCCAGTCTTTTGTGAAGTAAAACAGATAAAGCAGAGATCTGTCCCTTCAGAGAACTTGCAGATAATCCTTTCTCCAAACCTTCTTGTAGAAAGGATAGAATCTTAGGAATTTTTATCTTGTTCCATGGGAATCCTTTAGATTCACACCAACAGATATATTTTTTCCATATTTTATGGTAAATTTTTCTAGTTACAGGCTTTCTAGCCTGAATCAGAGTATCTATTACAGAATCTGAAAACCCACGCTTTGATAAAATTAAGCGTTCAATCTCCAAGCCGTCAGTTGGAGGGAAACCAGATTCGGATGTTCGAATGGACCCTGAACAAGAAGGTCCTGTCTCAAAGGTAGCTTCCATGGTGGAGCCGATGACATATTCACCAGGTCTGCATACCAAGTCCTGCGTGGCCACGCAGGAGCTATCAAGATCACCGAGGCCCTCTCCTGATTGATCCTGGCTACCAGCCTGGGGATGAGAGGAAACGGTGGGAATACATAAGCTAGGTTGAAGGTCCAAGGTGCTACTAGTGCATCTACTAGAGTCGCCTTGGGATCCCTGGATCTGGACCCGTAGCAAGGAACCTTGAAGTTCTGACGAGACGCCATCAGATCCATGTCTGGAATGCCCCATAATTGAGTTATTTGGGCAAAGATTTCCGGATGGAGTTCCCACTCCCCCGGATGGAATGTCTGACGACTCAGAAAATCTGCTTCCCAATTTTCCACTCCTGGGATGTGGATCGCAGACAAGTGGCAGGAGTGATCCTCCGCCCATTGAATTATCTTGGTCACTTCTTTCATCGCCAGGGAAGTCCTTGTTCCCCCCTGATGATTGATATATGCAACGGTCGTCATGTTGTCTGACTGAAACCTTATGAATTTGGCCTTTGCTAGTTGAGGCCAAGCTCTGAGAGCATTGAATATCGCTCTCAGTTCCAGAATGTTTATCAGGAGAAGAGACTCTTCCCGAGACCATAGACCCTGAGCTTTCAGGGATTCCCAGACTGCGCCCCAGCCCACTAGGCTGGCGTCGGTCGTGAAAATGACCCACTCTGGTCTGCGGAAGCTCATTCCCTGTGACAGATTGTCCAGGGTCAGCCACCAACGGAGTGAATCTCTGGTCTTTTGATCTACTTGAATCGTCGGAGACAAGTCTGTATAATCCCCATTCCACTGTCTGAGCATGCACAGTTGTAATGGTCTTAGATGAATTCGTGCAAAAGGAACTATGTCCATTGTTGCAACCATAAATCCTATTACTTCCATGCACTGCGCTTTGGAAGGACGAGGAACAGAAAGAAGTACTTGACAAGAGCTTAGAAGTTTTGATTTTCTGACCTCTGTCAGAAAAATCCTAATTTCTAAGGAATCTATTATTGTTCCCAAGAAGGGAACTCTTGTTGACGGGGACAGAGAACTTTTTTCTTTGTTCACCTTCCATCCGTGAGATCTGAGAAAGGCTAGGACGATGTCCGTATGAGCCTTTGCTTTTGACAGGGACGACGCTTGAATCAGGATGTCGTCCAAGTAAGGTACTACTGCAATGCCCCTTGGTCTTAGAACCGCTAGAAGGGACCCTAGTACCTTTGTGAAAATCCTTGGAGCAGTGGCTAATCCAAATGGAAGTGCCACAAACTGGTAATGCTTGTCCAGAAAAGCGAACCTTAGGAACTGATGATGTTCCTTGTGGATAGGAATATGTAGGTACGCATCCTTTAAATCCACGGTAGTCATAAATTGATTTTCCTGGATAGTAGGTAGGATCGTTCGAATAGTTTCCATTTTGAACGATGGTACCCTGAGAAATTTGTTTAGGATCTTTAGATCCAAAATTGGTCTGAATGTTCCCTCTTTTTTGGGAACTATGAACAGATTGGAATAAAATCCCATTCCTTGTTCTCTTATTGGAACTGGATGTATCACTCCCATCTTTAACAGGTCTTCTACACAATGTAAGAATGCCTGTCTCTTTATTTGGTTTGAAGATAATTGAGACCTGTGGAACCTTCCCCTTGGGGGTAGTTCCTTGAATTCCAGGAGATAACCTTGAGAAACTATTTCTAGCGCCCAAGGATCCTGAACATCTCTTGCCCAAGCCTGAGCAAAGAGAGAAAGTCTGCCCCCCACTAGATCCGGTCCCGGATCGGGGGCTATCCCTTCATGCTGTTTTGGTAGCAGTGGTAGGCTTCTTGGCCTGCTTACCCTTGTTCCAGCCTTGCATTGGTTTCCAGGCTGGTTTGGGTTGTGAAGTATTACCCTCTTGCTTAGAGGATACAGAATTAGAGACTGGTCCGTTTCTGCGAAAGGGACGAAAATTAGGCTTATTATTAGCCTTAAAAGACCTATCCTGTGGGAGGGCGTGGCCCTTTCCCCCAGTGATGTCTGAAATAATCTCTTTCAAATCAGGTCCAAATAATGTTTTACCTTTGAAAGGAATGTTAAGCAATTTTGTCTTGGAAGACACATCCGCTGACCAAGACTTTAGCCAAAGCACTCTGCGCGCCACGACAGCAAACCCTGAATTTTTCGCCGCTAATCTAGCTAATTGCAAAGCGGCATCTAAAACAAAAGAGTTAGCCAATTTAAGTGCTTGAACTCTGTCCATAACCTCCTCATACGAAGATTCTTTACTGAGCGATTTTTCTAGTTCCTCGAACCAGAAACACGCTGCCGTAGTGACAGGAACAATGCATGAAATTGGTTGTAGAAGGTAACCTTGCTGTACAAAAATCTTTTTAAGCAAACCCTCTAATTTCTTATCCATAGGATCTTTGAAAGCACAACTATCTTCGATAGGAATAGTAGTGCGTTTGTTTAGAGTAGAAACCGCCCCCTCAACCTTGGGGACTGTCTGCCATAAGTCCTTTCTGGGGTCGACTATAGGAAATAATTTCTTAAATATAGGGGGGGGAACAAAAGGTATGCCGGGCCTTTCCCACTCTTTATTTACTATGTCCGCCACCCGCTTGGGTATAGGAAAAGCGTCGGGGGGCACCGGAACCTCTAGGAACTTGTCCATCTTACATAATTTCTCTGGAATGACCAAATTGTCACAATCATCCAGAGTAGATAACACCTCCTTAAGCAGTGCGCGGAGATGTTCTAATTTAAATTTAAATGTCACAACATCAGGTTCAGCTTGATGAGAAATTTTTCCTGAATCTGAAATTTCTTCATCAGACAAAACCTCCCTCATGGCCCCTTGAAATTGGTGTGAGGGTATATCAGAACAGTTATCATCAGCGCCCTCTTGCTCTTCAGTGTTTAAAACAGAGCAATCGCGCTTTCTCTGATAAGTAGGCATTTTGGATAAAAGATTTGCTATGGAGTTATCCATTACAGCCGTTAATTGTTGCATGGTAATAAGTATTGGCGCACTAGATGTACTAGGGGCCTCCTGTGTGGGCATAACTGGTGTAGACACAGAAGGGGATGATGTAGTATCATGTTTACTCCCCTCATTTGAGGAATCATCTTGGGCAATATCATTATCTGTTGCATTACTGTCCTTACTTTGTTTGGACACTATGGCACAATTATCACATAAATTTAAATGGGGAGACACATTGGCTTTCATACATATAGAACATAGCTTATCTGATGGTACAGACATGTTAAACAGGCTTAAACTTGTCAACAAAGCACAAAAAAACGTTTTAAAATAAAACCGTTACTGTCACTTTAAATTTCAAACTGAAAACACTTTATTACTGAATATGTGAAAAAGTATGAAGGAATTGTTCAAAATTCACCAAAATTTCACCACAGTGTCTTAAAGCATTAAAAGTATTGCACACCAAATTTCAGAGCTTTAACCCTTAAATTAACGGAACCGGAGCCGTTTTTACATTTAACCCCTATACAGTCCCAGAATGAGGCTCTGTCTATAACTAGAAAGGCCCCCATCTGAAAAAGGTGTCCAACACAGTGCCTGACGTTTTTCTAAACGTTCCCCAAGATTATAATACCAATAATTAGTTAGAATCTGCATAATATGCCTAGTAAAGCAATTGTTTTAGCCCAGAAAAATGTCTACCAGTTTTTAAGCCCTTTTTGAAGCCCTTTATTCTTTTATGTTTAACTAAGAAAATGGCTTACCGGTCCCCATGAGGGGAAATGACAGCCTTCCAGCATTACATGGTCTTGTTAGAAATATGGCTAGTCATACCTTAAGCAGAAAAGACTGCTAACTGTTTCCCCCAACTGAAGTTACTTCATCTCAACAGTCCTGTGTGGAAACAGCAATCGATTTTAGTTACTGTCTGCTAAAATCATCTTCCTCTTACAAACAGAAATCTTCATCCTTTTCTGTTTCAGAGTAAATAGTACATACCAGCACTATTTTAAAATAACAAACACTTGATAGAAGAATAAAACTACATTTAAACACCAAAAAACTCTTAACCATCTCCGTGGAGATGTTGCCTGTGCAACGGCAAAGAGAATGACTGGGGTGGGCGGAGCCTAGGAGGGATCATGTGACCAGCTTTGCTGGGACTCTTTGCCATTTCCTGTTGGGGAAGAGAATATCCCACAAGTAAGGATGACGCCGTGGACCGGACACACCAATATTGGAGAAATTATGTATTCAAATAATTTATTAAAAAACATAAATTATGCTTACCTGATAATTTCATTTCCATCTGTACGAGGAGAGTCCACGGCTTCATTCATTACTTGTGGGAAACAAATACCCAAGCTTTAGAGGACACTGAATGAAAAAACGGGAGGGTAAAAAAGAGGCGGACCCTATTCGGAGGGCACCACAGCCTGAAAAACCTGTCTCCCAAAAGCTGCTTCAGTCGAAGCAAAAGCGTCAAATTTGGAAAACTTTGAAAAAGTTTGAAAAAGTATGCAAGGAGAACCAGGTAGCCGGCTTACCAATCTGCTCCACAGATGTATGATTGCATTATAAATTGGGAAAGTTAGTTTATTAGTTTTCGGTCCCCAGCATAGCGCGCCAAGATGTGTATAGCCCGTTAGGTCATGTTCCAAGCGAACCCAAGCCTTTTGGTTGTAATTGGAGAACCAGGCCATTATTTGTAGGAAAATTGACTGTCTATATCTAGTTAGATTAGGGACTCCCAGCCCACCTTGTTTAAAAGTTAGGCACATAATGTGCTTATTAATTCTTGCAGGTTTTTTATTCCATATATAGTCTAGTATTTGTTTCTGTAGGGTGTTGAGAAAAAGGGTAGGGAGAGGGAATGGTAGGGTTTGTAGGAGATATAGAATTTTTGGAAGAATTTATTCTCCCTAGCCATGATATATTTCGGGAGCGCCACGAGGACATTTCGGCTATCAGAGTTTTTTGTAATGGTTTAAAATTAGATTCAAATATATCATTTAAGTATGGGGTCAGGGAAATACCTAAGTATTTTATTTTTTTTACTTGCCACTTAAAAGGGCAGATTTGTTTTATCAGACATATGTCGTCAGGGGGTAACGAGACGTTGAGAATTTCTGACTTGGATTTATTGATTAGAAAGTTTGAAACTGAGCTGAACTCCGAAAAAGAATGCAGGCGTGGGGGGATTGAGGCTGCTGGATTTGAAAGAAAAAATAAGATGTCATCAGCGTAGAGCATTATCTTATGTGTAGTGTTTTGTATCTGTATACCCTTAATATCTTGTTGGGCACGTATCTGTATGGCAAAAGCCTCCACCAGGCAAGCGAAAAGTAAGGGAGAAAGGGGGCACCCTTGTCTGGTGCCATTTGAAATAATAAACGAGTAGGAGAAGGTTCCGTTTAATTTAACTTTGGCACTTGGATTAACATATAGGGCAAATATTTTAGAGATGATAGGCTCCCCGAGCCCAAATTTTATCAATACCGATTTAAGGAAGTGCCAACAGACGCGGTCGAAAGCTTTTTCCGCGTCCATTGACAGTATGGCTAGGGGAAGTTGTTTAGATGATGCATATTCAATAAGGTGGAGGGCCCTGATCGTAAAACCCACTTGGTCGTTAACAATAATATCCGGTAGAATTTGGTTCAATCGGATAGCTAGAAGTTTTGCATATATCTTCACTTCAGAATTCAGTAAAGATATAGGCCTATAATTTTCTACCCTATCAAGACTCTTTCCGGGCTTTGGAATGACGGATATATGTGCTTCAAGTGCTTGTTTGGGGAATGGGTTATTTTCTGAGAAAAATGGGTAAAATGTGCGGGATTAGGTGTTCTTTCAGTTTTTTGTAATAATAATTGGTGAAACCATCTGGCCCCGGGGCTTTGCCAGTCGGTAGGTCTTTAATGACCTTTTCTAGCTCCTCGTTGGTAAAGGGTTTATTAAGGGAGTCGGATTGTTCATTAGAAATTTGGGGAAACTTTAGTTTATCTAGATAGGCATTTATTCTCTGTTGTTTAGTCTGAGATATGATATGTTCTGAAGCTGTATCTGGAGATGTTAAATTATATAAAGATTCATAGTAGGATCTAAAGGCTTCAGCTATTTGTTCGGTTGTAGAGCATTTTCTTTGGTCTTTGCCCTTTATCTCCAGTATGAAGGCTTTATATTTTTTCCGTTTCAGTTTACGTGCAAACAAGCGACTACATTTGTTATCCCCATCGTAATAGGATTGCTGTAATTTAAGAGCTTGGGTTTTATATTCGTAAGCTAAAAGGGTTTTAATAAGAGAAGAGTCTGGACACTGTCTCACCCTCTTGGCCTTTCAAACTAGACTAAGATCTCTCCACTTAGTCGATAAAGGAAAACAAATATTGGAATTTATGAAAGGCGCTGCTGCAGCTGAGGGTAATTTGCTTGTTTAATATTAAAATTTATAAAGAGGTATTAATTACCATGTATCACATAAATGAACCTTTATGGGTTATGTTAAATATTATATGTATAATAAAAAACAATTTGGAAGTAAAAACATTAAATGAATATTTAATCAATATATGGTAAAAAGAATAAAAAATGAATAGTAAGTTGTGGCCACAACCGTATTGCGCTAATATAAAAACACTAACCAATCTTAGATAAAAAGACAATGCTTATCTATGCTGATCTGAATGCTGAATCTAAATATGTGCCTTTATCAAGAACTTGATAAAGGCACGTATAGTGCTGAAACGCGTAGACCGACTGAAAAAGTTATCTGTGGAGTTATTCGACCATCACCTACTGACCAACTTCTATCAATAGAATCCAGGAGGACTAAGGACATAAAGGATCTAGCGGTCTGTTCCGCCAACATACAAGCCAAGAGAGAAACAGAAGGACCTAGCTGCAACAGACAGTGAAGCAGCTGTGAGTACTTCCGCCACATACAGCTTTAACGCCGGCCAGGGAGCACAGCCAGGTAAGTCTGTCTATCAGCTGAAGTTTTTCATCTAACACTGAATATCTATGAACTCATAAGGAAGTCACTATTACAACTGGATCACAACATTAGCATAATAGCTACCATTACTAAAATAGCTGTACACTGCACAATCAACAGGATATTCACCTACCTATTTACACGGGTTTAAGAATTGCACTTCATAAACTTTGCTCATACCTTGACATTTGTCTACATCTATTCCGAAGATTATCTCCATTTATATCAACATTGATGATTTAAAATATGTATGTATACATCCTATATATCGATACAAATCAGGATTAATACACGGACATTTTTGGAACGGATCTATATTTTTTGATACTTTTTGTAACAAACTATTCTCATTCTTATTTATTTGTATAACAGAGGGAAATTTAATTGTATAAATTTCTATTTTACACATTGCACTTTTGAAATTGCACGTTAGTTAGTATTAGATACAGCATTTAGATTCAGCATTCAGATCAGCATAGATCAGCATAGTCTTTTTATCTAAGATTGGTTAGTGTTTTTATATAAGCGCAATACGGTTGTGGCCACAACTTACTATTCATTTTTATTCTTTGTACCATATATTGATTAAATATTCATTTAATGTTTTTACTTGCAAATTGTGTTTTATTATACATATAATATTTAACATAACCCATAGAGCTTCATTTATGTGATACATGGTAATTAATACCTCTTTATAAATTTTAATATTAAACAAGCAAATTACCCTCAACTAAGAGGGTTTTAACTTTGTTCCTTTGAATTTCCAAGTTTTCTTTGATGATGGAGTTATTAGGGTATTTTATTTGGTCTGATTCTAAGTCTGTAATCTCATCTAGAGTTTTCTTTAGGCTCGCATTATTCACTTTAGTTTGATGAGATTTAATACTCAAAAATTCACTCCTATGCACACAATTATGAGCCTCCCAGAGGGTTCTATCATCCAATACCGTGCCCTTATAAATAGCAAAGTATTCAATAAGTGTTTTTTCCACTTTTGTGTAGTAAATTGGATCATCGAGCACGTTCTCATCTAATTTCCATTGGAAGGGAAAAAGTGGGGCTGTAGACCAAGAAAGGGTACATGCAATCATGGAATGGTCGGACCAAACTCTGGGAAGAATAACAAAATTTATGCTTACCTGATAAATTTCTTTCTCTTGTGGTGTATCCAGTCCACGGGTTCATCCATTACTTGTGGGATATTCTTCTTCCCAACAGGAAGTTGCAAGAGGACACCCACAGCAGAGCTGTCTATATAGATCCTCCCCTAACCCCCACCTCCAGTCATTCGACTGAAGACAAGTAAGAAAAATGAGAAACTATAGGGTGCAGTGGTGACTGTAGTTTTAAAAATAAAAACACCTGCCTTAAAGTGACAGGGCGGGCCGTGGACTGCATACACCACAAGAGAAAGAAATTTATCAGGTAAGCATAAATTTTGTTTTCTCTTGTAAGGTGTATCCAGTCCACGGGTTCATCCATTACTTGTGGGATACCAATACCAAAGCTTTAGGACACGGATGAAGGGAGGGACAAGGCAGGAACTTAAACGGAAGGCACCACTGCCTGTAAGACCTTTCTCCCAAAAATAGCCTCCGAAGAAGCAAAGGTATCATATTTTAGCAAAAGTATGAAGCGAAGACCAAGTCGCCGCCTTACAAATCTATTCAACAGAGGCCTCATTTTTAAAAGCCCATGTGGAAGCTACCGCTCTAGTAGAATGAGCTGTAAGTCTTTCAGGAGGCTGCTGGCCAGCAGTCTCATAAGATAACCGGATTATGCTTCTCAGCCAAAAAGAAAGAGAAGTTGCCGAAGCCTTTTGGCCTCTCCTGCTTCCAGAGTAGACAACAAACAATGCAGATGTTTGACGAAAATCCTTAGTTGCTTGTAAATAAAACTTAAAGCACGAACCACGTCAAGATTGTGTAACAGATGTTCCTTCTTTAAAGAAGGATTAGGACACAGTGACAGAACAACAATTTCCTGATTGATATTCTTATTAGATACTACCTTAGGAAGAAACCCAGGTTTGGTACGCAAAAGTACCTTATCTGCATGGAAGATCAGATAAGGGGAATCACACTGTAAGGCAGATAACTCTGAAACTCTTCGAGCCGAAGAGATAGCTACCAAAAACAGAACTTTCCAAGATAAAAGCTTGATATCTATGGGATGCAAAGGATCAAACGGAACCCCTTGAAGAACTTTAAGAACTAAATTTAAACTCCATGGCGGAGCAACAGGTTTAAACACAGGCTTGATTCTAACTAAAGCCTGACAAAACGCCTGAACGTCTGGAACATCTGCCAGACGCTTGTGCAAAAGAATAGACAGAGCAGAAATGTGTCCCTTTAAGGAACTAGCTGATAATCCCTTTTCCAATCCTTCTTGGAGAAAAGATAATATCCTAGGAATCCTGACCTTACTCCATGAGTAACCCTTTGATTCACACCAATGAAGATATTTACTCCAAATTTTATGATAGATTTTCCTGGTGACAGGCTTTCGAGCCTGAATCAAGGTATCAATGACCGACTCGGAGAAACCACGTATTGATAAAATCAAGCGTTTAATCTCCAAGCAGTCAGACGCAGAGAAATTAGATTAGATGTTTGAATGGACCTTGGAGTAGAAGGTCCTGCCTCAGCGGCAGAGTCCATGGTGGAAAGGATGACATGTCCACCAGATCTGCATACAAAGTCCTGCGTGGCCACGTAGGTGCTATCAAAATCACCGAAGCTCTCTCCTGCTTGATCTTGGCAATCAGACGAGGGAGGAGAGGAAATGGTGGAAACACATAAGCCAGGCTGAAGGACCAGGGCACTGCTAGAGCATCTATCAGCGCTGCCTGGGGATCCCTTGACCTGGACCCGTAACAAGGAAGCTTGGCGTTCTGACGAGACGCCATCAGATCCAGTTCTGGTTTGCCCCATAGTTGAATCAGCTGGGCAAATACCTCCGGATGGAGCTCCCACTCCCCCGGATGAAAGGTCTGCCGACATAGAAAATCCGCCTCCCAGTTCTCTACTCCTGGGATATGGATAGCTGAGAGATGGCAAGAGTGAACCTCTGCCCATAGAATTATCTTTGAAACCTCCAACATTGCCGGGGGACTCCTTGTTCCCCCCTGATGGTTGATATAGGCTACAGTCGTGATATTGTCCGATTGAAATCTGATGAACCTGGCCGCAGCTAGTTGAGGCCAAGCCTGAAGAGCATTGAATATCGCTTAGTTCCAGAATGTTTATCGGAAGGAGGGCTTCCTCCTGAGTCAACGAACCCTGAGCCTTCAGGGAATTCGAGACTGCTCCCCAGCCCAGAAGGCTGGCATCTGTCGTCACTATAGTCCACTCTGGTCTGCGGAAACTCATTCCCCTGGACAGATGGACCCGAGATAACCACCAGAGAAGAGAATCCCTGGTCTCTTGATCCAGAATTAACAGAGGAGACAAATCTGTGTAGTCCCTATTCCACTGATTGAGCATGCAAAGTTGCAGTGGTCTGAGATGTAGGCTGGCAAACAGAACTATGTCCATTGCCGCTACCATTAAGCCGATCATTTCCATACACTGAGCCACTGACAGCCGAGAAGTGGAATGAAGAGCACGGCAAGAAGTTAGAAGCTTTAATATCCTGACCTCTGTCAGAAAAATTTTCATTTCTACTGAATCTATCAGAGTTCCTAGGAAGGAAACTCTTGTGAGAGGAGAGAGAGAACTCTTTTCTCTGTTCACTTTCCACCCGTGAGATCTCAGAAAGGCCAGAACAATGTCCGTATGGGACTTGGAGATTTGTAAAGTCGACGCCTGGATTAGAATGTCGTCTAGGTAAGGAGCCACCGCTATGCCCCGTGGCCTTAGAACCGCCAGAAGAGACCCTAGAACCTTCATAAAGATTCTTGGCGCCGTGGCTAACCCAAAGGGAAGAGCCACAAACTGGTAATGCCTGTCTAGGAAGGCAAACCTTAGGAACTGATGATGATCTCTGTGATTCGGAATGTGGAGATAAGCATCCTTTAAGTCCACGGTAGTCATATATTGACCCTCCTGGATCATAGGGAGGATGGTTCAGATTGTCTCCATCTTGAAGGATGGGACCCTGAGAAATTTGTTTAGGATCTTGAGATCCTAGATTGGTCTGAAAGTTCCCTCTTTTTGGGGAACTATAAACAGGTTTGAATAGAAACCCTGACCCTGTTCCTCCCTTGGAACTGGGTGGATCACTCCCATAACCAGTAGGTCTTGAACACAACGTAAGAATGCCTCTCTCTTTATCTGGTTTGCAGATAGTTGTGAGAGATGAAATGTCCCCTTTGGAGATGAACCTTTGAATTCCAGAAGATATCCCTGGGAAACAATCTCTAGTGCCCAGGGATCCTGGACGTCTCTTTCCCAAGCCTGGACAAAGAGGGAAAGTCTGCCCCCGACTAGATACGGTCCCGGATCGGGGGCTACTCCTTCATGCTGTCTTAGGGGCAGCAGCAGGTTTTTTGGCCTGCTTCCCCTTGTTCCAAGCCTTGTTAGGTCTCCAGACTGGTTTGGACTGGGCGAAATTTCCCTCTTGTTTTGTATTAGAGGAAGCTGAAGCTGCGCCACTCTTGAAGTTTCGAAAGGAACGAAAATTATTCTGTTTGGTCCTTAACTTATTGGACCTATCCTGAGGAAGGGCGTCACCTTTTCCTCTGGTAATGTCAGAGATGATCTCCTTCAGGCCAGGCCGAATAGAGTCTGTCCCTTGAACGGGATGTTAAGAAGCTTAGACTTTGAAGTAACGTCTGCTGACCAGGACTTAAGCCATAGCGCCCTACGCGCCAGAATGGCAAAACCTGAATACTTAGCCGTTAGCTTGGTTAAATGAAAAATGGCGTCAGAAATAAAGGAATTAGCTAACTTAAGAGCTTTAATCCTGTCTAAAATATCATCTAACGGGGTCTCCACCTGTAGAGCCTCCTCAAGAGACTCGAACCAAAAATCCGCTGCAGCAGTAACTGGGGCAATGCATACAAGAGGCTGGAGAATAAAACCTTGATGTATAAATATTTTCTTAAGGAGACTCTCCAATTTTTTATCCATAGGATCTAGGAAAGCACAACTGTCCTCGACGGTTGGAGATAAATCTTTAAGCGCCATAATATGGTCTTTATAGTTTATAGAAATTTCAGTACATTCTAAGAGGGGGTTCCACAATGGCTTCCAAACATATTGAACAAGGAGTTTCCTCTATGTCAGACATGTTTAACAGACTAGTAATGAGACAAGCAAGCTTGGAAAACACTTTAATAAAGGTGAAACAGCAATTAAACAAAAACGTTACTGTGCCTTTAAGAGAAAAAAAGCTAGCAATTAAACTGCAAAACAGTGTAAAAATATAGTAAAGTCTTTGAAATTTTTACAGTGTGTGTAAGGGACTAAAGCAACATTGCACCCACTTGCAAATGGATGATTAACCCCTTAGGCCCCAAACCGGATTTAAAAAACGTTAAAAGACAGTTGAGCACCTTGCCACAGCTCTGGTGAGGCTCCTACCTGCCCTCAAATACGATTTTGTGCAGAAATAAACCCTTTCAAATGGTCCTCAGATGCCAGAGGACTCCTCTAGGGAAGCTGGATGTCTCAGTCTGAAGGAAAACTGCGCATCTAGAGCGCGAAAAACAGAATTTATGTTTACCTGATAAATTACTTTCTCCAACGGTGTGTCCGGTCCACGGCGTCATCCTTACTTGTGGGATATTCTCTTCCCCAACAGGAAATGGCAAAGAGCCCAGCAAAGCTGGTCACATGATCCCTCCTAGGCTCCGCCTACCCCAGTCATTCGACCGACGTTAAGGAGGAATATTTGCATAGGAGAAACCATATGGTACCGTGGTGACTGTAGTTAAAGAAAATAAATTATCAGACCTGATTAAAAAAACCAGGGCGGGCCGTGGACCGGACACACCGTTGGAGAAAGTAATTTATCAGGTAAACATAAATTCTGTTTTCTCCAACATAGGTGTGTCCGGTCCACGGCGTCATCCTTACTTGTGGGAACCAATACCAAAGCTTTAGGACACGGATGAAGGGAGGGAACAAATCAGGTCACCTAAATGGAAGGCACCACGGTTTGCAAAACCTTTCTCCCAAAAATAGCCTCAGAAGAAGCAAAAGTATCAAACTTGTAAAATTTGGTAAAAGTGTGCAGTGAAGACCAAGTCGCTGCCCTACATATCTGATCAACAGAAGCCTCGTTCTTGAAGGCCCATGTGGAAGCCACAGCCCTAGTGGAATGAGCTGTGATTCTTTCGGGAGGCTGCCGTCCGGCAGTCTCGTAAGCCAATCTGATGATGCTTTTAATCCAAAAAGAGAGAGAGGTAGAAGTTGCTTTTTGACCTCTCCTTTTACCGGAATAAACAACAAACAAGGAAGATGTTTGTCTAAAATCCTTTGTAGCTTCTAAATAGAATTTTAGAGCGCGAACAACATCCAAATTGTGCAACAAACGTTCCTTCTTTGAAACTGGTTTCGGACACAGAGAAGGTACGATAATCTCCTGGTTAATGTTTTTGTTAGAAACAACTTTTGGAAGAAAACCAGGTTTAGTACGTAAAACCACCTTATCTGCATGGAACACCAGATAAGGAGGAGAACACTGCAGAGCAGATAATTCTGAAACTCTTCTAGCAGAAGAAATTGCAACTAAAAACAAAACTTTCCAAGATAATAACTTAATATCAACGGAATGTAAGGGTTCAAACGGAACCCCCTGAAGAACTGAAAGAACTAAATTGAGACTCCAAGGAGGAGTCAAAGGTTTGTAAACAGGCTTAATTCTAACCAGAGCCTGAACAAAGGCTTGAACATCTGGCACAGCTGCCAGCTGTTTAAGATCTTGAGATCTAAGATTGGTCTGAACGTTCCCTCTTTTTTGGGAACTATGAACAGATTGGAGTAGAACCCCATCCCTTGTTCTCTTAATGGAACAGGATGAATCACTCCCATTTTTAACAGGTCTTCTACACAATGTAAGAATGCCTGTCTTTTTATGTGGTCTGAAGACAACTGAGACCTGTGGAACCTCCCCCTTGGGGGAAGCCCCTTGAATTCCAGAAGATAACCTTGGGAGACTATTTCTAGCGCCCAAGGATCCAGAACATCTCTTGCCCAAGCCTGAGCGAAGAGAGAGAGTCTGCCCCCCACCAGATCCGGTCCCGGATCGGGGGCCAACATTTCATGCTGTCTTGGTAGCAGTGGCAGGTTTCTTGGCCTGCTTTCCCTTGTTCCAGCCTTGCATTGGTCTCCAAGCTGGCTTGGCTTGAGAAGTATTACCCTCTTGCTTAGAGGACGTAGCACTTTGGGCTGGTCCGTTTCTACGAAAGGGACGAAAATTAGGTTTATTTTTTGCCTTGAAAGGCCGATCCTGAGGAAGGGCGTGGCCCTTACCCCCAGTGATATCAGAGATAATCTCTTTCAAGTCAGGGCCAAACAGCGTTTTCCCCTTGAAAGGAATGTTAAGTAGCTTGTTCTTGGAAGACGCATCAGCCGACCAAGATTTCAACCAAAGCGCTCTGCGCGCCACAATAGCAAACCCAGAATTCTTAGCCGCTAACCTAGCCAATTGCAAAGTGGCATCTAGGGTAAAAGAATTAGCCAATTTGAGAGCATTGATTCTGTCCATAATCTCCTCATAAGGAGGAGAATCACTATCGACCGCCTTTATCAGCTCATCGAACCAGAAACATGCGGCTGTAGCGACAGGGACAACGCATGAAATTGGTTGTAGAAGGTAACCCTGCTGAACAAACATCTTTTTAAGCAAACCTTCTAATTTTTTATCCATAGGATCTTTGAAAGCACAACTATCCTCTATGGGTATAGTGGTGCGTTTGTTTAAAGTGGAAACCGCTCCCTCGACCTTGGGGACTGTCTGCCATAAGTCCTTTCTGGGGTCGACCATAGGAAACAATTTTTTAAATATGGGGGGAGGGACGAAAGGAATACCGGGCCTTTCCCATTCTTTATTAACAATGTCCGCCACCCGCTTGGATATAGGAAAAGCTTCTGGGAGCCCCGGCACCTCTAGGAACTTGTCCATTTTACATAGTTTCTCTGGGATGACCAACTTGTCACAATCATCCAGAGTGGATAATACCTCCTTAAGCAGAATGCGGAGATGTTCCAACTTAAATTTAAATGTAATCACATCAGGTTCAGCATGTTGAGAAATGTTCCCTGAATCAGTAATTTCTCCCTCAGACAAAAAAAACTCTAAGCCATCTCCGTGGAGATGTTGCCTGTACAACGGCAAAGAGAATGACTGGGGTAGGCGGAGCCTAGGAGGGATCATGTGACCAGCTTTGCTGGGCTCTTTGCCATTTCCTGTTGGGGAAGAGAATATCCCACAAGTAAGGATGACGCCGTGGACCGGACACACCTATGTTGGAGAAATAGGCCCCTCCCACCATGTACTGGATGTCAGAGGGGCCTTAAGAAAATACTCCTAGGAGTATCTAACTAGCCATGTGGAAAACTAGGCCCCAAATAAAGACTTATCTCCCTCAGAGAAAAAACGTCCTATTTATGAAACATGTAAAACGTTTTGTCACTAAGTAATATGAGTATTAACATGAGTATTACCTTGTTTGTAAGCATGATCCCAGTCGTTGTTGAAATAAAAATACTGAACATACCTCAAAGCAGGTAATCTGCAGACCGTTCCCCCAACTGAAGTTTTCCCATACTCTTCTGTTATGTGTGAGAACAGCAATGGACCTAAGTTACAAACCGCTAAGATCATCAAACCTCCAGGCAGAATTCTTCTTCTAATTTCTGCCTGAGAGAAAAACAGTACAAACGCCGGTACCGTTTAAAAATAACAAACTCTTGATTGAAGGTAAATCTACACTAAGTCACCACATATCTCTTGATGCTTCCTATCTTGTCGAGAGTTGCAAGAGAATGACTGGAGGTGGGGGTTAGGGGAGGAGCTATATAGACAGCTCTGCTGTGGGTGTCCTCTTGCAACTTCCTGTTGGGAAGGGGAATATCCCACAAGTAATGGATGAACCCGTGGACTGGATACACCTTACAAGAGAAAGTGATGTTTTTAACTGTTGATAGACTGGTTTACGTCCATCATAATGTAATCAATACGTGAGTGGGATTGCTGAGGGGAAGAATAGGTGTAAGCCCTATCGTTCGGGTGGGTTATTAAAAAACGCGGACATTTTATTTTATCAAAATTTACATTTCACCCGTGTTGTGAAAAAATCCTTGACAGCCGCTCCAGCTTCCTCTGCCCGTCGCAAAGCCTCTTCCTGGGTTTAAAATGTGGAATCCGGCTTCCTCCAATCATGGCTTCGAATCAAGCACTGATTGCCCCTGGGGGGAAGCAGTGATTGGAGGATGGCCGATCCATCATTTCTGATGTCAGAAATGGCTTTGTGATGACCGGGGGAAGCTGGAGCGTCCGTCAAGTATAAAAGGTAAGTATTTTTTTCACAACGAGTGAAATATAAATTTTGATTAATTAAAGTGCCCCTGTTTATAATCAAATTTTTAAAAAACGGGCACTTCAGCATCAAAATTTACATTCACTTTAACATAAAATGTCTAATAGGGATAGTGAAAATAATAAGATTGATGTATGTTCAACAATCTCCTGGCTATAATAAATATATATATATATATATATATATACACACATGTATGTTGACTATGTGAATGCCTGAGGTACTTATTTGACATGCACCTGTCTTTCCTGAAATGCAGAAAAGACTGCATCCTGTAGAGAGCTCATTCAGTGTCATGTAGCAGGCTGATCCAACAGGAGGAGGCTAAAGGACTCCCAAAGAGGTTTTTTCTGTCACTACCCATGCTGCCCTCTCTTCTATTCCTGGCTCTGTAAGGGGAAAATGGGTCTCAAGTAGGTCTTAGAACACCTTTGAACTAAGAATTTGGAGCACCTCTATTCTTCACCTTCTTCCTGTGGAGGCAAAGATAAGACTGGGATGGTCAGCGACATGGGAGGGCCTAAAAACTTTGTAGTGTTGGGAATCATTGCCTCCTCCTAGTGGCCAGAACTTGAATCCCAGGTATAATGGCTCATGGACTCTTACCACCTTATAAAATAAAAATATTCTGTTCAGCTCAGAAAAAGGAAAGTTTTAAATAAAAAAATCATATGCTGCTTATTTTTTCTTTAAAACATCATTAAAGTTTTTGATGCTATCCAATAATAAAAACTGGATACTCTCATGTCTGTTTAAGCACTTGTTAATATACAGTCGCACACATTAAATATAAAAAAAGCAATAAACGCCTGGTTTTTTTTTTTACTTCAATACTCCGTTACACTTACTGCTGTTTGTATATTAAAAAATGTATCAAAGTCCAAAAAAGCTCTATTTTTATCGTCTTTATACTTGACTGTTGCAGACTTTTTTTTCATTGGCATAAAATCAGAAAAAAATTCAGAGAACTTTACAATTTACCAATCTGTCCCATTCCTATGGCATTCACTAAAGTGACAAAGCTCTCCATATCCAATGGTTCATCTCCATATAAAAACAGAAAAATGAAGATAACATTTGTTTTACTGGATTATTCTCAGGATTGAAACTAAGATATTGATTGCTATTGTTAAGTTGTAAAAGAGTCCCATTAATAAAATGTATTTTAAAAACATATCTACCCACCTCAGAGTCAATAAATATGCAATCAAGCTTGAAGAGTTGTTCAATTAGTGCATCTTTCTCTGCATCTCTGAAACCTGTTAATTGAACTATACGCTTGTTCAAAGGTGCTTCCATCTGCAATTAGATAAAAAATAAAGTTAATATGGTGAATAGAAAATAAATATTTGCAGCAACACAAATATGATGTGGTATACAGCATGAGTGTTTAAGGGATATTGTAAATACATTTTCTTTTTTCGCCTATTACACAGTGAAATTGAAAATAAGGGGGAAAATAAAAACACATTGCTGCACTTAAAGGGACAGTCTACACCAGAATTGTTATTGTGTTAAACGATAGATAATCCCTTTTTTTAACCATTCCCCAGTTTTGCATAACCAAAACAGTTATATTTATATATATTTTACCTCTGTGATTATCTTATATATAAGCCTCTGCAAACCGCCCCTTTATTTCAGTTCTTTTGACAGACTTGCAGTTTAGCCAATCAGTGATGGCTCCCAGGTAACTTCACGTGCATGAGCACAGTGTTATCTATATGAAAAACATGAACTAACACCCTCTAGTGGTGAAAAACCTGTTAAAATGCATTCTTAAAAGGCGGCCTTCAAGGTCTAAGAAATTAGCATATGAACCCCCTAGGTTAAGCTTTCAACTAAGAATACCAAGAGTACAAAGAAAAATTGGTGATAAAAGTAAATTGGAAAATTGTTTAAAATTACATGCCCTATCTGAATCATGAACGTTTTTTTTGGACTAGACTGTCCCTTTAATATATTATATTTTGAAGCCTTGTCCCACTCCATCAATATAACTGATGAAGATGAACATTTCAACCATTGAGCATTAATAAAGCCTTTTTAAGGGCTATTTGTAATTTAGTATAGGGTAGGGATTTTTATTATTTTGGGGTTTTTTTTTTTTATTTTATTAGGGGGATTAGATTAGGTGTAATTAGTTTAAAAAACTTGTAATTGTTTTATTATTTTCTGTAATTTAATGGGTTTTTTTTTCGTAATTTAGTTTATTTAATTTAATTGTAATTAATTGTAGTTAATTTAGGTAATTTATTTAATTATAGTGCAGTGTTAGGTGTAATTGTAACTTAGGTTAGGGTTTATTTTACAGGTATATTTGTATTTATTTAAACTAGTTAGTTATTAAATAGTTAATAACTATTGTACCTAGTTAAAATAAATACAAAGTTGCCTGTAAAATAAAAATAAATCCTAAGCTAGCTACAATTTAACTATTACTTATATTGTAGCTATCTTATGGTTTTTATTTTATAGGTAAGTATTTAGTTTTAAATATGAATAATTTATTTAATAATAGTATTTTTATTTAGATGTATTTAAATTATATTTAAGTGGGGGGGGTTAGACTTAGGTTTAGGGGTTAATGACTTTATTATAGTGGCGGAGACGTTGGGGGCGGCAGATTAGGGGTTAAAAATTGTAGGTAGGTTGCGACGACATTGGGGGCAGCAGAATAAAGGTTAATAACTATAATGTAGGTGTTGGCGATGTTGGGGGCGACAGATTAGGGGTTCATAAGTATAATGTAGGTGGCGGCGGTGTCCGGAGCGGAAGATTAGGGGGTTAATAATATAATGTAGGTTACGGCAATGTCGGGGGCGGCAGATTAGGGGTTAATAAGTGTAAGATTAGGGGTGTTTAGACTCGGGATTCATGTTAGGGTGTTGACATAACTTTTCTTTCCCCATAGGAATCAATAGGGCTGCGTTAGGAGCTGAACGCTGCTTTTTTGTAGGTGTTAGACTTTTTTTCAGCCGAATCAGACCCATTGATTCCGTGCACGAGCTCGTTTTGTCAGCTTACCGCTACCATAAACAGCGCTGATATTGAGGTGAGATGTGGAGCTAAATTCTGCTCTACTCTCACTTTTTTGCGGCTAACGCTGTGTTTCTAAAAACTTGTAATACCAGCGTTACTGTAGGTGAGCTGTAAGAAAAACTGTGTGTTAGCACCGCACACCATTACCGACAAAAACTCGTAATCTAGCCGTAAGCTTGTTCAGCTATGTTAAAGGGACACTCAAGTCAAAAAAGGAAATTTATGCTTACCTGATAAATTTGTTTCTTTTACGATACGATGAATCCACGGATTTCATCCTTACTTATGCGATATCGCCTCCTGGTCAGCAGGAGGAGGCAAAGAGCACCACAGCAGAGCTGTAAATATAGCTCCTCCCTTCCCTCCCACTCCAGTCATTCAACCGAAGTTAGGAAGAGAAAGGAAAAGCCAAGGTGCAGAGGTGACTGAGGTTTAACAAAAATAAGAACCTGTCTTAGAAAAACAGGGTGGGCCGTGGACTCATCATATCGTAAAAGAAACAAATTTATCAGGTAAGCATAAATTTCCGTTTTCTTTTACAAGATACGATGAGTCCACGGATTTCATCCGTACTTATGGGATTCAATACCAAAGCTATAGGACACGGATGAAAGGGAGGGACAAGACAGGGAACCTAAACGGAAGGCACCACTACTTGAAGAACCTTTCTCCCAAAAACAGCCTCGGACGAGGCAAAAGTATGAAATTTGGAAAATTTGGAATAAGTGTGAAGAGACGACCAAGTTGCAGCCTTGCAAATCTGTTCAACAGAAGCATAATTTTTAAATGCCCATGAGGAAGCCACAGCCCTAGTGGAATGAGCCGTAATCCGTTCAAGAGGCTGCTGTCCAGCAGTCTCATATGCAAAACGGATGCTTTCTGACCCCTACGTTTCCCAGAAAAAACAACAAATATGAAGATGATTGACGAAAATCCTTAGTCGCCTGTAAGTAGAACTTAAAGGCACGGACTACGTCCAAATTATGTAACAGACGCATCTTCTTAGAAGGATTAGGACACAATGAAGGAACAACAATTTCCTGATTAATATTTTTGTTAGAAACAACCTTAGGAAGAAACCCAGGTTTGGTACGCAACACTACCTTATCGGAATGAAAAATAAGATAAGGAGAATCACATTGTAATGCCGAAAGCTCAGAAACTCTGCAAGCAGAGGAAATAGCAACTAAAAATAAAACTTTCCAAGATAATAACTTAATATCTATGGAATGCATAGGTTCAAACGGAACCCCTTGAAGAACATTAAGAACTAAATTCAAACTCCAAGGAGAAGCAATTGGTCTAAACACAGGCCTGATTCTCGTCAGAGCCTGACAAAAGGATTGAACATCCGGAACATTCGCCAGACGTTTGTGTAACAAAATAGACAAAGCAGAAATCTGTCCCTTTAAGGAACTATCTGACAACCCTTTCTGCAATCCTTCTTGGAGAAAAGACAAAATCCTGGGAATCTTAACCCTACTCCATGAGTAGCCCTTGGATTCGCACCAATAAAGATATTTACGCCATATCTTATGGTAAATCTTTCTAGTAACAGGTTTACGTGCCTGAATCAAAGTATCAATGACCGAATCAGAGAACCCACGCTTAGATAAAATCAAGCGTTCCATCTCCAAGCAGTTAGCTGCAGAGAAACTAGATTCGGATGATGGAAGGGTCCCTGAATTAGAAGGTCTTTCCTTAATGGAAGCGTCCACGGTGGCTGAGATGACATATCCACCAGATCGGCATACCAAGTCCTGCGAGGCCACGCCAGAGCGATGAGGATAACCGAAGCCCTCTCCTGTTTGACTTGAGCAATCACCCAGGGAAGGAGAGCAAATGGAGGGAACACATAAGCTAGGCTGAACGACCAAGGCATTGCCAAGGCATCTATCACTTCGGCCTGGGGATCCCTGGACCTGGACCCGTATCTCGGAAGCTTGGCATTCTGACGAGATGCCATAAGATCCAACTTCGGCCTGCCCCACCTGAGAATCAGGTCGGCAAATTCCTCCGGATGGAGTTCCCATTCCCCCGGATGAAAGGTCTGTCTACTCGGAAAATCCGCTTCCCAGTTTTCCACTCCTGGGATGTAGATTGCCGACAGATAACAAGAGTGAGCCTCCGCCCGCTGAATTATCCTGGCTACTTCTGTCATCGCTAAGGAACTCCTCGTTCCTTCCTGATGATTGATGTAAGCTACAGTCGTGATGAAATCTGATGAATTTAGCCGAAGTCAACTGAGGCCAGGCCTGAAGCGCATTGAATATTGCTCTCAACTCCAGAATATTGATGGGAAGTAGAGACTCCGATCGAGTCCACACACCCTGAGCCTTCAGGGAGTTCCAGACTGCTCCCCATCCTATCAGTCTGTTGTCACTATCACCCATGAGGGTCTGCAGAAGCACGTCGCTTGGGACAGATGATCCGGCGACAACCACCATAGAAGAGAGTCCCTTGTCTCCTGATCCAGATCTATTTGAGGAGACATATCTGCATAATCTCCATTACATTGTCTGAGCATGCTCAGCTGTAGAGGTCTGAGATAAAAACGAGCAAACGGAATGATGTCCATTGCCGCTACCATCAATCCAATGGCCTCCATGCACTGAGCCACTGACGGCTGAGGATTGGACAAAAGGGATCGGCAGGTATCCAGAATCTTTAACTTTCTGACGTCCGTCAAAAAGATCTTCATGGACAGAGAGTCGGTTAGAGTTCCTAAGAAAGGAACCCTTGTTTGTGGAAGTAGCGGACTCTTTTTCAGATTAACTTCCACCCATGAATTCTCAGAAAGGACAGAACAATGTCGGTATGAGACTTTGCCAGTTGATAAGACGACGCCTGGATCAGAATATCGTCCAGATAAGGCGCCACTGCAATGCCCCGTGGTCTTAGAATCGCCAGTAGAGACCCCAGAACCTTTGTGAAAATCCTGGGCACTGTGGCCAGACCGAAAGGAAGGGCTACAAACTGAAAATGTTTGTTCAGAAAGGCAAACCTTAGGAACTTGTGATGATCTCTGTGGATAGGAACATGAAGATATGCATCCTTTAGATCCACGGTAGTCATAAATTGACCCTCCTGGATCAATGGAAGAATGGTACGAATAGTTTCCATCTTGAAGGATGGAACTCTGAGAAACTTGTTTAGACTCTTGAGGTCTAAAATAGGTTGGAACGTTCCCTCTTTTTTGGGAACTACAAAGAGATTGGAATAAAACCCTTGTCCCTGTTCCTGTATTGGAAAGGGACATATTACTCCCATGGAGGAGAGATCTCTTACACAGCGTAAGAACGCCTCTCTTTTTATCTGGTTTACAGATAATTGTGAAAGAAGAAACCTTCATCTGGGGAAGGAATTTTTGAACTCCAACTGATATCCCTGAGACACAATTTCTAGTGTCCAGGGATCCTGAACGTCTCTTATCCAAGCCTGGACAAAATGAGAAAGTCTGCCCCTACTAGATCCGGTCCCGGATCGGGGGTCGACCCTTCATGCTGGCTTCTTGGATTGTTTACCTTTGTTCCAAGACTGGTTGGGTCTCCACGTGGATTTGGCTTGTGAATAATTCCCTTCCTGTTTAGTGGAAGAGGAAGAGGGGACTCCCTTGAAATTTCGAAAGCAACGAAAATTACTCTGTCGCCCCCTTTGTTTGGACGTGTTATCTTGAGGGAGGAGGTGCCCCTTACCTCCTGTGATGTCAGAAATAACCTCCTTCAAGTCAGGCCCGAACAGGGTCTTTCCCTTGTAAGGAATAGCCAAAAGCTTAGATTTAGATGACACATCCACAGACCAAGATTTTAACCATAAGGCTCTGCGAGCTAAGATGGAAAATCCTGAACTCTTAGCCACCAATTTGGTTATCTGAAAGGAAGCATCTGTAATAAAAGAATTAGCCAACTTAAGAGCTTTAATTCTATCCTGTATTTCTTCCAAAGAAGTCTCAGTCTTAAGAGACTCTTCTAGGGCATCAAACCAAAAAGCAGCCGCAGTCGTGACTGTAACAATGCAGGCCGCGGGTTGCAATAGAAACCCCCTGATGAACATAGATCTTTTTGAGGAGACCCTCCAATTTCTTATCTATAGGGTCTTTAAAAGCACAACTATCCTAGATAGGAATAGTAGTACGCTTAGCCAGGGTGGAAATAGCTCCCTCCACCTTAGGGATCGTCTGCCAAGAATCCCGAACGGTGTCAGCTATAGGATACACTTTCTTGAAAACAGGAGAAGGGGAGAACGGAATACCCGGTCTCTCCCATATCTTAGCAATAATTTCCGAAGTTCTCTTAGGAACAGGGAAAACGTCAGAATAAGAAGGGACCTCCAAATATCTGTCCATCTTACTCAATTTCTCTGGAGGGACCACAATAGAATCACAGTCGTCCAGATTCACCAAAACCTCCCGGAGTAACAGGCGGAGGTGATCAAGCTTAAACCTGAAAGACATCACGTCCGAATCTGTCGGGGGCAAAGTACTTCCTGAGTCAGAAAGATCCCCCTCCGACAGAGCCTCCATACCCCACAATTCAGAGCCCTGGGAGGGTACATCGGAGATCGCCATCAATGCATCAGAAGTCGCATGGACCACAGGGGCTTCTCTCCTACTGCGTTTGCCTTGCAGCACTGGCAAAGCAGATAACGCCTCTGAAAGAGTAGATGACATAACTGCAGCAATATCCAGCAGGGTGAATACAGCAGATGCAGTTGAAGAACATGGCGTCGCCTGAGCGGGTGTTAAAGGCTGTGACGCTTTGGGAGAAAGTTGCATACTCTGACTCCTGACTCTCATCAGGCTGAGAAACATCCTTAGATATACTTTTATTAAAGAAAATCTGCTCTCTAAACTGTAATGTCCTCTCAATGCATGAGGAACAAAAAGTAACAGGGGGTTCCACAATGGCATTTAAACACATAGAACATGTACTGTGTTCAATGTCCTCCATGATAACAATAAGCAAAAACTAGCTTGGTCGTGGTACTGCTAATTACAACTGATAATCAGCCTAATATGATAACAAAACAAAAAAAAGAGTGCACTGTGCCTTTAAAAAACAAACTTGTTGCAAAGGCCAAAACGTGATAAATGCAAAGAAACAGAGAGGTAACTGCGCGTTTATTGAAACATCCATTCTATACAACACACACTCTCTGCAAGTGGCACTGATTTAAGTGAAAAGAAAAATATATGCACTCCGGATATCTAACAGTCACCTCGCCACAGCTCCGCTGCGGCTCCTACCTACCTCCACGTGACCAAGACTGTCCCCTCGAGAGCGGCGTGCCTAAGACCGCTTGTGATATTTCACAGAGACAAGCGGACTTAGGAGCCGTGAAGAACCTTGCTGCCGATCGGATCACCGTTATCTAACAACTGTGCGGCTAGGCGCGCGAAAACCAAGCCCCGCCCTTCGTCCATTATACCCGACTCCGGTACTACTCCCAGCGTCATACATATAGTCTGTAAACAGACAGACACAAGTGCCAGCGTACCCCTCAATAAACAATCCCAGCCTTTCAAGGCTAGTTATACTCTTAGCCGTGTCAAAAGCCAGAAAGTCCTCAGACAAACATATTAACGTGTCGGTTCACATTGCCCTTTTGTTATAAAATGATACAATGTCAAAGGGAAGCCCTTACTAGAGCCCATAGTCCCCTACAGAGAGGCAGAGTACAGCCAATTCTGAGATATGCTGCAGAGCCCCAGAAATAAGAGACTGCCCTTACCTCTATGCTGAGCAACAGCATGAACGTCTCACAGTATCAAGAGGTCCTTCTCTTCCTCCTGGGGTCCTGTGAAGACAGAAGGGCCTTAGTTAAAACTCTCTAAGACCATTCTTGATTGAAGAATCTAAACTAACACCTCACTTTACCTCTTCCTATCACTAACACAGGCAAAGAGAATAACTGGAGTGGGAGGAGCTATATATACAGCTCTGCTGTGGTGCTCTTTGCCTCCTCCTGCTGACCAGGAGGCGATATCCCATAAGCAAGGATGAAATCCATGGACTCATCGTAACTTGTAAAAGAAATAAACTTTTATAATTCAAAAAGAGCGTGCAGTTTTAATACACTTTCTAATTTACTTCCAATATCAAATTATTTTTTTTTTATTTTGTTTTATTATTTTTTTTAAATAGTTTATTGAGGTTTTAAGCAAACAGTTACAAAGCAGATGAAATTCGCCATGACTTAAAGAGAACAAAAAACAAAATACAGAGGTAAATACAGACCTCACCACATAAAAATGACACATGCTTATAACTTTATACAAATTATAAATAGGCAAATATGATTGAAACCTCTCTTTTTATATTAGTATACACCTCCTAACTTATAAAAAGGCCACTTTTGGACCTGTATGCCACAGTAAATCATTTAACGGAGGCAAGTTAGCTTGGACTATAGCCACTTTTGGGCTTGATAATATGAAAAACAGAATTTATGTTTACCTGATAAATTACTTTCTCCAACGGTGTGTCCGGTCCACGGCGTCATCCTTACTTGTGGGATATTCTCTTCCCCAACAGGAAATGGCAAAGAGCCCAGCAAAGCTGGTCACATGATCCCTCCTAGGCTCCGCCTACCCCAGTCATTCGACCGACGTTAAGGAGGAATATTTGCATAGGAGAAACCATATGGTACCGTGGTGACTGTAGTTAAAAAAAAAAAAAAAAATAAATTATCAGACCTGATTAAAAAACCAGGGCGGGCCGTGGACCGGACACACCGTTGGAGAAAGTAATTTATCAGGTAAACATAAATTCTGTTTTCTCCAACATAGGTGTGTCCGGTCCACGGCGTCATCCTTACTTGTGGGAACCAATACCAAAGCTTTAGGACACGGATGAAGGGAGGGAGCAAATCAGGTCACCTAAATGGAAGGCACCACGGCTTGCAAAACCTTTCTCCCAAAAATAGCCTCAGAAGAAGCAAAAGTATCAAACTTGTAAAATTTGGTAGGCTTAATTCTTAAAGCCTTAAAAGTATTGCACACCAAATTTGGAAGCTTTAACCCTTAAAATAACGGAACCGGAGCCGTTTAAAACTTTAACCCCTTTACAGTCCCTGGTATCTGCTTTGCTGAGACCCAACCAAGCCCAAAGGGGAATACGATACCAAATGACGCCTTCAGAAAGTCTTTTCTAAGTATCAGAGCTCCTCTCACATGCGACTGCATGCCATGCCTCTCAAAAACAATTGCGCCACACCGGCGCGAAAATGAGGCTCTGCTTATGCTTTGGGAAAGCCCCTAAGGAATAAGGTGTCTAATACAGTGCCTGCCGATATTATTATATCAAAATACCCAGATAAAATGATTCCTCAAGGCTAAATATGTGTTAATAATGAATCGATTTAGCCCAGAAAAAGTCTACAGTCTCAATAAGCCCTTGTGAAGCCCTTATTTACAATCGTAATAAACATGGCTTACCGGATCCCATAGGGAAAATGACAGCTTCCAGCATTACATCGTCTTGTTAGAATGTGTCATACCTCAAGCAGCAAGAGGCTGCACACTGTTCCCCCAACTGAAGTTAATTGCTCTCAACAGTCCTGTGTGGAACAGCCATGGATTTTAGTTACGGTTGCTAAAATCATTTTCCTCATACAAACAGAAATCTTCATCTCTTTTCTGTTTCTGAGTAAATAGTACATACCAGCACTATTTCAAAATAACAAACTCTTGATTGAATAATAAAAACTACAGTTAAACACTAAAAAACTCTAAGCCATCTCCGTGGAGATGTTGCCTGTACAACGGCAAAGAGAATGACTGGGGTAGGCGGAGCCTAGGAGGGATCATGTGACCAGCTTTGCTGGGCTCTTTGCCATTTCCTGTTGGGGAAGAGAATATCCCACAAGTAAGGATGACGCCGTGGACCGGACACACCTATGTTGGAGAAAACAAGTTTTTATATATATAATGAGGACAGTTAGTTGAACATAAAATAACATTACTAAAAGCAATAGCTCAGTTGTAGTAATCTTGTATAACACTTTCAATAACACTACAGCCAGACAAAGACAGTGGACTCAGATCCCTCAGGCTCTATAGGTATATTAACCCCTTCAATGTATTGGGACCCCCTCTAAACCAGAAGTACCCCCTTAAGGACTAGACCATTATGTAGATAGACACATATTACACAAAGTATAACTTAGCACTCACTGGCACCAGGAATTTGGTAAAATTAGGATGGGAAGAATAAATTATATTACAAAACTTGTTGTGGAGCAAGTAGTTTAGAGCTGTGCAGTGAACATACAGTGAGTTCAGACCTGTAAAAAAAAAAAAAAAAAAGTAATTCTAAAGCAATGACACATGTGATTATAAAGATAACGCTGTGGAAAATTGCTGGAAGGGTAACTCGTGGATCAGAAGAAAAGTCATACTAAAGAGTCTGCCAATGTCATGTCCCCAGAGCTGGGTAGTATTAGTTACTGACAACGCTATTTAGCCCACTCCAACTTTAATAGCATGCGTAGCAATCCCAAAGGTGTGGAGAATGGTGTGTGCCCCATCCAGAATAGTAAAAGAATTATGAGGCTGAGGCCCAGCAGAAGATACATACGGCCTGAAGGCAGAGTTCTGCAAGTGTAGTGCACCAAGTCTCACCATCTTGGGAGTAGCAGGCGCCCAGATCAGGTTGCGACTTGGTTCATAGTGAGCGACACCGCCATCTTCACAGGCAGACACAAAGCCCACTTCTGCGCTGGGTAGCATGCAGCGCTGCACACCCAGGAAGCCTACACCGGTGAGAGCGGCTCCGTGGCTGATAGCATCTAGAGCGGTCTGAGTGAACACAGCCGACGTTCCTTCACAGTGTTGTGACAGACGCTCCGGATCAGAAACTGCAGCTGACGGCCCGATTCGATGCAGCACACCTCCAGCAGAGGTACAGTAGGTTAGTTCAGCACTCGCTCTCACGCTCTGTGTTGAAAGCCTCTGTGTAGTCAAGTGGATTAAGAGGCTCCTGCTTGCTGGCCTAGAAGGGATCTCTTTTCCGTCCAGGCCCTCATTCCGGTCTCCATTTCTTGCGGCAGTACTGTGTGCGATCCGGATCTGTGCAGCGATGGTCCCTTCTAGGTAATCAAGTTTATCCCAACTTATTTGCTCGCCAGGTTTGAGAACGGCGTCTGGCACCTTAGAAGAGCATGTCGAGGGCTTAGGCTTGCGGGCACTACTCCAAACACATGTCAGATGGTCAGTAATTGCTTGAAGTTGTTCATCCAGTAGTCTGGCAAAAGTAGCCGTTAGTGAAGTGTCTCTAATCATTTCGCATCAGTGTGTATGACACTTTCTCCCACAAAGTTTGGGCACTGGCCATGCAACAATGGCACGGCAGGTATGAGGACAGATGAGGCCTCAGTGATACGGGAAAGCCTCAATATACAAAGTTTTGGATCAGAGTGCCTTCAGCCAAGCTTCTCCACCAATTTAAATGGTCTGTCACCAAGAATTAAGTGAGACTTTAGATAGAAGTGGTGAATGACTCAGGAGCTGAAGCTCAGTGCGACCATCAAGATGGCCGCTGCCCAGAAGTCCTCCACAGTCTTTTTATATGCACACTTTCTGGGGAATAAGATCCTACTGAGCATGTGCACAAGCTCACAGGGTATATGTATACCAGACTGTGATTGGCTGATGTCTGTCACGTGATACAGGGGGCTGAAACATGGGAGAAAAAAAATTAACTTGTCAGAAAAAAATCTACTACTTATTTGAAAATCATTGTCTTTTTATTATGCATTTGTTAATTATGCAATTCTACAACTTTGAGTGGTCCTTTAAATGCTGCTTTACCACCATGGTCTTACAGTATGTGAAGATGATGTATTTGTCAACAGATCTCAGTGACTTAAGATGTATAAAACAAATACATTGCAGTAAAGATGTCAAGAAGATGTTATAAAGACCAAGTAATTAATACACACACAAACATACTCCTATTAGTACCTCTACAGATGGAGGACACACCTTTTACGATTGACATGCATATTACCATAAAGAAGGGTTACATATTAACATTTCCAAATATGTTTGTTCACACAGAATGTTTGTTTATAAATAACAAAATTTTTGCTTACCAGATAAAAAATTTATTTCAAGGTGGTGAGAGTCCACAAGTCTATTACTTCTGGGATGCAACTCCTGGCCGCTAGGAGGAGACAAAGATTCCTAAAAACCCCAAGAGCATTCTATCCCTCCCACCTCACTAATAACTCAGTCTTATGTATAGGCAAGTAAGGAGAAGCAGAAAAACTAGGAAAGGAAAAAACAGGGAAATGAGTTTCAAAACTAGAACTGCCACAAGAAAAAATTAAGAATTAAATAGGGCGGGCCTCATGGAACCTCAACACCTCGAAACAAATTAATTTATCATTAGGTAATCATAAATGTTGTTTTCTTTTGGAAGGTGGTGAGAGTCCACAAGTCCATTACTTCTGGAAACTAATACCCAAGCTGTGGAGTCCATGATTAATGGGGGCGGGTTAAAAAAATATTGAAAAGGCAGGCACCAAATTTCCATACACTGCTGCCTGAACAAATTTCCTACCAAAAGCTGCTTCTGAGGAAGCAAAAACATCAAAGTGGTAGAATTTAAAAAAAAGGTATGTAGGGATGACTATGGTGCTGCCCTGCAAATTTGTTTTACAGAAACATAATTTTTAAATGCCCAGGAAGTGGGAACTGATCTAGTACAGTGAGAAATAATACGCTTTGAGGGAGACTTTCCTCCTCCAAGAAGCCAACATAATGGCCATGGCCTTCTGGCCCTTGCTTGAATCCAAACCGTAATCTTCTGAGTATGTCTAAGTCCCGCTAACTCGTAAGTTAAACTAAGCTAAGATATAACACTCCTCAACCAAAAAAACAAGGAAGTCGAAGAAGCCTTCAGACCCTTATGCTTCCCAGAGTAGATAACAAAACAGGAAGAAGTTTGCCTAAAATCCTTAGTAGCTTGAAGATAAAAAAAACTTCAAGGCTCGAACCACATCCAGAGTATGAAGTAAACGTTCCTTTGAAGAAGGAGGATTAGGACATAAGGAAGGAACCACAATCAGACACCACCTTAGGTATAAAACACAAGCGGGTACGTAGGAAAGCCTCATCAGTGTGGAACACCAGATAAGGAGGCTCACATTGCAAGGCAGCCATTTCAGAAACTGTGCGTACCGACGCAATAGCCAATAAAAAAAGAGAACCTTCCAGGACAATTTAATACCAATCGAATGCATAGGCTCATACGTAGTCCGTTATAAAAACTTAAGAATAAGAATCAAACTCCAAGGTGGAGCGTTAGATCTAAACACAGGTCTGATCCTAATGAAAGATTGCACGTCAGGGAACTCAGCGAGCCTCCTGTGTAGCAAACCAGAAAGGGCCGAAATCTGTCCCGTCAGGGAACTGGCAGAAAGGCCCTTCTCCAGACCCTCCTGGAGAAAGGTTAAGGCAGCCAGGATTCTTTCCTTATACCAGGCTAAACCCCGCTCTTCACACCAGAATAAGTATGCTCTCCACACCTTGTGATAGATTCGACGAGTAACAGACTTACGAGCCTGAATGAGTGTCAATAACCCTCACAGAGAAACTTCTCTTGGCTAAGACTAAGCATTCAATCTTTACACAGTCAGTCTCAGGGAATCTAGATTGTGATGAACAAAAGGACCCTGTTCCAGCAGATCCCTGTGACAAGGTAACTTCCATGGAGGAGATGAGGACACATCCTTCGCGTCCACAATGGAGCAATCAGTATCACTGATGCCTGCTCCTGCTTGATGCGGGCCACTACACGAGGAAGTGGTAACGGCCAGAAAACGTAAATGAGATTGAACCTCCAAGGCACTGCTAATGCATCTATTAGCTCCGCTTGAGGATCCCTGGACAGCGACCCATATCTGGGGAGCTTGGAATTGAGCCGGGATGTCATGAGATCTATCTCTGGCGTCCCCCATTTGTTGCAAATCTCCGCAAACACCTCGGGATGGAGACCATTCCTCCGGATGAAAGGATTGTCTGCTGAGGAAATACGCGTCCCAGTTGTCCACACCTGGAATGTGGATCGCTGACAGCGAGCAGTTGTGGGCCTCCTCCCATTCCAGAATCCGAGATACTTCCCTCATTGCTAGGGAGCTCCTTGTTCCCCCTGATGGTTGATGTAAGCCACCGAGGTTATGTTGACTAATTGGAATCTGATAAACTGGGACGAACCCAGAAGCGGCCAAGCCTGCAGAGCATTGAAGATTGCTTCAAGTTCTAGAATGTTGATCGGGAGGAGGGATTCCTCTTGAGTCCACAAGCCCTGTGCCTTCCTGGCACCCCAAACAGCTCCCAATCCCGATAGACTTGCGTCCGTAGTTGCAATCTCCCAGGATGGTCTCAAGAAAGATGTCTCTTGGGACAGTTGATCTGGACAGAGCCACCAGGAGAGCGATTCTCTCGACAGGTTGTCCAGAGAAATCTGTTGAGACAGATCCGAATGATCGCCGTTGAACTGTCTCAGCATGCACAGTTGAAGTGGTCTTAGATGGAATCTGGCAAAAGGAATGATGTCCATACTGGACACCATGAGACCAATCACCTCCATACACCGAGCCACAGAGGCCCTTAAGGAGGTCTGGAGGGCAAGACTAGCAGAAGTTAGCTTGCAACGTCTCTGGTCTGTAAGGAATATTCTCATGGATATGGAGTCTATTATAGTACCCAAGAATTCCACTCTGGTACTGTGAATAAGAGAACTCTTTTCTAAGTTTATCTTCCATCCATGAGATCGAAGAAGAAACAGAAGAGATTTTGAATGGTCTTCTGCCAGACGACAAGAAGGTGCTTGAACCAGAATATCTTCCAAGTATGGAGCTACTGCTATAACTATGATGCTGGCAACTGCTAGCAGAGCCCCTAGAACCTTCGTAAAAACTCTTGGAGCAGTAGCTAGGCCAAACGGAAGTGCAATAAACTGGAAGGAACACAAACCTTAGAAAATTGAAGTGTTCCTTGAGGATTGGAACGTGAAGGTAAGCATCCTTAAGGATCTATAGTGGTCATGAACTGCCCTTCCTGAACTAAGGGAAGGAAGGACCTTATCGTCTCCATCTTGAACGAGGGGACAGATAGGAATTTGTTTAAGAACTTTAGGTTCAGAATCGGGCAGAAAAGTAAATTTATGCTTACCTGATAAATTGATTTCTTCTATGATACGACGAGTCCACAGATTCATCCTTTACTTGTGGGATATTATCCTCCTGCTAACAGGAAATGGCAAAGAGCACCACAGCAGAGCTGTCTATATAGCTCCTCCCTTGACTCCACCCCCCAGTCATTTGACCGAAGGTATAGGAAGAAAAAGGAGAAACTAAAAGGTGCAGAGGTAACTGAAGTTTAAATCAAAAAATATAATCTGTCTTAAATTGACAGGGCGGGCCGTGGACTCGTCGTATCATAGAAGAAATCAATTTATCAGGTAAACATAAATTTACTTTTCTTCTATAAGATACAACAAGTCCACGGATACATCCTTTACTTGTGGGATACAATACCAAAGCTACAGGACACGGATGAACGGGAGGGACAAGACAGATACCTAAACAGAAGGCACCACTGCTTGAAGAACCTTTCTCCCAAAAATAGCCTCCAAAGAAGACAAAACTATCAAATTTGGAAAATTTGGAAAAGGTATGAAGGGAAGACCAAGTCGAAGTCTTATAAATCTGTTCAACAGAAGCATCGTTTTTAAAAGCCCATATGGAAGCCACTGCTCTAGTAGAATGAGCTGTAATTTTTTCAGGAGGCTGCTGTCCAGCAGTCTCGTATGCCAAACGGATGATGCTTTTCAGCCAAAAAGAAAGAGAGGTAGCCGTAGCTTTTTGACCTCTACGTTTTCCAGAATAGACAACAAACAGAGAAGATGTTTGACGGAAATCCTTGGTCGCTTGCAAGTAAAACTTCAAGGCATGAACCACGTCCAAGTTATGTAACAGACGCTCCTTCTTAGAAGAAGGGTTAGGACACAGAGAAGGAACAACAATTTCCTGATTAATATTCTTATTAGAAACAACCTTAGGAAGGAAACCAGGTTTGGTATGCAAAACCACCTTATCAGAATGGAATATAAGATAAGGTGAGTCGCATTGTAATGCAGATAGCTCAGAAACTTGTCGAGCAGAAGAGATAGCAACTAAAAACAGAACTTTCCAAGATAGAAGTTTAATATATATGGAATGCATAGGTTCAAACGGAACCCCTTGAATAACTTTAAGAACTAAATTCAAACTCCATGGAGGAGCAACAGGTTTAAACACAGGCTTAATGCTAACCAAAGCCTGACAAAACGACTGAACGTCTGGAACATCTGCCAGACACTTGTGTAGTAAGATTGACAAAGCAGAAATCTGTCCCTTTAAGGAACTAGCTGATAACCCCTTCTCCAATCCTTCTTGGAGAAAGGACAAAATCCTAGGAATCCTGATCTTACTCCATGAGTAGCCTTTCGATTCGCACCAATAAAGATATTTAAGCCATATCTTATGATAAATCTTCCTAGTGACAGGCTTTCGAGCCTGAATCAAGGTATATATGACCGACTCAGAGAATACCCGCTTAGATAAAATCAAGCGTTTAATCTCCAGGCAGTCAGCCGCAGAGAAACTAGATTTGGATGTTGGAACGGACACTGAATGAGAAGGTCCTGTCTCAGTGGCAGTTTCCACGGTGGCAGAGATGACATTTCCACCAGATCTGCATACCAAGTTCTGTTTGGCCACGCAGGTGCTATCAAAATTACCGAAGCCCTCTCCTGTTTGATTCTAGCAAACAGACGAGGAACGAGAGGAAAAGGAGGAAACACATAAGCCAGGTTGAACAACCACGGTACTGCTAGAGCATCTATCAGTACTGCTTGAGGATCCCTTGATCTGGACCCGTAAAAAGGAAGTTTGGCATTCTGAGTAGATGCCATCAGATCTAATTCTGGTGTGCCCCATTGATGAATCAATTGTGCAAACACCTCCAGATGGAGCTCCCACTCCCCCGGATGAAAAGTCTGAGGACTGAGAAAATCCGCTTCCCAGTTCTCCACTCCTGGGATATAGATTGCTGATAGATGACAAGAGTGAGTCTCTGCCCATCGAATTATTTTGGAAACCTCTATCATCGCTAGAGAACTCTTTGTTCCCCCCTGATGATTGATATATGCTACAGTCGTGATATTGTCCGACTGGAATCTTATGAATTTGGCCGAAGCCAGCTGAGGCCATGCCTGAAGCGCGTTGAATATCGCTCTCAGTTCTAGAATATTTCTTGGAAGGAGAGCCTCCTCCTGAGTCCATACACCCTGCGCCTTCAGGGAATTCCAGACTGTACCCCAGCCCAAGAGGCTGGCGTCCGTCGTCACTATGACCCATGCTGGCCTGCGGAAACACATTCCCTGGGACAGATGATCCTGTGACAACCACCAGAGAAGAGAGTCTCTGGTCTCTTGATCCAGATTTATCTGAGGAGATACATTTGCATAATCCCCATTCCACTGTCTGAGCATGCATACTTGCAGCGGTCTGAGATGCAAGCGAGCAAACGGAACTATGTCCATTGCAGCTACCATTAGTCCGATTACCTCCATACACTGAGCCACTGACGGCCAAGGAATGGAATGAAGTGCTTGGCAAGTGGTTAAAATCTTTGATTTTCTGACCTCCGTCAGTAAAATTTTCATGTCTACCAAGTCTATCAGAGTTCCTAGGAATGGAACTCTTGTGAGAGGGACAAGTGAACTCTTCTTTATGTTCACCTTCCACCCGTGAGATCTTAGAAAAGCCAACACGATGTCCGTGTGAGATTTGGCTAGCTGGTAAGTTGATGCCTGAATCAAGATATCGTCCAGATAGGGCGCCACTGCTATGCCCCGCTGCCTTAGAACCGCCAGAAGGGACCCTAGCACCTTTGTGAAAATCCTGGGAGCTGTGGCCAACCTGAAAAGAAGGGCCACAAACTGGTAATGCTTGTCCAGGAAGGCGAACCTGAGGAACTTGTGATGATCTTTGTGGATAGGATACTACTAGATCCGGTCCCGGATCAGGGTCTGCCCCTGTCTTGGTAGCAGCAGCGGGCTTCTTGGCCTGTTTCCCTATATTCCAGGTCTGGTTAGGTCTCCAGACTGACTTGGATTGAGCAAAATTCCCCTCCTGCTTTGTGGCAGAGGAGGTAGAGGGACCACCTTTGAAGTTTCGAAAGGAACGAAAATTATTTTTTTTGGCCCTCAGTCTATTTGTCTTGTCCTGAGGAAGGGCATGGCCTTTTCCTCTAGTGATGTCGGACATGATCTCCTTCAGTTCAGGCCCGAATAGGGTCTTACCTTTGAAAGGAATAGCTAATAGCTTAGATTTTGATGACACATCAGCAGACCAGGGCTCTACGCCCTAAAATGGCAAAACCTGAATTCTTTGCCGCTAATTTAGCCATTTGAAAAGGGGCATATGTAATAAAAGAATTAGCAAGCTTGAGAGCCTTAATTCTATCTAAAATATCATCTAATGGGGTCTCAACCTTAAGAGACTCCTCTAGAGCCTCGAACCAAAAAGTAGCTGCAGTAGTTACAGGAACAATGCCCGCTATAGGTTGTAAAAGAAAACACTGATGAATAAACAATTTATTTAGAAGACCCTCTAATTTTTTATCCATAGGATCTTTGAAAGCACAACTGTCCTCAATAGGTATAGTTGTACACTTAGCCAGGGTAGAAATAGCTCCCTCCACCTTAGGGACCGTCTGCCACGAATCCTGAATGGTGTCACTGTCAGATATGGGAAACATTTTCTTTAAAGTAGGAGGGGGAGAGAACGGAATGCTTGGTCTATCCCATTCCTTAGTAACAATGTCCGAAATCCTCTTAGGGACCGGAAAAACATTAGTGTAAGTAGGGACCTCTAGATATCTGTCCATTTTACACAATTTCTCTGGTGGAATTACAATAGGGTCACAATCATCCAGAGTCGCTAAAACCTCCCTGAGTAACAAGCGGAGGTGTTCAAGCTTAAACTTAAAGGTCGTCATATCTGAGTCTGTTTGAGGGAACATCTTTCCTGAATCAGAAAGCTCTCCCTCAGACAGTAATTCCCCCACCCCCAACTCAGAACATTGTGAGGGTACATCGGAGATGGCCAATAAAGCGTCAGAGGGCTCAGCATTTACTCTAATACCGGACCTACTGCGCTTTCCCTGCAAACCAGGCAGTTTAGATAATACCTCTGTGAGGGTAGTAGACATAACTGCGGCCATATCTTGCAGGGTGAAAGAATTATACGCACTAGAAGTACTTGGCATCGCTTGGGCGGGCATTAAAGGTTGTGACACTTGGGGAGAAATAGATGGCATAACCTGATTCTCTTCTGACTGAGAATCATCCTGAGACATACTTTTATCAGCTAAAATATTTTCTTTGCAATGCAAGGACCTTTCAGTACATGAGGGACACATTTTAAGTGGGGGTTCCACAATGGCTTCTAAACACATGGAACATTGGCTTTCCTCAATGTCAGACATGTTCAACAGGCTAGTAATGACCACAAACAGGCTTGAAAACACTTTATTTAGTGAAAAAATAACAAACTGAAAAAACGGTACTGCGCCTTTAAGAGAAAAAAGCATACAATTTTTCCAAAACTGCTTTAAAACGATAAAATCATCCTAATTTTATGATAAAAGCATCCCAACTTGTCAGCTAAGTTTGCCCCACAAGCAAAGGAATACTTAACCCTTACCAAAAAAACGTTGTGCTATAAAACGTTAACTTTGAATAAAAACACCTCCTGCACCTACCTGCCCTCAGGGGTCTGTAAAATCGGATTAAACCTTCGATTAGGCCCAATACTGTTCTGAAAGGCCCAGAGGAGTTGAAGCTTGCTGCTTGTCTGGGAAAAACAACTGCGCAACTGAGGCGCAAAAATAGGCCCAGTCCATCTCACTCGATGTCTCACAGCCTAAAATAACCACACCAGAGCGGTCTAAAACCTAGCCATGTCGGTTCATATAACCATAAATGAAGCCATGTGTACCCACTATACTTAATAAAGTAGAAAAACGTCTATCATAAAAAACGTTATCTGTAACTCCCAGTCATGAAAACGTTTACCCACAAACATCCTAACATCAGTGTCAACCATTTTTTTGTAGCCCAATATGCAAGTCCAGTAATACCCCTCTTTATACTTTAGGATTACTGCTTACCCTTTCCCTCATGGGGATACTGTCAGCCAATTCTGAAATAACACAGTCTCTCCTGAAAAAAAATGACTGAACATACCTCACTGCCTATAGCATGAAAAACGTACCTCACACTGAAGTTTCTTAAGTACTCCTCAGCCATTCTGTGGGAACTCCTCTGGATCTTACTAACAACTGCTAAGATCATCAGCCTCCAGGCAGCAGTCTTCATCCATCTGCTGCCTGGGAGGAAATAGCACACACTGGTACCATTTAAAATAAAAAACTCTTGCTTGAAGAAAATAAAAACTAACATTTTATAACCTCTTTCACTTTACCCTTCCTATTACTTAGAGTAGGCAAAGAGAATGACTGGGGGGTGGAGTCAAGGGAGGAGCTATATAGACAGCTCTGCTGTGATGCTCTTTGCCACTTCCTGTTAGCAGGAGGATAATATCCCACAAGTAAAGGATGAATCCGTGGACTCGTCCAATCTTATAGAAGAAAGTTCCTTTCTTCTTTGGGACCACAAAAAGGTTTGAATATTACCCCAGACCTCTTTCTTCAAGAGGTACCGGGACAATGACTCCTAGGGAGGAGAGAGCCCTCACACACCCCAGAAAGGATCCTCTCTTTTCTGGCCTTGAATACAGGTTTGATAGGAGGAATCTGCCCCTGCATGGATGAGACTTGAAGCCTATTTTGAATCCCTGAGCGATAACCTTCAGGACCCATGGGTCTTGTACGTCCCCAAACCAAGGGCCTGAAAAGAGCAACAGTCTGCCCCCTACATGATCTAGAACTGGATCAGGGCCACCCCTTCATGCCGAATTTGTCTCTGCGGGCTTCTTGCTCTTGGATTTATTCCCAGACTGAGTCGGTTTCCAAATCCCCTTGGATTGGTCAGGCTTTGTGGAGGACTGCTGACGTTGGGATTTATCATAACGAAAGGAACAAAAATTAGGACCTTGTTCCTTAGGCTTGTTGTGGTAAAAAGGCACTTTTGCCTCCAGTAACTGTGGAGATAATTGAGACCAGGCCTGGACCAAATAAAATCTTTCACTTAAAGGGGAGGGAAAGGAGTCGGGATTGAGAAGTCATGTCTGCAGACCAGGACTTCAGCCAGAGTGCCCTACGGGCTTGAACAGAAAAACGTGAAGCCTTAGCATTCAAGCGAATAACTTGCATATTTGCATCACAAATAAAAGAATTATCCACCCTTAAGGCCTTAATTCTTTCCTGGATCACGTCGAGGAGACCTTCCACCTCGATCAACTCAGATAAGGAGTCGCACCAGTAGGTAGCCGCTCCAGCAACCAAGTACTTATGCTCGTGCAAATGCACCGATACTTAAAATGATACCTCCAATTCCTACCCATACGCCATCTTGTGGCATTTTTCAAACTGCATGTTCCCATTTCATATTAAGCTGGAGTGGAGACTTAACTAAAAATTGTTCACTTCTGTTCTGCTAATACAAATTGCTGTTATTTGTATTATTTACGTCAGAGCAGTGCTCCAAAACCTGCCGCTTTACAGCTGGAATCCTACCTGGGAGAGATCACTGTACCTCATTCAGACAAACCCCTGAAGTACTGGGCAGTTAATAAACTGAGATTTAATGGCCCAAAAATATTTTTCTGACCAATGCAGTAGTGTAAAAAGTGAAAGACTGTTCAGCTTAGCGTCAAACGTCCTTACTGATAGCAGAAACAGACTTATAGCTGAACATACAGAGATGCTTCTGTTCCTTAATAAGAACTTGCCACTAACTTTTTTAAAAATATTCTAATTGCTAGATTGCGTATTATACTGCTAGTTCTCATCTTGCACAATTATGCTCACAACATACTGTATTCTGATGAACATCCTTAGTCAGGGCTGGACTGGGAATAAAAAACAGCCCTGGAAAAAACATAATTTATGCTTACCTGATAAATTTATTTCTCTTGTAGTGTATCCAGTCCACGGATCATCCATTACTTGTGGGATATTCTCCTTCCCAACAGGAAGTTGAAAGAGGATCACCCACAGCAGAGCTGCTATATAGCTCCTCCCCCAGCTGTCATATCCAGTCATTCGACCGAAAACAAACAGAGAAAGGAGAAACCACAGGGTGCAGTGGTGACTGTAGTTTAATTAAAATTTAGACCTGCCTTAAAAGGACAGGGCGGGCCGTGGACTGGATACACTACAAGAGAAATAAATTTATCAGGTAAGCATAAATTATGTTTTCTCTTGTTAAGTGTATCCAGTCCACGGATCATCCATTACTTGTGGGATACCAATACCAAAGCTAAAGTACACGGATGATGGGAGGGACAAGGCAGGATTAAGCGGAAGGAACCACTGCCTGAAGAACCTTTCTCCCAAAAACAGCCTTCGAAGAAGCAAAAGTATCAAATTTGTAAAATTTGGAAAAGGTTTTGAAGCGAAGACCAAGTCGCGGCCTTGCAAATCTGTTCAACAGAGGCCTCATTTTTAAAGGCCCAGGTGGAAGCCACAGCTCTAGTAGAATGAGCTGTAATCCTTTCAGGGGGCTGCTGTCCAGCAGTCTCATAGGCTAGGCGTATTACGCTCCGAAGCCAAAAGGAAAGAGAGGTTGCCGAAGCTTTTTGACCTCTCCTCTGTCCAGAGTAAACGACAAACAGGGAAGATGTTTGACGAAAATCCTTAGTAGCTTGTAAGTAAAACTTCAAGGCACGGACTACGTCCAGATTATGTAAAAGACGTTCCTTCTTTGAAGAAGGATTAGGACACATTGATGGAACAACAATCTCTTGATTGATATTCTTGTTAGAAACCGCCTTAGGTAAAAACCCAGGTTTGGTACGCAGAACTACCTTATCTGCATGAAAAATCAGATAAGGAGAATCACATTGTAAGGCAGATAGCTCAGAGACTCTCCGAGCCGAGGAAATAGCCATCAAAAACAGAACTTTCCAAGATAAAAGTTTAATATCAATGGAATGAAGGGGTTCAAACGGAACTCCTTGAAGAACCTTAAGAACCAAGTTTAAGCTCCACGGGGGAGCAACAGGTTTAAACACAGGCTTAATTCTAACCAAAGCCTGGCAAAATGCCTGGACGTCTGGAACCTCTGCCAGACGCTTGTGCAAAGGAATAGACAGAGCAGAAATCTGTCCCTTTAAGGAACTAGCTGATAATCCTTTGTCCAAGCCCTCTTGGAGAAAGGACAATATTCTAGGAATCCTAACCTTACTCCATGAGTAATTCTTGGAATCACACCAATAAAGATATTTACTCCATATCTTATGGTAGATTTTCCTGGTAACAGGCTTTCGTGCCTGTATTAAAGTATCAATGACTGACTCGGAGAAGCCACGCTTTGATAGAATCAAGCGTTCAATCTCCATGCAGTCAGTCTCAGAGAAATTAGATTTGGATGATTGAAAGGACCTTGTAACAGAAGGTCCTGTCTTAGAGGCAGAGTCCATGGTGGAAAGGATGACATGTCCACTAGGCCTGCATACCAAGTCCTGCGTGGCCACGCAGGCGCTATCAGAATCACCGATGCTCTCTCCTATTTGATTTTGGCAATCAGTCGAGGGAGCAGAGGAAACGGTGGAAACACATAAGCCAGGTTGAAGAACCAAGGCGCTGCTAGAGCATCTATCAGCGTCGCTTCTGGGTCCCTGGACCTGGATCCGTAACAAGGAAGCCTGGCGTTCTGGCGAGACGCCATGAGATCCAACTCTGGTTTGCCCCAACGATGAATCAATTGAGCAAACACCTCCGGATGGAGTTCCCACTCCCCTGGATGGAAAGTCTGACGACTTAGAAAATCCGCCTCCTAGTTCTCCACGCCTGGGATATGGATTGCTGACAGGTGGCAAGAGTGGTACTCTGCCCAGCGAATTATTTTGGAGACTTCTAACATCGCTAGGGAACTCCTGGTTCCCCCTTGATGGTTGATGTAAGCCACAGTCGTGATGTTGTCTGACTGAAATCTGATGAACCTCAGTGTTGCTAACGGAGGCCAAGCCAGAAGAGCATTGAATATCGCTCTTAACTCCAGAATATTTATTGGAAGGAGTTTCTCCTCCAGAGTCAACGATCCCTGTGCCTTCAGGGAGTCCCAGACTGCACTCCAACCTAGAAGGCTGGCATCTGTTGTTACAATTGTCCAATCTGGCCTGCGAAAGGTCATACCCTTGGACAGGTGTACCCGAGACAACCACCAGAGAAGAGAATCTCTGGTCTCTTGATCCAGATTTAGCAGAGGGGACAAATCTGTGTAATCCCCATTCCACTGACTCAGCATGCATAATTGCAGCGGTCTGAGATGAAGGCGCGCAAATGGCACTATGTCCATTGCCGCTACCATTAAGCCGATTACCTCCATACACTGAGCTACCGAAGGGCGCGGAATGGAGTGAACACAGCAAGCATTTAGAAGTTTTGATAACCTGGACTCAGTCAGGTAAATTTTCATTTCTACAGAATCTATAAGAGTCCCTAAGAAGGAGACTCTTTGTCAGGTTAGGAAATGTCCAGAAGAAGACCCAAATGCTAGGGCGAACTTAATCAACACCCTTGCACTCTGAGTTTAATCCAGGACGTGACCCCACGACAACCTCCAAAAAACAATTTACTCACGATATGGAGCAGCGTTAGCCTGTGCCCAAAGTAATTCAAGATATCAGCCAGATAGACTTCTGAATAAGGAACTGGTTTCAGGAAATGTCTTCCACAGAATCAGGAGAGCAGGGATAGTCCACTTATACTCAGACAGAAGAAGGGTAAAACAGGAAACAGTTAATAATGCAGGAGTAGGTAATTTGTTATCAGGCAGTTTGAGGGTAAACACTGTATAGATAGTCTTTGCAGAGTATGCAACAGGTAATCAGGCAGTTTGAGGGTTAACACGGTGTAGTCAGAACTTGCAGAGTTAACAACATGTAATCAGGTAGTTTGAGGGTTAACACTGTGCAGACAGTCTTTGCAGAGTATGCAACAAGTAATCAGGCAGTTTGAGGGTTAACACTGTGTAGATAATCTTTGCAGAGTATGCAACAGGTAATCAGGCAGTTTGAGGGTTAACACGGTGTAGTCAGAACTTGCAGAGTTAACAACATGTAATCAGGTAGTTTGAGGGTTAACACTGTGCAGACAGTCTTTGCAGAGTATGCAACAAGTAATCAGGTAGTTTGAGGGTTAACACTGTGCAGACAGTCTTTGCAGAGTATGCAACAAGTAATCAGGCAGTTTGAGGGTTAACACTGTGTAGATAGTCTTTGCAGAGTATGCAACAGGTAATCAGGCAGTTTGAGGGTTAACACTGTGTAGTCAGAACTTGCAGAGTTAACAACATGTAATCAGGTAGTTTGAGGTTTAACACTGTGCAGACAGTCTTTGCAGAGTATGCAACAAGTAATCAGGCAGTTTGAAAGTTTCACAAAACAAACAGTACTTGCATTGTTTGGAGACAGGTAATCAGGAGGTTGAAGGTTAATCCAGCATAGTAAGTCCTTGAAGAGATTGGCAACAGAAAAGCAGCAGTTAGAGAGATTCCACAGTGAATTCACCACAGAAGCCACAAAGTTAAACAAACAAACTGGCACTGGAGAAACAGGAAGCCCGAAATAAAAAGCCTGGTTGTGACATCATCAGGAAGGGGTGGCTCAGACACCTGTCAATCAAGCACACAGAGAGGACTGCAGAGCTTCCCAGCAGCTGAGCGTGACACTCTTGTGAGTGGGGATAGAGAACTCTTTTCCTCGTTCACTTTCCAGCCGTGCGACCTCAGGAATGCCAGAACTATCTCTGTATGAGACTTGGCAACTTGAAAGCTTGACGCCTGTATCAGGATGTCGTCTAGATACGGAGCCACCGCTATGCCTCGCGGTCTTAGAACCACCAGAAGTGAGCCCAGAACCTTTGTAAAAATTCTCGGGGCTGTAGCCAACCCGAAGGGAAGAGCTACAAATTGGTAATGCCTGTCTAGAAAGGCAAACCTTAGAAACCGATGATGATCTTTGTGAATCGGTATGTGAAGGTAGGCATCCTTTAAGTCCACTGTGGTCATGTACTGACCTTCTTGGATCATGGGTAGGATGGTCCGAATAGTTTCCATTTTGAAAGATGGAACTCTGAGGAATTTGTTTAAGATCTTTAGATCCAAAATTGGTCTGAAGGTTCCCTCTTTTTTGGGAACCACAAACAGATTTGAATAAAAACCCTGTCCTTGTTCCGTCCGCGGAACTGGATGGATCACTCCCATAACTAGGAGGTCTTGCACACAGTGTAGGAATGCCTCTTTCTTTATCTGATTTGCAGATAGCCTTGAAAGATGATATCACCCATGTGGAGGGGAAGCTTTGAAGTCCAGAAGATATCCCTGAGATATGATCTCCAACACCCAGGGATCCTGAACATCTCTTGCCCACGCCTGGATTAAGAGAGAAAGTCTGCCCCTACTAGATCCGTCGCCGGATAGGGGGCCGTTCCTTCATGCTGTCTTAGAGGCAGCAGCAGGCTTTCTGGCCTGCTTGCCTTTGTTTCAGGACTGGTTAGGTTTCCAGGCCTGCTTAGATTGAGCAAAAGTTCCCTCTTGTTTTGAAGCGGAGGAAGTTGATGCTGCACCTGCCTTGAAATTTTGAAAGGCACGAAAATTAGACTGTTAGCCCTTTGCTTTGGCCCTGTCCTGAGGAAGGGTGTGACCCTTACCTCCAGTAATGTCAGCAATAATTTCCTTCAAACCAGGCCCGAATAAGGTCTGCCCCTTGAAAGGAATGTTGAGTAATTTAGACTTCGAAGTCACGTCAGCTGACCAGGATTTAAGCCATAGCGCCCTACGCGCTTGGATGGCGAATCCGGAATTCTTAGCCGTTAGTTTAGTCAAATGAACAATGGCATCAGAAACAAATGAGTTAGCTAGCTTAAGTGTTCTAAGCTTGTCAATAATTTCAGTCAATGGAGCTGTATGGATGGCCTCTTCCAGGGCCTCAAACCAGAATGCCGCCGCGGCCGTGACAGGCGCAATGCATACATGGGGCTGTAAAATAAAACCTTGTTGAATAAACATTTTCTTAAGGTAACCCTCCAATTTTTTATCCATTGGATCTGAAAAAGTACAACTGTCCTCAACCGGGATAGTAGTACGCTTTGCTAAAGTAGAAACTGCTCCCTCCACCTTAGGGACCGTGTGCCATAAGTCCCGTGTAGTGGCGTCTATTGGAAACATTTTTCTAAATATAGGAGGTGGGGAAAAAACAGAATTTATGTTTACCTGATAAATTACTTTCTCCAACGGTGTGTCCGGTCCACGGCGTCATCCTTACTTGTGGGATATTCTCTTCCCCAACAGGAAATGGCAAAGAGCCCAGCAAAGCTGGTCACATGATCCCTCCTAGGCTCCGCCTACCCCAGACATTCGACCGACGTAAAGGAGGAATATTTGCATAGGAGAAACCATATGATACCGTGGTGACTGTAGTTAAAGAAAATAAAGTATCAGACCTGATTAAAAAACCAGGGCGGGCCGTGGACCGGACACACCGTTGGAGAAAGTAATTTATCAGGTAAACATAAATTCTGTTTTCTCCAACATAGGTGTGTCCGGTCCACGGCGTCATCCTTACTTGTGGGAACCAATACCAAAGCTTTAGGACACGGATGAAGGGAGGGAGCAAATCAGGTCACCTAAATGGAAGGCACCACGGCTTGCAAAACCTTTCTCCCAAAAATAGCCTCAGAAGAAGCAAAATTATCAAACTTGTAAAATTTGGTAAAAGTGTGCAGTGAAGACCAAGTCGCTGCCCGACATATCTGATCAACAGAAGCCTCGTTCTTGAAGGCCCATGTGGAAGCCACAGCCCTAGTGGAATGAGCTGTGATTCTTTCAGGAGGCTGCCGTCCGGCAGTCTCATAAGCCAATCTGATGATGCTTCTAATCCAAAAAGAGAGAGAGGTAGAAGTTGCTTTTTGCCCTCTCCTTTTACCAGAATAAACAACAAACAAGGAAGATGTTTGTCTAAAATCCTTTGTAGCATCTAAATAGAATTTTAGAGCGCGAACAACATCCAAATTGTGCAACAAACGTTCCTTCTTTGAAACTGGATTCGGACACAAAGAAGGCACGACTATCTCCTGGTTAATGTTTTTGTTAGAAACAACTTTCGGAAGAAAACCAGGTTTAGTACGTAAAACCACCTTATCTGCATGGAACACCAGATAAGGAGGAGAACACTGCAGAGCAGATAATTCTGAAACTCTTCTAGCAGAAGAAATTGCAACCAAAAACAAAACTTTCCAAGATAATAACTTAATATCAACGGAATGTAAGGGTTCAAACGGAACCCCCTGAAGAACTGAAAGAACTAAGTTGAGACTCCAAGGAGGAGTCAAAGGTTTGTAAACAGGCTTGATTCTAACCAGAGCCTGAACAAAGGCTTGAACATCTGGCACAGCTGCCAGCTTTTTGTGAAGTAACACAGACAAGGCAGAAATCTGTCCCTTCAAGGAACTTGCAGATAATCCTTTCTCCAATCCTTCTTGAAGAAAGGATAGAATCTTAGGAATTTTTACCTTGTCCCAAGGGAATCCTTTAGTTTCACACCAACAGATATATTTTTTCCATATTTTGTGGTAAATTTTTCTAGTTACAGGCTTTCTGGCCTGAACAAGAGTATCAATAACAGAATCTGAGAACCCTCGCTTTGATAAGATCAAGCGTTCAATCTCCAAGCAGTCAGTTGGAGTGAGACCAGATTCGGATGTTCGAACGGACCTTGAACAAGAAGGTCTCGTCTCAAAGGTAGCTTCCATGGTGGAGCCGATGACATATTCACCAGATCTGCATACCAAGTCCTGCGTGGCCACGCAGGAGCTATCAAGATCACCGATGCCCTCTCCTGATTGATCCTGGCTACCAGCCTGGGGATGAGAGGAAACGGCGGGAATACATAAGCTAGTTTGAAGGTCCAAGGTGCTACTAGTGCATCTACTAGAGTCGCCTTGGGATCCCTGGATCTGGACCCGTAGCAAGGAACCTTGAAGTTCTGACGAGAGGCCATCAGATCCATGTCTGGAATGCCCCACAGTTGAGTAATTTGGGCAAAGATTTCCGGATGGAGTTCCCACTCCCCCGGATGTAATGTCTGACGACTCAGAAAATCCGCTTCCCAATTTTCCACTCCTGGGATGTGGATTGCAGACAGGTGGCAGGAGTGAGTCTCCGCCCATTGAATGATTTTGGTCACTTCTTCCATCGCCAGGGAACTCCTTGTTCCCCCCTGATGGTTGATGTACGCAACAGTCGTCATGTTGTCTGATTGAAACCGTATGAACTTGGCCTTTGCTAGCTGAGGCCAAGCCTTGAGAGCATTGAGTATCGCTCTCAGTTCCAGAATATTTATCGGTAGAAGAGATTCTTCCCGAGACCAAAGACCCTGAGCTTTCAGGGGTCCCCAGACCGCGCCCCAGCCCATCAGACTGGCGTCGGTCGTGACAATGACCCACTCTGGCCTGCGGAAGTTCATCCCTTGTGACAGGTTGTCCAGGGACAGCCACCAACGGAGTGAATCTCTGGTCCTCTGATTTACTGACTGAGCATGCACAGTTGTAATGGTCTTAGATGAATGCGCGCAAAAGGAACTATGTCCATTGCCGCTACCATCAAACCTATTACTTCCATGCACTGCGCTATGGAAGGAAGAGGAACGGAATGAAGTATTTGACAAGAGTTTAGAAGTTTTGTTTTTCTGGCCTCTGTCAGAAAAATCCTCATTTCTAAGGAGTCTATTATTGTTCCCAAGAAGGGAACCCTTGTTGACGGAGATAGAGAACTCTTTTCTACGTTCACTTTCCATCCGTGAGATCTGAGAAAGGCCAGGACTATGTCCGTGTGAGCCTTTGCTTGAGGAAGGGACGACGCTTGAATCAGAATGTCGTCCAAGTAAGGTACTACTGCAATGCCCCTTGGTCTTAGCACCGCTAGAAGGGACCCTAGTACCTTTGTGAAAATCCTTGGAGCAGTGGCTAATCCGAAAGGAAGTGCCACGAACTGGTAATGCTTGTCCAGGAATGCGAACCTTAGGAACCGATGATGTTCCTTGTGGATAGGAATATGTAGATACGCATCCTTTAAATCCACCGTGGTCATGAATTGACCTTCCTGGATGGAAGGAAGAATTGTTCGAATGGTTTCCATTTTGAACGATGGAACCTTGAGAAACTTGTTTAGGATCTTGAGATCTAAGATTGGTCTGAACGTTCCCTCTTTTTTGGGAACTACGAACAGATTGGAGTAGAACCCCATCCCTTGTTCCCCTAATGGAACAGGATGAATCACTCCCATTTTTAACAGGTCTTCTACACAATGTAAGAATGCCTGTTTTTTTATGTGGTCTGAAGACAATTGAGACCTGTGGAACCTCCCCCTTGGGGGAAGCCCCTTGAATTCCAGAAGATAACCTTGGGAGACTATTTCTAGTGCCCAAGGATCCAGAACATCTCTTGCCCAAGCCTGAGCGAAGAGAGAGAGTCTGCCCCCCACCAGATCCGGTCCCGGATCGGGGGCCAACATTTCATGCTGTCTTGGTAGCAGTGGCAGGTTTCTTGGCCTGCTTTCCCTTGTTCCAGCCTTGCATTGGTCTCCAGGCTGGCTTGGCTTGAGAAGTATTACCCTCTTGCTTAGAGGACGTAGCACTTGGGGCTGGTCCGTTTCTACGAAAGGGACGAAAATTAGGTTTATTTTTGGCCTTGAAAGACCTATCCTGAGGAAGGGCGTGGCCCTTACCCCCAGTGATATCAGAGATAATCTCTTTCAAGTCAGGGCCAAACAGCGTTTTCCCCTTGAAAGGAATGTTAAGCAATTTGTTCTTGGAAGACGCATCCGCTGACCAAGATTTCAACCAAAGCGCTCTGCGCGCCACAATAGCAAACCCAGAATTTTTCGCCGCTAACCTAGCCAATTGCAAAGTGGAGTCTAGGGTGAAAGAATTAGCCAATTTGAGAGCACGGATTCTGTCCATAATCTCCTCATAAGGAGGAGAATCACTAGTGATCGCCTTTTCTAGCTCATCGAACCAGAAACACGCGGCTGTAGTGACAGGGACAATGAATGAAATTGGTTGTAGAAGGTAACCTTGCTGAACAAACATCTTTTTAAGCAAACCTTCTAATTTTTTATCCATAGGATCTTTGAAAGCACAACTATCTTCTATGGGTATAGTGGTGCGTTTGTTTAAAGTAGAAACCGCCCCCTCGACCTTGGGGACTGTCTGCCATAAGTCCTTTCTGGGGTCGACCATAGGAAACAATTTTTTAAATATGGGGGGAGGGACGAAAGGTATACCGGGCCTTTCCCATTCTTTATTTACAATGTCCGCCACCCGCTTGGGTATAGGAAAAGCTTCTGGGGGCCCCGGGACCTCTAGGAACTTGTCCATTTTACATAGTTTCTCTGGGATGATCAAATTCTCACAATCATCCAGAGTGGATAACACCTCCTTAAGCAGAGCGCGGAGATGTTCCAACTTAAATTTAAATGTAATCACATCAGGTTCAGCTTGTTGAGAAATTTTCCCTGAATCTGAAATTTCTCCCTCAGACAAAACCTCCCTGGCCCCCTCAGACTGGTGTAGGGGCCCTTCAGAAACAATATCATCAGCGTCCTCATGCTCTTCAGTATTATCTAAAACAGAGCAGTCGCGCTTACGCTGATAAGTGGGCATTTTGGCTAAAATGTTTTTGATAGAATTATCCATTACAGCCGTTAATTGTTGCATAGTAAGGAGTATTGGCGCGCTAGATGTACTAGGGGCCTCCTGAGTGGGCAAGACTGGTGTAGACGAAGGAGGGGATGATGCAGTACCATGCTTACTCCCCTCACTTGAGGAATCATCTTGGGCATCATTTTCTCTAAATTTTGTGTCACATAAATCACATCTATTTAAATGAGAAGGAACCTTGGCTTCCCCACATTCAGAACACAGTCTATCTGGTAGTTCAGACATGTTAAACAGGCATAAACTTGATAACAAAGTACAAAAAACGTTTTAAAATAAAACCGTTACTGTCACTTTAAATTTTAAACTGAACACACTTTATTACTGCAATTGCGAAAAAGTATGAAGGAATTGTTCAAAATTCACCAAAATTTCACCACAGTGTCTTAAAGCCTTAAAAGTATTGCACACCAAATTTGGAAGCTTTAACCCTTAAAATAACGGAACCGGAGCCATTTTTATCTTTAACCCCTTTACAGTCCCTGGTATCTGCTTTGCTGAGACCCAACCAAGCCCAAAGGGGAATACGATACCAAATGACGCCTTCAGAAAGTCTTTTCTATGTATCAGAGCTCCTCACACATGCGACTGCATGTCATGCTTCTCAAAAACAAGTGCGCAATACCGGCGCGAAAATGAGACTCTGCCTATGATTAGGGAAAGCCCCTAGAGAATAAGGTGTCCAAAACAGTGCCTGCCGATATTATTTTACAAAATACCCAGATTAAAATGATTCCTCAAGGCTAAATATGTTTATATATGAATCGATTTAGCCCAGAAAATGTCTACAGTCTTAAAAAGCCCTTGTGAAGCCCTTAATTATTGTCTGTAATAAAAATGGCTTACCGGATCCCATAGGGAAAATGACAGCTTCCAGCATTACATCGTCTTGTTAGAATGTGTCATACCTCAAGCAGTAAAATTCTGCTCACTGTTCCCTCAACTGAAGTTAATTCCTCTCAACAGTCCTGTGTGGAACAGCCATCGATTTTAGTAACGGTTGCTAAAATCATTTTCCTCTTACAAACAGAAATCTTCATCTCTTTTCTGTTTCAGAGTAAATAGTACATACCAGCACTATTTTAAAATAACAAACTCTTGATTGAATAATAAAAACTACAGTTAAACACTAAAAAACTCTAAGCCATCTCCGTGGAGATGTTGCCTGTACAACGGCAAAGAGAATGACTGGGGTAGGCAGAGCCTAGGAGGGATCATGTGACCAGCTTTGCTGGGCTCTTTGCCATTTCCTGTTGGGGAAGAGAATATCCCACAAGTAAGGATGACGCCGTGGACCGGACACACCTATGTTGGAGAAACATAATTTATGCTTACCTGATAAATTTATTTCTCTTGTAGTGTATCCAGTCCACGGATCATCAATTACTTGTGGGATATTCTCCTTCCCAACAGGAAATTGCAAGAGGATCACCCACAGCAGAGTTGCTACATAGCTCCTCCCCTCACTGCCATATCCAGTCATTCGACCGAAACAAGCCGAGAAACCATAGGGTGCAGTGGTGACTGTAGTTTAATTAAAATTTATACCTGCCTGAAAAGGACAGGGCGGGCCGTGGACTGGATACACTACAAGAGAAATAAATTTATCAGGTAAGCATAAATTATGTTTTCTCTTGTTAAGTGTATCCAGTCCACGGATCATCTATTGCTTGTGGGATACCAATACCAAAGCTAAAGTACACGGATGATGGGAGGGACAAGGCCGGATTAAGCGGAAGGAACCACTGCCTGTAGAACCTTTCTCCCAAAAACAGCCTCCGAAGAAGCAAAAGTATAAAATTTGTAAAATTTGGAAAAAGTATGAAGGGAAGACCAAGTTGCAGCCTTGCAAATCTGTTCAACCGAGGCCTCATTTTTAAAGGCCCAGGTGGAAGCCACAGCTCTAGTAGAATGAGCTGTAATCCTTTCAGGAGGCTGCTGTCCAGCAGTCTCATAGGCTACATTGATTATACTCCGAAGCCAAAAAGAAAGAGAGGTTGCCGAGGCCTTCTGACCTCTCCTCTGTCCAGAGTAAACAACAAACAGGTTAGATGTTTGGCGAAAATCTTTAGTAGCCTGTAAGTAAAACTTCAAGGCACGGACTACGTCTAGATTATGCAAAAGACGTTCCTTCTTTGAAGAAGGATTAGGACATAATGATCAAACAACAATCTCTTGATTGATATTCTTGTTAGAAACCACCTTAGGTAAAAACCCAGGTTTTGTACGCAGAACAACTTTATCTGAATGAAAGATCAGATAAGTAGAATCACAATGTAAGGCAGATAACTCCGAGACACTTCGAGCCGAGGAAATAGTCATCAGAAAAAGATCTTTCCATGAAAGAAGTTTGATATCAATAGAATGAAGGGGTTCAAACGGAACCCCTTGAAGAACTTTAAGAACCAAGTTTAAGCTCCATGGAGGAGCAACAGATTTAAACACAGGCTTAATTCTAACTAAAGCCTGACAAAATTCCTGAACGTCTGGAACTTCTGCCAGACGCTTGTGTAAAAAGAATAGACAGAGCAGAAATCTGTCCCTTTAAAGAACTAGCTGATAATCCTTTGTCCAAACCCTCTTGGAGGAAGGACAATATCCTAGGAATCCTAACCCTACTCCATGAGTAATTCTTGGATTCACACCAATGAAGATATTTACGCCATATCTTGTGGTAAATTTTCCTGGTGACAGGCTTTCGTGCCTGTATTAAGGTATCAATTACAGACTCAGAGAAGCCACGCTTTGATAGGATCAAGCGTTCAATCTCCATGCAGTCAGTCTCAGAGAAAGTAGATTCGGATGATTGAAAGGACCTTGTATTAGAAGGTCTTGTCTCAGAGGCAGAGTCCATGGTGGAAAGGATGACATGTCCACTAGGTCTGCATAACAGGTCCTGCGTGGCCACGCAGGCGCTATCAATATCACCGATGCTCTTTCCTGTTTGATTTTGGCAATCAGATGAGGGAGCAGAGGAAACGGTGGAAACACATAAGCCAGGTTGAAGAACCAAGGCGCTGCTAGAGCATCTATCAGTGCTGCTTCTGGGTCCCTGGACCTGGATCCGTAACAAGGAAGCTTGGCGTTCTGGCGAGACGCCATGAGATCCAATTCTGGTTTGCCCCAACGGAGAACCAATTGAGCAAACACCTCCGGATGGAGTTCCCATTCCCCCGGATGAAAAGTCTGACGACTTAAAAAATCCGCCTCCCAGTTCTCTACACCTGGGATATGGATCGCTGACAGGTGGCAAGAGTGAGTCTCTGCCCAGCGAATTATCTTGGAGACTTCTGACATTGCTAGGGAACTCCTGGTTCCCCCTTGATGGTTGATGTAAGCCACAGTCGTGATGTTGTCCGACTGAAATCTGATGAACCTCAGTGTTGCTAGCTGAGGCCAAGCCAGAAGAGCATTGAATATTGCTCTTAACTCCAGAATATTTATTGGGAGGAGTTTCTCCTCCTGAGTCCATGAACCCTGAGCCTTCAGGGAGTTCCAGACTGCACCCCAACCTAGAAGGCTGGCATCTGTTGTTACAATTGTCCAATCTGGTCTGCGAAAGGTCATACCCTTGGACAGATGGGCCCGAGATAACCACCAGAGAAGAGAATCTCTGGTTTCCTGATCCAGATTTAGTAGAGGGGACAAATCTGTGTAATCCCCATTCCACTGACTGAGCATGCATAATTGCAGCGGTATGAGATGCAGGCGCGCGAATGGCACTATGTCCATCGCCGCTACCATTAAGCCGATTACTTCCATGCACTGAGCCACCGTGGGGCGCGGAATGGAGTGAAGAACACGGCAAGCATTTAGAAGTTTTGATAACCTGGACTCCGTCAGGTAAATTTTCATTTATACAGAATCTATTAGAGTCCCTAGGAAGGAAACCCTCGTGAGAGGAGATAGAGAACTCTTTTCTTCGTTCACTTTCCACCCATGCGACCTCAGGAATGCCAGAACTATCTCTGAATGAGATTTGGCAATTTGAAAGCTTGACGCCTGTATCAGGATATCGTCCAGGTAAGGAGCCACTGCTATGCCTCGCGGTATTAGGACCGCCAGAAGTGAGCCCAGAACCTTTGTAAAAATTCTTGGGGCTGTAGCCAACCCGAATGGAAGAGCTACAAATTGGTAATGCCTGTCTAGAAAGGCAAACCTCAGGAACGGATGATGATTCTTGTGAATCGGAATGTGAAGGTAGGCATCCTTTAAGTCCACTGTGGTCATGTACTGACCCTCTTGGATCATGGGTAAAATGGTTTGAATAGTTTCCATCTTGAATGACGGAACTGAGGAATTTGTTTAGGATCTTTAAATCCAAAATTGGTCTGAAGGTTCCCTCTTTTTTGGGAACCACAAACAGATTTGAATAAAACCCCTGTCCTTGTTCCGTCCGCGGAACTGGATGGATCACTCCCATTACAAGGAGATCTTGTACGCAGCTTAGGAATGCCTCTTTCTTTATCTGGTTTGCAGATAATCTTGAAAGGTGAAATCTCCCTTGTGGAGGAGAAGCTTTGAAGTCCAGAAGATATCCCTGAGATATGATCTCCGACGCCCAGGGATCCTGAACATCTCTTGCCCACGCCTGGACGAAGAGAGGGAGTCTGCCCCCTACTAGATCCGTTGTCGGATAGGGGGCCGCTCCTTCATGCTGTCTTAGAGGCAGCAGCAGGCTTTCTGGCCTGCTTGCCCTTGTTCCAGGACTGGTTAGGTTTCCAGGCCTGCTTGGATTGAGCAAAAGTTCCCTCTTGTTTTGAAGCAGAGGAAGTTGATGCTGCACCTGCCTTGAAATTTCGAAAGGCACGAAAATTAGACTGTTTGGCCTTTGATTTGGCCCTGTCCTGAGGAAGGGTATGATCCTTACCTCCAGTAATGTCAGCAATAATTTCTTTCAAACCAGGCCCGAATAAGGTCTGCCCCTTGAAAGGAATGTTGAGTAATTTAGACTTTGAAGTCATATCAGCTGACCAGGATTTGAGCCATAGCGCCCTACGCGCCTGGATGGCGAATCTGGAATTCTTAGCCGTTAGTTTAGTCAAATGAACAATGGCATCAGAAACAAATGAGTTAGCTAGCTTAAGAGTTCTAAGCTTGTCAACAATTTCAGTCAATGGAGCTGTATGGATGGCCTCTTCCAGGGCCTAAAACCAGAATGCCGCCACAGCAGTGACAGGCACAATGCATGCAAGGGGCTGTAAAATAAAACCTTGTTGAATAAACATTTTCTTAAGGTAACCCTCTAATTTTTTATCCATTGGATCTGAAAAAGCACAACTGTCCTCAACCGGGATAGTGGTACGCTTTGCTAAAGTAGAAACTGCTCCCTCCACCTTAGGGACAGTCTGCCATAAGTCCCGTGTAGTGGCATCTATTGGAAACATTTTTCTACATATAGGAAGTGGGGAAAAGGGCACACCGGGCCTATCCCACTCCTTACTAATAATTTCTGTAAGCCTTTTAGGTATTGGAAAAACATCAGTACTCACCGGCACTGCATAGTATTTATCCAGCCTACACAATTTCTCTGACACTGCAATTGTGTCACAGTCATTCAGAGCAGCTAATACCTCCCCAAGCAATACATGGAGGTTCTCAAGCTTAAATTTAAAATTAGAAATCTCTGAATCAGGTCTCACCCACAGACGGAAGCTCTGTCCTCAGGTTCTGCATATTGTGACGCAGTATCAGACATGGCTCTTACAGCATCTACGCGCTCTGTATCTCGTCTAACCCCAGAGCTATCGCGCTTGCCTCTCAATTCAGGCAATCTGGATAATACCTCTGACAGGGTATTATTCATGATTGCAGCCATGTCCTGCAAAGTAATCGCTATGGGCATCCCTGATGTACTTGGCGACATATTAGCGTGCGTCCCTTGAGCGGGAGGCGAAGGGTCCGACACGTGGGGAGAGTTAGTCGGCATAACTTCCCCCTCGACAGACCCCTCTGGTGACAATTCTTTTATAGATAAAGACTGATCTTTACTGTTTAAGGTGAAATCAATACATTTAGTACACATTCTCCTATGGGGCTCCACCATGGCTTTTAAACATAATGAACAAGTATCCACTGTTTCAGACATGTTTGTACAGACTAGCAATGAGACTAGCAAGCTTGGAAAACACTTTAAAGCAAGTTAATAAGCAATATAAAAAACGTTACTGTGCCTTTAAGAGAAACAAATTTTGACAAAATTTGAACTAACAGTGAAAAAAGGCAGTTACACTAACAAAATTTTTACAGTGTATGTAACAAGTCAGCAGAGCATTGCACCCACTTGCAAATGGATGATTAACCCCTTAATAACAAAAACAGAATAATAAATGACAAAAACGTTTTTTAAACACAGTCACAACAACTGCCACAGTCTACTGTGATTGTTAGCCTCCTCAAACACAACTTTGAAGCCTTTTGAGCCCTTCAGAGATGTCCTGTATCATGCAGAGGGAAGCTGAATGTCTCTGTCAGTATTTTTATCTGCACAGAAAAGCACTAAAATAGGCCCTTCCCACTCATATTGCAACAGTGGAAAGCCTCTGTTTCTAGGCAAAAATCAAACCAGCCATGTGGAAAAAAACTAGGCCCCAATATGTTTTGTCACCAAACATATATAAAAACGATTAAACATGCCAGCAAAAGTTTTATATTACACTTTTATAAGAGTATGTATCTCTATTAATAAGCCTGATACCAGTCGCTATCACTGCATTTAAGGCTTTACTTACATTAATCCGGTATCAGCAGCATTTTCTAGCAAATTCCATCCCTAGAAAAATATTAACTGCACATACCTTATTGCAGGAAAACCTGCACGCCATTCCCCTCTGAAGTTACCTCACTCCTCAGAAAATGTGAGAACAGCCATTGATCTTAGTTACTTCTGCTAAGATCATAGAAAATGCAGGCAGATTCTTCTTCTAAATACTGCCTGAGATAAACAGTACACTCCGGCACCATTTAAAAATAACAAGCTTTTGATTGAAGAATAAACTAAGTATAAAACACCACACTCCTCTTACGACCTCCATCTTGGTTGAGGCTTGCAAGAGAATGACTGGATATGACAGCTGGGGGAGGAGCTACATAGCGGCTCTGCTGTGGGTGATCCTCTTGCAACTTCCTGTTGGGAAGGAGAATATCCCACAAGTAATGGATGATCCGTGGACTGGATACACTTAACAAGAGAAATATGAAGACCAGCCCTATTTTCTGTTGAGTCAGTAGAATGCAAATGCCCCATTTTTCTCAAATGGGATTACTGGGATAATCCTTCCCTAATATTATTTTCAGAATTAAATTATATTACTTTGTATTAAGTACAAATGTCAGATTGAGTTATATAGGCACCCTACAACCCAATTGCATCCAGTAATCACCCCTTTAAATTGTAGCTTTCCAGACCCAGCTGCTTCAGATGTTATTTATTGTTATTATTAATATGTTATTGAAATATTTTTTTTTATAAACATGTTCTGTGAACTTGGTGACAACAAGCACATAAAACTGTTTTATTATTTCAAAATGTCTTTTGAGATACAGTTCATAATTATAAAGAAGCAATCTTAAATCATTAGTTTGTATTGTGCTTGGTAAACTGTCATGACATAAAAAAAAGTATTGGTAATTGATATCGGTAAATATTTGAAAAGAGTATTGGTACTTGTACTCGGTCTTAAAAAAATGGTATTGGTGCAACCCTAATGATTACTTTATCAAGGCATGTGGAACACAGTTGAGCGGGCTGGTATACCGCGGCCTCCTCACAATATAGACAGGTATTAGATTTAGGTAAAGAGGGAGTACCCTCTAACGCATCAAAATCCTCCATAGCTTGCGCATACAAAGCAGAGTATTGAATAATAAGAAAAAATGGCACCTTTATACCCCCAATAGCTGGGGCACTCACCACCTCCTATGACCCAGGCCAAACAGAGAAACCGCCTCTTCTCCGGTAAACCGCATGGTCAAGAAAGAGGAAATAAGTGTTACCACACCTGGTCACATGGTGCCCAATGCAGGGTCGCCCCTGCTATAATAGCAAAATAGCACACCAAGCTTTTCAGGCTGCGCAGCTCCGAAAACGAAAGTAAAAAACCCTGTATGTTGCAACATCTGCCTAAGCCTCATCTCACACATGTCGCAGCATAATCAAATAAATTTATGTGATTAATCCCCACTGTTCAATAATCCCCCTCCGGAGATATTAACCCTTGATTCCATACAGATAAAAGGAGCCACACCGTGACCCTGTCTTCTTGCGTTATCATATGTGTAAAAAAAATGAAACGATCTTACAGAAATCTATGCCGTGGAACAGAAACACAGCCTCTCAAGTTTGACAGTCTTGTAGCATCGCTCCTGACATGGACTTGAGTGATGGAAGCAGGCAGTGAAACTCGTCAACACTGATTGCTTAGGAGCTGTTAGTACCAGTCTGGATGCGGTCGCAGAAAGACTCTCCCTGCATCTCCAGACTCCAACATTCGTCAATGCTCTCACTGATAGGCTGACAAGACTACTTAAAACTCCAGTCCGTTTTCGAAGATACCCTTCATAAAGAACTACTCCGAATCTTCTGACACTTCTCTGCCAACCTCCTGTGACGAAAGGCAAAGATTGACTGGGATATGAGGGGGGGAGTATTTAAGCCTTTGGCTGGGGTGTCTTTGCCTCATCCTGGTGGCCAGGTTCAGTATTTCCAAACAGTAAGGAATGATGCCGTGGGCTCTCCTCATATTAAGAAGGAAATATTCTTTTAAAGTGCCACAGATACAAAATATATTGAATTAGATAGCTCTTTATATACTCTTTAAAAAAAAATTACCCCAAGTGTACAAAAGTTATAGCGCTTAGAAAATGCAAAATGTCAATCAATGAAGATGATTTATTATTCATTATAGTTTAGTAACATTAAATATTAAAACTTGTTTTTTAAAGTAATGTGGAGTACCTGTTGTAAGCTAAAGAACCAGATTTCTTGCGGTACAGCGGAGACAAGTTCTAACTAATTTCTGCATGGATGTTATGCGTTTGCCCTGTAGCTGTCATGAGCTCTACTGGGGAGAGTTCTGGCCATGCACTCTTGTTTCCGCCAAAGTGTCCTTTGTTGACAGCTTCAAGGATGTTCCTGGGCCATGGGGGTGGAAGAATTTTATGTTTAAAAGGGACAGTCAACACCAGAAATGTTGTTGTTTTAAAAGATATATAATCCCTTAAAGTGAAGGTCCATTTTGATGAATTAGTGCCCGATTTTTAATAAACCTATTAAAACAAGGGCACTTTAATTGACATTTCACCGTTTTCTTCAAAAACTTACGTTTTAATCCTGGCAGCCGCTCCAGCACTTTTTCCGCCCGTTGCAAGCCATCTTCGCGGGTTTGGATTGGATTGTGATTGGAGGAAACTTGATTCGTCATTTCTGACGTCTGCAGAGGCTTCCAACAGCCGGGGGAAATCGCTGAAGCTGCATTCAGGATTAAAAGGTAAGTTTTTGAAGAAAACAGTGAAATGTCAATTTTGATGAATTAAAGTGCCCTTGTTTTTAATAGGTTTATTAAAAACCGGGCACTAATTCATCAAAATGGACCTTCACTTTAATTACGATTCCCCAGTTTAGCATAACCAGCACAGTTATAATAATACACATTTTACCTCTGTAATGCGTATGCTGTCAGCATTCAGCGATGTCTGTCGGATATGATACACTACAGCGTATCATGTCGGACAGGCATTGATAAATCGGCCCCTTACTGTAAACCACCTAATTTTAAATTTAATTTTAAAAGTGACCTGCAGAACATTTTTCACTAAAAAAAAAAAAATCTCATTGCAGAAAAAAAAATGTGAATAAAGCTCTTAACATCAGCCTTTTAGAAGATAATATCTCATGCTCCCTCCTGGAGTGCTCAGTGGTACAAATCCAAATGTCCTGTTGAAACCTATTGACGTAGCAATCAGATTTAATTTAAAACGTACATTTAGTCTTTTTCAAACAAAAGTGTTGTAGTCATACAAGTCATATTTGTCTTAGATATTTATTTAGGTTTACATATAGTGTTCTGTTTATTTCTGTGCATTTTCAATTAAAGGAAGCAGTGTAATATTCAATCAATACTTTGTTGGTCGCACTCAGACACTCTACGATTGCATTGCACTCATGCAGGTAATACTTCAAATTATATAACTTGTAGTTCAGATGCAGGTGATACTCCAAACTGTGTAACAGTATAAGTGCAAATATGCTCATGTGTGATCCACTGTTGAATAGAGAGCATTAAACTCCTGACTTAAGGTATAAATAGTATGGACAGTAAAAAAACAGTATCTAAGCATATAAAGATTACCTGGTGTCCGTTGTGTGTCCCTTCATGGGTGATAAGAAAATACCTTATGTCCGTTGTGTGTCTCTCCGTGGATGATGAGGCTCCTTGTGTTCGGAAATAGAGACACTCCTCAGTCTCTTGTGAGAAAAGCTTGAATACTGATAAGAAGATCCGTTACAAGGAAAAAACAAACAGCCGCAAATATTGCAAATAAAGGCCGACTTTATTGAAAGTCAAGGTGAAGCCCAGGTTCAGGGACGAAGTGCCTCCGGGCAGGAAACGCGTCGGACGTTTCATTTTTTGTGCTCCCTCCCGAGCTTGTATGTACCTGGGCTTCACCTTGACTTTCAATAAAGTCGGCCTTTATTTGCAATATTTGCGGCTGTTTGTTTTTTCCTTGTAACGGATCTTCTTATCAGTATTAATATTCAATCAAAATTGATTTATATGGGTTATAACCCCTCCAAGGAAATGCCAGACACACAGTTTACCCAATTTGTTTCTGTATCCGACAGACTATAAATAGCAATGCATATAACTTATATACAAAGGGGTTAAACACATAGCTAAAGTTAACTCCAGAGCAGCAAGCTAGCTAAACACATGCCTACACTTGTGTGTAACCACCAATCACCAGGTAGCTTCCAACAGGGAGAATATGTGAATATTAGAGATTTGCATTCAGATCTTTTATGAGGATCCGAATACTGAAGTAGCCAGCCGCTCCTGCTGTTCGGATCCTTTCGTAGTCTAGTGAAAGATCCCCAGATTAAGATCTGAATTTGCACAGATCTTAAAATTAAATTTTAAAGTGATCTGCAGAAATTTTTTTCGCTAAAAAAAAATCTCATCGCAGAAAGTGAAAAAAGTTCCGTCTCTGGGCCCATAGAGTAGATGACCACCATTTATCATAGTAATACCAGGGGTACCTTTTTTTTTAAAGGGCTTCTATTCTCTCAAATGAGGGTTCACATATTCCTGTAAGAGATCCACACCTCCTCCTTTTTTCACTTAGTCTCCATTATGGCAGTTGTTGACGGTGATCACCATTTTTAAGGAATGTTCTCCCCGGGACCTTTTTAATGGATGCACCATCCAGCTGACTTTACTGAAAAAAGGTTATTGCTCAAATTATCATTAAATACAATTATGGTAAATTATGCAATTAATTTGTGCTTTGGATAGCAGAAAATGTTTTAACATTACACTGTCCTAATCTGGCTACTTTATAATACCACCCGGCTGGCAACATTTTCTATAGAGAACAGTGACCTGCATCTTAAAACGGCATGCAACTCTCTTCATTTAGGCTCTGTCAGTCTGTTCACTAGAGAAGTGGTAAGTTTAAGTACAAACCAGAGGCAGAAAAGTTCAATGAGGCCAGAGACTGCTACAGAAGTAATGGAGGTATCAACTGCTGTAAGCAGGAGAAATATGTAGATGATCTATCCCAAGTAGTAGTTGCACGTAACAACTGCAAGCAGTTTGGAACTAATAGCAGTTGGTTAAAGCTGGAAGTAGATGAATACTATAGATGGCTGGAATCACCCACAACTCATACCTACCTCAACTTCATCTGAAGCATTAGTATCCAAATGATAATGTGTGATTCTGTGCACCGGTTAGAATCAGTAAAGGACGGATTAATATATTAAAGTTAAACAACTTGGCCAGTAAACTTCCTAATACTGTATCTCTTGCTTAAAAACATTTTATCTGATATATGCCTTATAGGAGTAGATTTACCACTCGGTCTGAATTTCACTGACATTACTAGTATTTTTAAAGGTTGGGGTCAATGCAGATAACAGGGAACCAATAAAAAATAAGGTCCTTTTTATGGCTGGCACTTCTAAATTTGATTCAATAAGCATTCTAATTGTATTATTAGTAACCATTTTATTTCAGTGCTTCTCTCTCATTGAATACTCAAATTACTGTAGATCATAACTATAAACTTGAAAAATAGTGAAAGGCAATAAATATGAAATAATTTCGAAAGAAAGAAAAAGACCACATGTTCATACAACTTCTACAATCTTAATAAGCAAATGCATTTGTCATAGTATTAATCGTTAAACGTTTATGCACCACTGAATGATAGCACAGAGTAAAAAAATTGTAATAGTTAAGATTTTCCTATTTTTAAGCAGTCTAATGTATTTTGATTGACGTGCACAAGCTTTAAATAAAGAACTAATTATTCAACATACTGTCAAGTTCATCAGAAAAATCAATTACTTTTAAAGTGATTTATGTGAAACTGTGAACTGTGCTAGAAAGTTCATTTTGAAGACAACATTGCAGATAGAAGAAAAAAAAATGTGAATAAAGCTCTTAACATCAGCCTTTTAGAAGATAATATCTCATGCTCCCTCCTGGAGTGCTCAGTGGTACAAATCCAAATGTCCTGTTGAAACCTATTGATGTAGCAATCATATTTCATTTAAAACGTACATTTAGTCTTTTTCAAACAAAAGTGTTGTAGTCATACAAGTCATATTTGTCTTAGATATTTATTTAGGTTTACATATAGTGTTCTGTTTATTTCTGTGCATTTTCAATTAAAGGAAGCAGTGTAATATTCAATCAAAATTGATTTATATGGGTTATAACCCCTCCAAGGAAATGCCAGACACACAGTTTACCCAATTTGTTTCTGTATCCAACAGACTATAAATAACAATGCATATAACTTATGTACAAAGGGGTTAAACACATAGCTAAAGTCAGCTCCAGAGCAGCAAGCTAGCTAAACACATGACGACAAATATGTGTAACAACCAATCACCAGGTAGCTTTTAACAGGGAGAAGATGTGCATTCAGATCTTTCATGAAGCTCTGAATACTGAAGTAGCCAGCCGCTCCTGCCGTTCGGATCCTTTCGTAGTCTAGTGAAAGATCCCCAGATTAAGATCTGAATTTGCACAGATCTTAGTGTGGGGATCTTTCACTAGAATCACTCCAGCTACAAAAAGATAGGCACGAGAAGCCACCTACTTCAACATGCAGATCTTTAAAAAGGATCCAAATGCACATTCCTAGAACGTATTCTTTTCGGCAAGAAAACAAAGTAAATTTAATAATAGAAATGCATTTTGTCTTAAAATGCACTGAATCACAAACGTTTAAATTTGATTTTTATAACAATTTACTGTACATGCAACTTCTGAACCATTTACAAGTTTCTGATGTGCAGTCTACACAGCTGAAACTATCCTGCATGCCTTTGCCTTCTGCTGAATGAAGGTGCTGCCTCTTCTTGTCACAGGCTACGTCTAGACTGCCTGAGAGGATATGTTACCCTCAGAATCAAGTTGTCAAATATAAAGGGACAGTCAAATCCAAAAAAAAAAACTTTCATGATTCAAATAGGGCATGTAATTTTAAACAACTTTCCAATTTACTTTTATCTACAATTTTGTTTTTTTCTCTTGGTATTCTTAGTTGAAAGCTAAACCTAGGAGGTTCATATGCTAATTTATTAGACCTTGAAGGCCGCCTCTAATCGAAATGCATTTTGACAGTTTTTCACCACTAGAGGGCGTTAGTACATGCGTTTCATATAGATAACATTGAGCTCAGGCACGTGAATTTACCGAGGCGTGAGAACTGATTGGCTAAAAGGCAAGTCTGTCCAAAGAACTGAAATAAGGGGGCAGTCTGCAGAGGCTTAGAAACAAGGTAATTACAGAGGAAAAACATGTATTATTATAACTGTGTTGGTTATGCAAAACTGGGGAATGGGTAATTAAAGGGCCATGATACCCAAATGTTGAAACACTTGAAAGTAATGCAGCATAGCTGCAAAAAGCGGACTAGAAAATATCACATAAACATCTCTATGTAAAAAAGAAATATATTTTACCACAAAAAATCCTCAGTAGCCACATCCCATTGTAAAGGACTTCTAAGCAGCAAATCAGTATGTCTGTCCCGGGACAGCTAAGGGAGTGAGCCTCGTGCACACTCATCTTATTTCCCTATTCAGTTTAAGAAGGTTTACTATGAAATCTCATGAGAGTTAAGTGAAATCTCATGAGATCACAGTAAAATAATTCATGACCTCAGAACTGTTGATGCTGATTGGCTGCTGTTAATTTCTTCATTGTTTTATTATTTTTTTACCTGCAGCTGGACAGTAACTGAATTATAACTTTTTACAAAGAACTTACTCTGCTGAATTGAGGAAATTGTGAGGTAAAATATCTTCCTTTTTTACATGGAGATGCTCAGGTGATATTTTCCTGTCAGCTTTTTACAGTTATACTGCATCAGTTTCAAGTGATTTAGCATACAAGTATTATGTCCCTTTAAGGGATTATCTATCTTTTGAAACAACAGAAATTCTGGTGTTGACTGTCCCTTTAAGAAGATCAGCTTTTTATTGCTTTATTGTTAATTTCTCATTTTTCTATTCATCTATGTTTGGATCGTTTCAACACTCATCTACTTATTCAGCCAAGAATAGCAGTCGTACCCCATAATAAAGCTTTTTATCTTGGAAAGGAACATTAAAGGGATAGAATGGTCAAAATTTAAAATGTGCATGGGTACATTTCAATTTTAAATAGAAGCATTTTTGCAAAATACTTCCATTAGCAAAAATGTTTGTAGTAAAAGTTATTACTGGGAGTTTTTTTAGAAGCATGCGCATATATGCTGTGAGGGCCTGTGCACCAGCACTCAAACACCATGCTCGTTTAGGGAGTTGGCCATGATGTCTATTGCATGTTTGAAGACTTAAAGGGACATAATACTCATATGCTAAACTGATGCAGTATAACTGTAAAAAGCTGACAGGAAAATATCACCTGAGCATCTCTATGTAAAAAAGGAAGATATTTTACGTCACAATCTCCTCAGCTCAGCAGAGTAAGTTCTGTGTAAAAAGTTATTCTCAGCTGCTCCCAGCTGCAGGTAAAAATAAATAAAAAATGAAGAAATGAACAGCAGCCAATCAGCATAAGCAGTGCTGAGGTCATGAACTCTTACTGTGATCTCATGAGATTTGACTTAACTCTCATGAGATTTCATAGTAAGCTTCCTTTACCGGATTGGTGAAATAATATGAGAGTTCACGAGGCTCATCCTTTCAGCTGTCCCAGGACAGACATACTGATATGCTGCTTAGAAATCCTTTACAATGGGAGGTGGCTACTGAGGAACTTTTGAGGTAAAATATCTTTCTTTTTTACATAGAGATGTTCAGGAGATATTTTCTAGTCAGCTTTTTACAGCTATGCTGCATCACTTTCAAGTGTTTAAACATTTGGGTATTATGGCCCTTTAATTTGTGTCATACTACGCACTACTGACTCTCTAAGAAGGTGTGGTGCTTAAATACTAGTCTACAGGCCCTCACAGGATATGTGTCTACGTCACTGATTTACAGTACAAAACTTTTACTAGAAGCATTTTTGCTAATGGGAAGCATTTTACAAGAAACAAAAATTATGTGTACAAATCAAAAAATATATGTGATGTGAAATACTCCAGTACTTATTTCCTTAAACCACCAGACCCTAGACACACGTAGGAGCCACTATCGCTAAATAGAGCATGCTTGTCCAAGGCAAATCACATTAATAAAATTTATGCTTACCTGATAAATGTATTTATTTCTTGACACAGTGAGTCCATGGATCATAATTAGTACTGTTAGGAATATCACTCCCGACCAGCAGGAGGAGGCCAAGAGAACCACAGCAAAGCTGATAAAACCACTCCCCTACCCATAATCCCCAGTCATTCGACCAAAGGGAAAGGAGAAAGGAAGTAATATAAGGCGCAGAAGTGCCTGAGGTTTATAGAAAAATAAACTGTCTGAAAATACAGGGTGGGCCGTGTCAAGAAATAAATAGATTTATTAAGTAAGCATAAATTTTGTTTTCTTTCTAATGACACGGTGAGTCCACAGATCATCATAATTACTGTTGGGAACCAATACCCAAGCCAGAGGACATGGATGATAAGTGAGGGACAAGACAGTTAGCCTAAACAGAAGGCACTACTGCTTGAAGAACCTTTCTCCCAAAAGAAGCCTCAGCCGAATGAAAAAGTATCAAATTTGTAAAATTTAGAAAAAGTGTGTAAAGATGACCAAGTGGCAGCCTTACAAATCTGTTCTACAGAAGCTCCATTTTTGAAAGCCCAAGAAGAATCCCTCGTGGAATAAGCCATGATTTTCACAGGAGGCTGCTGTCCAGCAGTCTCGTACGCCAAGCGAATAACACTCCTCAACCAAAAAGAAAGAGAAGTAGCTGTAGCTTTCTGACCCTTGCGCTTCCCAGAAAAAAAAAAAACAAATAAAGAAGAAGACTGGCGAAAATTCTTAGTCGCCTGCAAATAATATTTCAATGCACGAGAGTTCAAGAGTAGGAATCTGCCCCTGGGTAGATGAGATTTGAAGCTTTTCTTGTATCCCTGAGTACGACCTCCATGACTCACAAATCCTGTACGTCCCTGAACCAAGCCTCTGAAAAAAAGAGACAGTCTGCCCCCTAAACGATCCGATCCCGGATCGGGGGCCGCCCCTTCATGCCGACTTGTTTTGGGAGGGCTTCTTATTCTGCTTGGACTTATTCCAGGACTGAGCCAGCTTCCAAGTACTCTTGGGTTGCTTGGGCTTGGAGGATTGTTGTCGTTGGGATTTGTCAGAACGAAAATTAGAAGATTATCGTCCCTTAGACTTGTTCTTCTGATCTTGCGGTAGGAAGGCACGCTTGCCTCCAGTAACCGTAGAAATAATGGAGTCCAGGCCTGGACCAAATAAAATATTTTCCTTGAAGGGAAGAGAAAGGAGTCTGGACTTAGAAGTCATATACACAGACCAAGACTTCAACTAGAGCGCCCAGCGGGCTAGGACCGCAAAGAAAGAGGCCTTTGCACGTTTGCATCACAGATAAAAGAATTAACAATTCTCAGAGCTTTAATTCTGTCTTAAATATCCTCGAGGGGAGACTCCACCTCAATGATTTCCCACAAAGAGTCGCACCAGTAGGTAACTGCTCTGGCAACCGCAGCCTCTGGTTGAAATAAAAATCCTGTATGTTGAAACATCTTTCTCATAAAGGTTTCCATTTTCTTATCCATCGGGTCTCTGAATGAAGAACTATCCGCAAGAGGTATACTACGTTTAGCAAGCGTAGAGATAGCACAATCCACAAATCCAGTTGAGAGTCCAGGATCGGGAACAACTTTTTTTTTTTAAAGTAGACAAGGGGGAAAAGGAAGATCCAATTCTTTTCCATTCGTTGTTAAAAATGTTCGCCATTTTAACCGACACAGGAAAAGTCAAAGGAACTTTCCTGTCTTCGTAAACTCTGTCTAATTTAGGTATCATATGTTCTTCAGGCAGCGCGGCCTCTGGAACCTCTAACGTAAACAGAGCCTCCTATAATAAAAAAAATGCAAGTGCTCAATTTTAGATCTAAAGGACAGTTCCTCCACAGCAGGAGGCTTAGACGCTAAGGACTCCGACCCAGAAAGTTCACCCTCTGAAGCTACAGAGGTTAACTCATCATCGGATAACTGGGACATAATAGCTAAATCCGATAAATATTTAGATGACTCAGGGTCAGGAGAGCTATGTTTAACCTTTCTCTTGCATTTGTTAAAGCGAGGTAATGCACTGAGGGCTGCAGACACCGCCGTTTGTAACTGTGCGGCAAAGTCTGCAGCAAGAAGGCCCCCTCCGAATGGAGGATTAGATGCGGGGAACTGCATGTGGAGTGGATAATGTAGCAAGGGTAGTAATCTCATGGGACGCAGAGTCCTGAGAGGTAGATGGCTCAGAGAGACTAATAGCCTTAGAAGGCTTGTCTCCCTTCTTAGACTTTATAACGGTGTTAAGGCATGTGGAACATAATTGAGCGGGCGGAAAAACCATGGCTTTCTCACAAAATAAACAGGTATGATTTAGTACAGAAGAAGTACCTTCTAACATGTCAGAGCCCCCCATAGCTCAGGTTATGCCTCAAGAGTGCCCCAACCATTGGGAGTTCTTTTTATATACTCCCAATGACTGGGGCACTCACCACCTCTTAGACCCAGACAGTTAACAGAGGAAACGGAATGGAGGAAATGAACATAGACCACATGCTATAAAAAGTACTGCAAGTTAATAGGCGCTGTGCAACACTTTAAAAAACGAAAGTGAAACCTGTTTGTTCCAGCCAAAAACACACAGTCTATGAGCCCAGAAAATAAAATCACACAAAGCAGCATGTAAATAATGAATACACTAATTAAACCCAACTGTTCAATAAACAGAACACAGCCTCTCAAGTGTGACAGTCTTATAGCAGCGCTCCTGACATGGGGCCTATTTATCAAATGTCTTGCGGACCTGATCCGACAGTGCGGATCAGGTCCACAAGACATCGCTGAATGCAGAGAGCAATACGCTCTCCGTATTCAGCATTGCACCAGCAGCTCAAAATAGCTGCTGGTGCAATGCCACCCCCTGCAGACTCGCGGACAATGGGCCTCCAGCTGGTGGTGTAAATCAACCTGATCGTACTCCAATTCCGGCGATTCCTGTCTGCCTGCTCAGAGCAGGCGGACAGGGTTATGGAGCAGCGGTCTTTGTGACCGCTGCTTCATAACTATTGTTTCTTGCGAGCCTGCAGGCTCGCCAGAAACAAGGGCCATCAAGCTCAGTTCGGACCTTGATAGATAGGCCCCATGGGCTTGAGTGAGAGAAAGCAGGCAGTGAAACTTGTCAACACTGATTGCTTAAGAGCTGTTAGCAGTAGTCTGGATGGTTTCACAGAAAAACTTTCCCTGCATCTCCAGACTCTAACTTTCATCAATACTCTCACTGAGAGGTTGACATGACTACTTAAAACTCCAGTCGTATCTCGAAGGGCAGATACCCTTTTTTCAGGACTCTCCGAATCTTCTGACACTTCTCTGCCACCTCCTATCGTGACGAAAGGCAAAGGGTAATGAGGAAGTGGGAGAGATATTTAAGCCTGTGGCTGGGGTGTCTTTGCCTCCTCCTGGTGGCCAAGTGTTGTATTTCCAACAGTAAGGAATGAAGCCATGGACTCTCCCTATCTAAGGAAGGCAAAACTATAGTATAAAGAGTTGCATAAATAAAAAGAGAGAAGCGCTCAACCTGGGAACGAACAAGAGCATATTAGTCTGTTCTATGGTTAGTTACCACCCAAGAAGCAGATTCTTTTTGCTCAACATGTGCCTTTCACAGAGAACTTTCCTGTAGCATAGCAGTCTGATCCTAACTTAACGGTACAGTCTAGCCACCGAAATACAAGGCTATCCCTCTCTGAACGAGAGAAACGCCAAAACCCCAGACATATGCTTGGCCCTAGTGTGGGCCTCATCAGTGAGGTGCACCCATTTCCTTCTAGGCACACTGAGCAACAGGTCCACGTCTGGATTCCTGCATCGCGCTTAGGTAGACTTCCCTAAGGGTCATAATTTGCATAAATAAAAATAGAGAAGTGTTACAATTCAGACTACATGCACAGCATGGATGAATAGCAATCGTGCAATCACATTTGTTAGAATTCAGCAAATTAGTCTACATGTTGACCTTCACAGTCCCAGTCCTCCAGTTTGTCCATCCTAGATCAACAGGCAAAGATGTAGCCCGTCCAAAACTTCACCAACAATTTTCCAGTACTGCAAAATGTTATCTTTACCATGGAAGTATTGAAGAGTGCATTCAAATGAGCCAAAACAGTACAACCTGTTTATGTACTATGATCCTACAATACTCCTCTTCAACACAGAGTGTTCAGAAAATAAAGTAAATTTCACCCTTCCTTTAGTAGAAAGATCACTGACATTCAATGCACATAGTCCCAGAGCAGAACTGAATTCAACTCAACAATGTTTGTGCAAGGAAAATTACCAAAAATAGTAAATATACCAGAGTTTATAAACAGCAAATGTCCCCACACAAAGACCACTTACAAATGCTAAAAAAAGGGATTTTAAAATTAAAATGATATATTTGTTATATCAAAGTTTTGTTTTATTGTATTATTTAGGTACAATTGAACAAAATTATATATTAGCTTAAGCTCTAAATTCATATGGATAAGACGTCTAAACTTGTTGAATGATCCACAATTGAAATACTCGGCAGTAGACACCATAAAGGCCACACATTTGTATTTTCCTACCACTATTCACCAAAACCAAATTTTCAGGTAGGAAATAAAACATTTCAGTGCTGGACCTGTTATTGCTTTTTAGAAAAAAAACAAATTATGCTTACCTGATAATTTTCTTTTCTTCAGATGGAAAGAGTCCACAGCTGCATTCAATACTTTTGGGAATTAAGAACCTGGCCACCAGGAGTAGGCAAAGAGACCCCAGCCAAAGGCTTAAATGCTCCTCCCACTCCCCTCATCCTCCAGTCATTCTGCCGAGGAACAAGGAACAGTAGAAGATAAAAATACAGACGCCGCACATAACAAATACGGGTGGGGAGCTGTGGACTCTTTCCATCTGAAGAAAATTATCAAGTAAGCATATTATATGTTTTTTTCATAAATGGAAAGAGTCCACAGCTGCATTCATTACTTTTGGAAAAACAATATCCAAGCTATAGAGGACAATGAATGCCAAGACGTGAGGGTACAAGAGACGGCCCATTCTGAGGGCACTAGGCCTGAAACCACTACCCAACAAAACCCTGTTTCTTCCGAAGCCCAGAACATTGAAAGAAAAAAGCCCCAAGGACACTGACCCGCAGATAGTCCGGAAGCCTAGCTAGAGACCGCAAATCAGACTCAAATGAGCCAACAGTCCTCCAGGAGACACCGTTGCACAGCGGTCGGCCCCTACCCACACACCCTTTCCTAGCCAAAGGAACACTAGCCCAAAACTCCCAAAGCGACAGGGCAAGAAAAAAAACAAAGGACACCACAAAATTCCATAAAGGAGAACCCCCAGAACGAGCTTAGCTCATAAAAACCAAAATGGATCCATGACAAATAAGGGGAGGTAACGCCCAGACCAACACTAACACAAGGTCTAGGACCGGGCATCCGAACAGCGATCTTTACTCTCAACATCGAGAGAAAGCACCGAAACAACAACTGAAGACTTATCCTCAAGTCATCAGCACTTAGAATACTGAAGTATTGAACACAAATACGTGGAGCAGACCCAGACGGGGTAAACACCAGGCTCAAGAACATGCAGCCGTCATCAGGACGACCCAAGAGAGAATACTTACTAAGAAGTAAAATGCGGCTAAACAAGATATCGGATGGTGCTGCATGTGCTAGATACTGTGTGTACTAGGTATTGTGTGTGCTAGGTACTATGTGTACTAGGTATTGTATGGGCTGGGTAATGTTTGTGCTAGGCACTATGTGTGGTAGGTATTATATGTGCTAGGTACTATGTGTGCTAGGTACTGTATGTGCTAGGTACTGTCTGTGCTAGGTACTGTCTGTGCTAGGTACTGTCTGTGCTAGGTACTGTCTGTGCTAGGTACTGTCTGTGCTAGGTACTGTCTGTGCTAGGTACTGTCTGTGCTAGGTACTGTCTGTGCTAGGTACTGTCTGTGCTAGGTACTGTCTGTGCTAGGTACTGTCTGTGCTAGGCATTATGTGTGCTAGGTACTGTATGTGCTAGGTTCTGTGTATGCTAGGTACTATGTGTGCTTGGTACTTTGTGTACTAGGTATTGTATGCGCTAAGTACTATGTGAGCTAGGTACTATGTGAGCTAGGTATTACATTGCTAGGTACAGTGTGTGCTAGGTACAGTGTGTGCTAGGTACAGTGAGTGCTAGGTACAGTGAGTGCTAGGTACAGTGAGTGCTAGGTACAGTGTGTGCTAGGTACCGTGTGTGCTAGGTACCGTGTGTGCTAGGTACCGTGTGTGCTAGGTACCGTGTGTGCTGGGTACTGTGTGTGCTGGGTACTGTGTGTGCTGGGTACTGTGTGTGCTGGGTACTGTGTGTGCTGGGTACTGTATGCGTGCTAGGTACTATGTGTGCGGTAGGTAGTGTATGTGTTAGGTATTGTATGTGCTAGGTATTGTACGTGCTAGGTATTGTACGTGCTAGGTATTGTACGTGCTAGGTATTGTACGTGATAAGTACAATGTGTGCTAGGTATTGTATGTGCTAAGTACTATGTGTGCTAGGTATTACATGTGCTAGGTACTTTGTGTACTAGGTACTATGTGTGCTAGGTATTGTATGTGCTAGATACTGTTTGTGCTAGGTACTATGCGTGCTAGGTATTGTATGTGCTAGGTACTATGTGTGCTAGGTACTATGTGTGCTAGGTACTGTATGTGCTAGGTACTGCTTGTACTAGGTACTATGTGTGCTAGGTATTGTATGTGCTAGGTACTATGTGTACTAGGTATTACATGTGCTAGGTACTATGTGTGCTAGATAATATGTGTGCTAGGTACTATATGTGCTATGTGTGCTAGGTGCAGCGCGTGCGCTAGGTTCAATTACTAGTATATTGAGAGTTTGACATGATATTCTGTATCGCTGGAATATAATTTTTCTCCTTTTGAAGTACACAAGCCTCTAGTCACCTCTCCCATATAAGATATCTTATAGTTATCCATCAGCTATAGAATTGCTCTATATAGTTTCTAAGCAGCTATCTCCTACAACTGGCCCTGACATTACCTAATAGTTTTGCCTCTTCTTTAAAGCAATCACTTATTCCTTTTATCAACTAGCATGTTTGCAGAACCTGCTCTTCAATCAATGTGATCAAATTCATTAATATATTCTAAAGCAACTTGTACTAACTTTGCTTTGTGAAAAACTAATTAATTTATACGCCTCACCTCTTGCTCCCTCATATCTAGAGCCCACATCAGGGTTCAACCTCGGTGAATTATTTTCACCACAAATCCTTGCAATTTACTTATGATGTATCAATGTCTTGATGGCAACTGTATCCGGACCTGCGTGTCCGAACCTTTTGTTTGTATCTGTTCGAACATGGGTCCTGCGTGTCCCCAAGTGTAACTTTAATTTTAAAACCAAATAAAATTTAAAAAATAAAAAAAAGATATTGGATGGTAAAAACTCCAAGACAGAGGGCACCCTCTAGGCAATCCCAGCCGCCAGACGAACACATCAGTCCCAAAAGGGGAGAAGCATAGAACTTCAACTAGGTCCATTACCATTACACCCCCAAGGAACAACAATCCCAAGACCTACTCCCAGCTGGGCTAGCCAAAGCGTCAGTAGGTCCGAAAACAGGGGAACAGAAGAACCCCAACACCCGCTCAAAAAAGAGCGGAAAAAATGGCTTCAGCCATTCCACAGAGCCCGGGAACCCCCCGGAAACATAAAGACAGTCGACAAAGTCGAAGACCCAGAGGAATCTAGCAAAGGCCCATCTCGACACGGAGCCAGCAAGACTCCAGATAGAACTGAACAACCCAGAGAGCATGTCTCACTCCAAATAGGTTAAACTCTTTGTTCCATTCCCTGAATCTAAGAAAAGTCCTAAAACAAGGCCTCCATAGGAGAACAAGCCCCTCCTAAGAAAAAGGGGGCCATTAGAGACAGAGCAATTGCCCACGAGACACAAGACCTCAGGCTGAATTAGAGTGCACTCTCCAATGCAGATGAACCTGGAAGGAATCCCCTGAAAACTTAGTGCACAGACAAGGTGTATTAGCTGCAGTGGTTATCCTATAACCCTTCGCCTGCAGAACCGCGATGCCATCAGGTTACTTCAGCAAACTGTCCAAGGGAACCGATCATTGATCGTAGACAAAGCCAATGAGTAGCGGTCCACAGGAAATCTGGCCAACCGTCACCAGATCTACTAGCCAGACTAAAGGTCATAGCCCAAATATCCGGAACAGGAGAACCCCGAACCAGCCCTAAATCCCCAGGTCCGGGAAAAATCCCAAGCAGAGTCCAAAAGAACTCTCTCAAAGGGAAATTCAGGTCCCCAAAGGAGACCCAACTGACGAGGAGAAATGGACAGAATCTAAAGGGTATCAAAAAGAGAGCCACCATCTCCAGAAGGGAAACCCAGGGCCCCGTAAGGAAACCTAACCCACATGGAGAAGTCCAAGGTCTCACTGACAAGAGAACCACGGAAGGAACACGTCCAACAGGACAAATTTCTAGAGCCTCCAAAAGGCCGAACCGCCTTAAGCAGCCGGTAAGGAGGCGCTAAACCCCCAATCCACCCATGTGAGGAAGAATACTCTAGGTCCCGAGAGAATCGGGAGCAAAAGGAGTGACACAGCGGAACGTTGTTGACCCAGTCAACCAGCCTGAAGGCTCAAAAAGGACTGAATCAATCCTTCCAGCCTCACGGACCCACGAGTCCTCGTTAGATTAGATGCTTAGATGCCTAGATGCTTAGCTGAAACTTGTAAAAGAGAAACAAGAAACACAAATAAAGTGAGCACTCAGCGCCTCAACCGTACCAGCCAGGCAGATCAGGCGCCACATGTCTGAACAAGCCACGAGACAGAAGATCTGAACCCAAGCAGGACCAGCCAGCAGACAGGGCAATAACTGTCAAGCTGCCTATATCCCCACTCAGAGGGAAAGAGAATAACAGACAAAACATAGGACTAACATGTCCCTTAACAAACTTCCGCAGAAGTAAACAACGAGAATCGATCCCAGAGAAAGTTCCCGAAGGAAACATGTAATCAAAAATAAAAGTCATCCTAACCAGATTAAAAAATAAAATAAATATAAGGCAACCCGTAGGTAAGCGCCCAAGAAGAAACAGGCATACCGGCAGGACCAGCCGAAATGGAACCCTGATCTTCCAACAAAAACTGGGAAAGATCTCAATAACCGACAATCAGGAGATTACGTCATCCCCTTATGTCTAATGAGGTGAGCCATTCGAAGTAGAATGCTGTGGATTCCCGTATACCTTACGGATAGGAACCTCTAACAACTCAAAAACGTGTCTGAGTAAAACACGAAGGTGCGCTATTCTGTAACGAAAGGCACAACACTCAGGGACAGCTATACCTGCAGGGAACTAAATAGGCCCACCTAAGGCCGGGAGACCCGGGACAATAGGGCACGAGCACAAACACAAATAAACATCTGGACTTTGCAGACGCATAATCGCCAAAAATATGTGAAAGCGAAAACGAGCTGCAACCTCCGGGGTGAACAATCCGTGCTGCAAGGAGGATAAACATAATCTGGGTTACGCGCATGTGTATTAGTAGGGAGCGGTAGGGAACTCGCCTTTCGAAGGACAGAACCCCCAAAGGCGGATGCCTCAGCGGACCCTTGATTCTCCGAGCCTGAGGAACAAGGCACTCTAAAACGGCATATTGAACACAACTGATTGACCTGTGTCAACGGGGCCAATTCACATTCTTCACAAACTGAATCTGAAATTTGAACAGTCTCAGCATCAGAATCCTCCATAACTAAAGAATATAATAATATGGACTAAAGAAAATTTTAAACGGCACCTGACACCCACAATGGCTGGGGCACTCACCACCTCCTAGGAGCCAGACACTAGCAGACCAGAATTATTCAGTCGCCACACGGTCAGGAATGCGGAAATGGAAGCCCAGAATGTAAACACGTCCAGTCACAAGGTGAACCGTTGCGTCACTTCCAAAGGCCCTTATGTTCTAAGCCGAGAGTCCAGTTAACACTACATATAAGCAGATTGAATCACATAACAAACATAATTTTAAAAAAAACCTGTTCAATCATCCCCCTCAGGAGATATTAACCCTCTATTCCAAGATACCAAAGGAGCCTCACTGAGGCCCTATATTATATACTTAATAAGCCCCGCAAGATAGTACCTTACGGGAAGCAAATATGTTACAGTACATACTGATGAAGTAAAATGAAACGATCTTACCGGAATCTACGCCATGGAACAGGAAAACGGCCCTTCAAGTGTGACGCCTCCGCCATGGACTTAAGAGAAGAAAGCAGGCAGCAAAGTAAAGTTCGACAACGCTAATTGCTTGTGGAGCTGTTAATATGAGTTGGGATGGTTTCGCAGAAAGACACTTCCTGCATCACCGGACTCTAACTTTAATCCAGGCCCTCTCTGAGAGACTGATGGGATTACTTAAAACTCCCGTCACATGTTGAAGAGTACAACCCTCCATAAGAGACAAAACAAACTTCTGACACTTCTCTGCCAACCTCCTGGGACGAAAGGCAAAGAATAACTGGAGGATGAGGGGAGTGGGAGGAGCATTTAAGATGGGGTGTCTTTGCCTCCTCCTGGTGGCTAGGTTCTTATCTCCCAAAAGTAATGAATGCAGCTGTGGACTCTTTCCAAGAAAATGTGAAATTTTTCAGGTACAGTTTATGGCTATTAGAACAGAATGTCACAATAGTACACATCAGAATCTACTAGCAACATATTATTAATTTTAACTGCTTACAATAAGCTTAAATTCAGTTTATGACTTCACTTTTAGAGAAAATGTTGGGTTCCTGAAGCCCAATTATTATTGTTGCTCGGCTAATCCTGCAAGTCAATCTATACTGAGCAAGAAGCTGATATCAAACCATTGGCAGCTGGAGTTAAAATTAAAAGGCATACTTAACTATAGAGATTGTCAAGTGTGGAAATAATATTTGTCCAGCTGGACAGCTTTCTTTTGTAGTGGCTAAATGAATGTTGAGATTCTGTCTTCTTCTTGAAAGCTCCTGTGTCAGGAAAGTAATGTGGACTGTTTGTGGCTTGACAGGGATTATTAAAATCAGATGAAGTGAAGGCAAGCAAATGTGAGAAAGCAAAATTGACAGTGACACTCTATTATTTGCACCTAGGATCATGATGACTATGTTGATATGATGGTTTCTAAATGTTAGATTTCTTGTTAAGATGTGTTAAGCAGCAAATGGAGTCAAATGCATTGTACAAAGATGAACTGTGATTCCGTAGGCACACATCGAATAATAATGTTTCAGCTGTTTTATCTAAAGTTTATATTGTTTTACAAAGTATTAGTGTAGCATTCTTCACATTAAAGGGACACAGATTAATAAAATATCTATTGATCAAAATATTTAATTTTGTTGCTTTAATACTTATTTCTATGTTATATACATCCTTTTTGTTTTTTATTAGACATCATTCTGAAAAATAGCTGTAGAATCTCATAAGATTTGATGCTCATCTAATAATGCAAATTCATCATAACAAAAATGTGCAGCACCTGTTCAAATATAGCAACACAGTTATCCACCATGTTTTCTATGTTAATAAATAGCATCTGATTACACAGATGCACAAACTAATACTTTAAAATCAGATGGCAAAATGAATTTATATGGCACTCTTGTGGATATTCTATTAAAGAAGTGTGAGATCTATAACGGAAAAAAAACTTTTAAAATTGTAATCACAATTTTGTTTTTCTACTCTACCTATCAATGTCTCTTTAAATGTTCCGATAAAGATAATCAATTTAAAAAGCATTTGCAAGAAAAGCACTATAGAAATTACAACTTTTGGATTACCAGAATCGTGTATAAACACTATATGTTCAAAAACACTAGGATTTACCAATCACTTTAACACGCAGATAATTATCATATTACAGATTGTGATCAATCCCTACATTAAAAAATCTATTATTACCACTACATATAGCACTACTAAGCTTATACCATAAAAAGTTAAAAGGTTAAAATAGCTCACTTATCACTGTTCCCATTTACAAAGCAGAAAATTACAAAACAATCTCTATTAATAAAACCAGATTTATATTCTATTTTTAAAACAAATAACTCTCTTATTCCCTTGCGCCTATTTCTTCATAAATTGTATATCCAACATAAGGTGCAAGCCTAGTGAACAGCATGCTGGGGCTGCAATAACCTCAGTATGTTTTATGTATCTTTTTATATTTAAAAAATACAAAAAAAATTAAAAAAGGGAGAAAAAACAGCTTTTGTGCTTTTAAAGTACAAGAGCAGAATCTTTTATTCTCCCCTTGTGAAGATCTCAGAGCAAACAACATTCAGTACCACTACCTTGTGATGTTTTTGGTCTACACAAAGATTTCACACATAAAAAAAATTAAAATTAAAATCTTGTCTATTGTAAAGATTGTTAAAAATTGAAATACCGTTCACAAGAAATGTCCATTTAAGAGCTAGTCACTTAAATATATAAATACGTCACACTACGGTTTTCAATTTAGCTGCTTAAGCTTAAATCTTGTCCTTCCATATAGGGATGTACTGTATTTAAAATAATCCACAAATTAAGACCTAAAGTAGTAGAAATTATGGATGAATGATTCTTCTTATTTGTCAAGCCGTGTATTACTTGTTTTTACCTATTAGAAACATACAATATATTATATTTATGTTGCCTATGTTGAAACCGTAGATAAAGTTCATAGTTTTGTTTCAGAACAACTTTAATAAAAACTCAAACATTAAAAATCAGGCTAAAAAAAAAATTCTCCTGGATTTTGAACAAAACACCCAGCTATCGTGTGTGTGTGTGTATAGCCAGTATTCTGAAAGATTGCCTTTTAACCCTTTTAAACTCTTTTTGTAATTAGATACTGAAATTAGCTGTATTCAAAAACACAATAAAAGGTTCTCCTACCACACAAACCTTTAGATTTTTGTATACTGTTACCATGGCAACCTTTATATACCAACATAAAAAATCAATTTTAATATAGCATTTTTAAGTCAGAATGATCTTCTGTAAAAGAATAATTATCTACAATATATATCTTGGGATTGTTCATGTTGAATACATCATATTGTGATAAGATAGTGCCAGTCCCACTTATTACCCTTTCACATGGAATCTAATCATGTCAGTTTTTAAAGTAGTGATGAGCTCTTTGAAAGGGAGAAAAAAAACGGTTCCTATATTTACCAGCTTCTGAAGACTCCCCTTAACATCATCACAATTCACACATGATAATGATTTTGCAGTTACAGCAGCAGTCCTTTTAAGTCTCTAATGATTTCATCTATACTTTCATATGTGGACAAAGTCGCCTATTAATAATTGCTTGTTTTATTCAGGCTCCTATTCTATAAAATATATTTTCATCCTTTTATGCAGCTTTTCTCATTTTTGAGAAGACACATTTTAAATGTCTATATACTCATATTTTATTTTAAACCCCAAATTAAAACACATTAAATAAAGAATACACATCATTTTAAATACAAGTATCCTGTAGATATTAGAATAAACTATTGTAAATAAATATAGCACATAGTAGTAAGACAGATATTCAAACATTTTAGAAATGTATACATTCATCTGGAATCTTACCTTAACATGCAAAACTCTAACATGTAAAACTCTTAAAATCACTAAGGTTCTAAGGAATAGAAAATATCTATTAGACTTAATGTGACTAGATCTAGAACAAAGATCTATATGTTGAGGGTCTTATAAGAAACAAGCTATCACTGCCTAGAGAGGTAAATGTCCGTTCAGAAAGAGACACTTTGGTTAGGAAGTGAGATGAAAACACAGTGTCCCAGCATAAAGGATGTAACCCAGAACATGATCAGTATAGATAGGCCAGGCAAAGGATGTTCCAAAACATAGACCAGAGAAAAATGGTCAATTAAGGCAAGGAGGTCTAATATCAGAGGGACAATAACCAACTATATCACAAGACAGAAGAGTAGTCGAATGAAAGCCTGGGGTCACAGAATCAAATAGGCAGTCAGACTCATAATTAAAAAGAGTAGTCAAAGTTAAGGCAAGAAGTAGGTACACAGAAGACTATCACAGCATTAGAACTTGCAAACAGGAGTAAACCAGTACACAAGCAAGGAGGAAATGACAGACCTGCCAATAAATAGCTCTCTAAGAGGATTAGCGCCCCATACTAAGCACGTGCATGGCAGCCAACTCGCGCTATGAGGCAGAGACCCATTGAGCGCAAAACTGAGAGGCGTGGTGCTCGACCGAGTGTGAGAGACACAACGCTCGCTATTGTTGGGGTAACAAAACTTAACTTTAATAAACTATATTAAAAACTATGACAGTTTTAAAAAATAAGTAAAGGGCAGCTTCTATTTAAAGTAATGAAAATATCAGGGTGCCAGGAATCAGACTGAGACTGAGTGCAAAAATAATCACACCTTTATTAATAAAAAAAAATAATAAAAAGTCCACAAGTCAAATAACAAGCCAGGAGACAAAATCAGAGCTGGTAGTCAGACGAGCCGAGTCAGGAGCCACAGCGAATAGTCAGACGAGCCGAGTCAGGAGCCAAAGCGAGAAGTCAGACGAGCAGGAATCAGGAACAAGGAGAACAGCAGAGTCAGGAACAAGCCAGGGATCAGGAACCAGGAGGGACGTCAGACAGCCAGTAAATACACAGGAACTGGCACTCAAACAGGTCTGAGACAACGCAAGGGCAAAGCATACTGAACAGAGGCCCTTTACGTGATGACATCACAATTCTGAGACTGCCACCTGTCTCACACAGATGATGTACACCAGTCTGGCCATAAAAGGGCATGCAGGAAATGAGCAGCATCACACACTATGCACCAGAGTCAGCAAGACAGGTGAGTAAAATGGCTGCCAGCAGCACATGGCAAACAAAGCAGGGAAAAAACCCTGACAGAAAGAGATTGTATTAACAATCTAGTCGAAAAAGTTATGTAGATTTGAGGCCAGTAACAGTATGGGTGACGATTCTCATTGGAACAGGTAATTGACTCTCAAAAAGATACATCAAGTAACACTAATGAATGACTATTAACCCCCTACACAATTGGATCCTCCTCTCATTCATTCATTCATTATACACAGATCACTATATAAGTATGATCATAGGCTAAGGGACTTCTCAAATCTGTGTATCCTTACTATACTATATATTTTTTGAAAATCTAGGCTGTCCTTGTCTCAGTGACATGTATCCTATAATTTATTAGCCTAGACCAGAATCAATCACATGTTGCATTAGTATCAATACTTCGTAGTCAGGCAAATGTATAGTGAGATTAGCCCTCATACCAGACAATTTCTATACTGTCAGTTAGCCTCTATTGCCCATTCTGTTATTGCCAATAAATATCCGTCCCTTGTCACAAGACATATTATGTAAAATCCCTGATTGATTTTAATGCCCCATCCCTATGAAATTATCTATCTCACTAAGGGCTTTATACCGAATTTTTTTAAACACATTACAGATAGTAATACTCTTGTAAAAACCGCAGAATGAGAACTCAGTTGCAAATTTATGGTAACAATAATGCTATAATGATTCTGCTGGAAATCGCACCCAGTTAATTGTTAATTTCATATCTTGTAATGTAACTACTGGTGTGTGTGCGTGTGTGATTTCACATTGGATGTTAAATTGTATATCGTAATTACTAAGCATTCTTATCACCACACAAACATAAATTTAAGTCAAATTTATTATATAAGCATCATTACTGTCATATAAACAATAATCTGTACACGTTTCCTAGGAATGAGCTGAATAATTTGTTCTTTGTCCCCGTTAGACATGAGTGTGTTCAGCCAAAAAATCCACTTTCGGGTTGTAACAGCATGTTCTCTACATTACCACCCCTAATGCCTCGTCTTATTCTCTGTAAAATCCAACATTTCAGTTCTGGTTTACAATTGTGTGCATGTAGGAAAATGCCTAGCTACTGATGTCAATTGTTTGTGTTTTTCTTGGTCTTTCTTTGCATTTGTGATATTACTTAAATGGTCTCCCAGTCTGATCATGAACTCTCTTATAGACATTTCTACATACAATTTGGAACAGGAACATTCCAAGTAGTATATTACTTGCATAGTTCTACGTCTAAAGAAATCAAATATGCATTTAGTTCCATTGGGGAAGATATGAATCTCGGTTACATTTTTAATATATGAACAATAAGTACAGATACCATACGGGAAAGTACCCCTCAAACCATCCTTCTTAGGGTAGATTTCACAAAATGGCTCTTGAGCAACTAATCCCTAATTGATGGTACTCTCCTCCAAGAGATGGAAATATAATCACCCATAATTTGTTTCAGGTCATCATCTGTAGTTAGCACATGTATTTATTCTAAATATTAGAAACCTCTTTATGAGAGCTATTAAAAGTTCCCACAAATCTGATCCTTTCATACCTAGTCTCTATTTTTTCTCTCAACAGATCTGCACAGAATCTGCCTCTATCACACATTCTTCCCCTACCAGTCCCAAGTTACCTGATACGGCTGATCCCAGCCACTTCACAGTCAGCCCCACGTCGCGGTCCGGTCTTACCAGTATCAGCCTCAGAGACACTCACAGTTATAGGAGGACCTATTGACTTGCTTGACCAACCCCCCCAAGTTACTCAGGTCTTTCACGCCACAGGCCCAGAGCAGCCTTCACTCAAACCCTCCACAAATATAGTCTACTCCGGAGGTGAAGTCCCTTCTGTGTGTGCCCCCCTAGGTGGCAGTTTTGTATAGTGCTTAGGCCCAGGCCAATACCAGTGCGCTCTTCTGAAGCCATCTACGAGCACTCATTGATATACACAGTCCCACATGGTTACTTTACACCCTGGTTCTTTATAAGGCTCCTTCTTGGGATATCCTAGGATTAAGAAGTGTTTTCAATTTACACTATTATTTATACCATCCCACCCTACTGACTGCCTGAGCCTAAACCTCAAATCATTACTGATCTAGGACAGACCCTCATCCTGGACATTGGCAACATCTGTGATTTTAATGTATTTTGGCTGCTGCGTCAGCTTATGTGTCTCTGCAGCTTAAGCTCAGAGTGGAGTGTCTCTCTGTTTCTCTTTTTTATTTTTCTAAATTGTCTTTACTCCTAAATTTACAAAAGTTTACTTTCCATTAGCCCTATAAATAACTCCTATCCCAAGAGACCTCACACAGGTCCCATCAGGACTCCCTTTACCTGCTCAATCTGCTTTTGCTTGGGGTCGGAGTTCACAGAACATTAGAAGTCTAATGAATAAAGAATAAAGACTAAAACCTGCCTTATTAATCTAGGCCAGCCCCAGGTAGAACGCCCCAGGACTAAGCAAATCCAGTGCCCTCTTAGTCAGGTCTTCCCTACAGTAATAGTTCTAGCTGTAACCTAAACAAGTGTACTTTTAAGAGATATCCCCTCAAGACTCTCCCTTTCCGGCCTAGCTAGTCTAGGCTGGTCACCTCCACTTCCCTTTTTCCCTTCCTTCGAGTCGTACCCTTTTTCCCTGAGTCGAGAGGGGTCTTTATGCTCCATGGTATCTCACTTCTTTGTGCTTCTTACTGTATTTTTCTTTTGTATGCTATATTTCTGTAATTTGCCTGTCAATTAAAAAGGTCAACTCTTGTGTGCTAATCCCTCACCTCCCCGCTCCCGCCCGGCTTGTTCGGGTGGGTCACCTCCAAATCCTTTTTCTCCTCCTTCGGGTTGTATCCCCTTGTTCCCCAAGGTGAGGGGCTAGTTCTGGTGTTTTAGATGTGGGTGATAACACCGAACATGTGACAAATATAATTAATATAACACTCAGCCCCGCCCTGCTGTCTTTGGAGTAATACTTGCCATGTACATGTGATTTACTAACTTTCTCTTTCAGCAGAGCCGTATAGTAATTTGCAAATATACCTCAAGTACCTTCTTTTTTTTTTGTGGGCCGCCGCTAACGCTTAGCCCTAGCAACATGCCACACTCAGACAGGAAGCTTCCTAAGTCAACATCAAAATCTAAGAAGACGGTCTACGACCACTTTACACAACAGCCCAAAGGTCCAGACATGGAACTCCAAAGGGATTTGAGTGACCCTGACTCGCAAGATGAGGAGTCTCAATCTAGTATTCAATCTGTGTCTGCCTCACAGCACTACATAACTGAGAAAACGCTAAAGAAAATGTTAGCCTCTCAGACTAAATTCATTACACAGGAAATACAACAAAGTTCTGCCAAGCTCAAAAAAGAGATCTCTGAAATAGGAGAAAGAGTGGACTCTCTTGAACGAAAGCAAGATGACATTGTGGTTGACCAATCTAATCTTCTTACTTACTCAGAAAGCCTGGCTGATCAAATTTCTCAATTAGAACTCAAGTTGGCAGATGTAGAGGACAGATCCAGGCGTAATAACATCAGATTCCGTGGAATTCCGGAGACAGTAGCGCCAGCTGAGTTGCAGGACTTTTTGAGGGATTTGTTTCATGACCTAATAGGCAACCCTGAAGGCCTAATCAATACCATGGAGCGTGCACATAGGGCACTACGCCCTAGAAATGTGGCTCAAGATAAACCGCGTGATGTAAGCGAGTTTGAAGCCTGTTAATGCTGTAACACACTTGTCACAATTAAATAAAAAGTACTGTTGCTCTTTTGTATGTCTCAGATACTTATTGCTAGTAAATGAGAACAGAAACGGTGAGCTTATTGTTAAGAGGTAAAGATCATATTATCAGATACAGGCATGTATATTCTGAGTAATATGACTTAGATGTAATAAGCTATGAGTATTGTTAGGTCTTTTGCTATTCAGAGCAACAGTAAAGTTTTTGCTTCAGAGAATTACATTACTTTGTTCAATTCAAGGAAAATTCAGTTGTAATAATTGATCAACGTTCTTCCCATTCATCTTCACACACTCACAAACCAAATAAAATAATATATACAAAAAGTCCTTTAAGCGTTATCAGACTTCACTTCAGAGAGAAACTAGCAAATTGGTGATTCAGTTGCGATATCACAATTTAGAAGGTGAGATCAGTCTTACGGTAAATTGTATGCACAGTTCATATAATCTTTTAAGACAATCAGGGTGCAATTTACCTTAGTCCGGTTTAAGTTGGTATAGAGCCGAGCGTCTTACCTGAGACAGGCTCGAGCGGATAGTGAAACCGAGGAGGGGTGTGAGCGTGACTTACTTCCGGTATTCGCTGATCCGTTCCGTGTAACAGTTGATCCGTCGGAGTTACACAGACCTGCTTGTAGAAATGCTGAAATAGGATTGAGGAAATAGAACAGAACTTCAAGTAAGATGTGAACTCAGTAAGTAGATGAGGATCTGCATATAACTTCAAGCGGATAATTTCGTAGAGAGACCTGCAGAAAAAATAACCCAAGTATAGCTAAAACTCAGGATAGAGAAGTGTGCTTGACAAACACTTCAATTAACAGGCAGTTTGGAAGTGATGTGGTGAGCTTTAAATAGGGGTAGGAAGTTGATGGGAGGTTCACTCTTAAAGGTATATTACATAAGTATAGATGGGGATATCCAACTCGCCTTTTCATTACTAAGGACAATCAAACCTTTGTGGCTGACACCTTGGCCCAGGGCCTGGCTCTCCTTACAAACTGGGGGCTTAGACCTGAACCTCCCCCACAACGAGATCCTCCTCATCCTAAATTGCGCGCTTCTGCACCTGAGTGGACTGTCAAAGATCAAAGAGTTAAAAGAGCACAGCTACCCCAAACCATAGTCAATCCTTGAACTAATGGACCTGCGCTTTTCGCCTCTTGTAGGTTTGCTCTATTCTTTATGGTTATAAGGTCTATATTTGCACTATATATATTATGTCTGTATTATGAATGTTCTGCTGAATACTGTTTTGATGTTCTAGATAAATCTTATGGTTCTTTATTTATATTTAAGTACATATATGTTGCAGAGCGGGGCTGATGATATTCTCAGCTTCGCGTAATTTAGTTTCATTATCTCAAGTTCTCCGCCCCCACTTAGAAGTCCACGCCAGGACTCTTTGAGGTGGACTATTTCCACCACACTTTTGGGCGCTCTTTTTGTGCCCGTCCTATATTCCCTTCCCCCTTTCCCTAAAACCCTTCCCTACACACCCCCGGTCCTTTACATAGTCTAGGGCTGATACAGTTTTCTTTCCCTCCGTCTCTCTCCATTTGTTATGCCCTCTATAAGGTTACTGACCCACAATGTTAGACGCCTCAATTCCCCCCATAAGCGTAGTCTATTACTCAGATCCCTAAAACATCACAACCCTGATGTCGTATTTCTTCAGGAGACCCATTGGCTAGACAGGGAGCCCCTCAGGCACACTTCCAAGTCCTATACACGTGTTGAAACTGCCTCTTTTGTTAAAAAAGCTAGAGGAGTAGCGATACTATTGCATAAGCGTCTCGTCTTTGAACTAATACAAGTGTTTAGAGACCCTCAGGCGAGATATATCATACTCATCTGTAAATTAGACCATGTTACTCACACTCTGGCCTCTATATATCTCCCAAATTCCAACCAGCCGAGATACCTTAAACACATCCTTCATGTTCTTTCACAGGTCCAGCAGGGTAGGGTCCTCATTGTCGGGGACTTTAACATGGTATGGGACCACACAATAGATAGAAGAGCCACGTCTCAGAATATAGCACCCTCCCCAGCAAAGCAATTATCCAGTAGATTCAGACATATAATGTCAGCCTCAGGTCTATATAATATCTGGAGGGCCCTCCACCCACAGGACCATGACTATACACATTTTTCGCATCCCCACAAACAATACTCTAGACTGGACTACATATTCTCCACAGCCAACTCCCTTGACGTAGTCACGCAGGCCAGAATATCCCTTTGCGCCTGGTCAGACCATGACCTAGTTCAAGCTGACATAACCACCACTAACACCACTCGTGCGAGACCCAAATGGCGATTACCCCACCACATTCTAGAAGATGTACCCTTTAGAGAGGAACTCCGTAAAGAGATTGCTCACTATATTCAAGCCAACGACAACTCATCAGTTAGAGATGATACCCTATGGGGAGCAGCCAAAGCCACGATTAGAGGCCTCCTTATCACCAAACAAGCAGAAAACAGGCTGGCCTCACCCTCTCACAAGCACACATTAAGTTAAGACAATTAGAAGAGTGTAATAGAAGTGTTATTAGGGCAGACATTACATCTCAAATTATTACAATAAAGGACCACATCTCTCAGATTGAGCTTTGCAGAACTCAGATCAACCTTACTAAACTAAAGTATATGTTTTATTATAAGAGTAATAAGGCCGATACCTTACTAGCTAACAAAATTAGAAATAGGACTGGGACATCTCGAATACACGCCATAAGGTCCTCAGATTCCCTTCTTCAGATCCCATCTCAGATAGGTGAGGTGTTTGCTGACTATTATACTAAGTTATACAATATAGCCACATCTGAGTCGCCTAGGTCCTCACCTCAAGATATCCTGCAGACTTATTTGGAGACTCTATCGCTTCCCACACTCACCCCAGAACAAAGAGACCTCTTAAGCTCCCCTCTCTCTCTTTCAGAAATACTGAGGGTTAGCAAGAACGCAAAATCTTTTAAGTCCCCTGGTCCGGATGGCTATCCGGTTCACTTCTACAAAGTTTTCGCGCAAGAGCTTGCCCCATTGTTATTAAAATGTTATAATTTAGCCAGAAAAGAAGGCCGCTTTCAGAAGGAATTTTTAGAAGCCAATATAGTCACCATACTAAAGCCTGACAGGGACCCAACCCTATGTGCCAGTTATAGGCCTATCTCTTTGATAAACACTGACATCAAGTTTTACTCGAAGATTTTAGCTAACCGGCTCACCAATCTGCTGCCTTACCTAATTGATCCGGATCAGGTGGGATTTGTGCCCCAACGAGAAGGTCCAGACAACACGAGGAGACTTCTTAACATCCTCACTCTTTCTTTACGGCTCCGGAAGCCACTCTCGGTCATTTCCCTTGACGCCGAGAAGGCTTTCGACCGAGTCAGATGGCAATATCTCTGGGCGGTTCTTGAGCGATTTCGCCTCCCTACTGAATTCATAGTGGCAATTAAAGCCCTTTACTCGACTCCTACTGCTTTTGTAAGCGGCTTGGGCTTTCACTCTCCTTCCTTCTCCATCACAAATGGCACTAGACAGGGGTGTCCCCTCTCGCCACTGCTGTTTGCCCTCTCGATTGAGCCTTTGGCAAAGCAAATAAGAGCTGACCCCCAAATCCAGGGTGTCACGCTTATGGGCACCTCGCATAAGATTGCACTATTTGCTGACGATGTCACCCTCTTTTCGTCACACCCTGAGCCAAATATCCCCAGGCTTATAGATGTGCTTACTACCTTTGGCGCCCATTCGTACTATAAATTGAATTTGTCAAAAACGCAAGTGTACACAAAAGGCTTTACAAGTGCACAATTGGCCCTCCTTACAAAAAGTTTTAATTGTCCCTGGACAGACCATTCCGTCTTACACTTAGGTGTTCGACTTTCTTCCAGCCTTCTTCAAATAATTAAAGATAACTATCTCCCTCTCTTAACCTCACTTCGCTCTCTGCATAAAGATTGGAATCTTCAACATGTATCCTGGCTTGGCAAGATTTCAGCACTGAAAATGTAATTTCTCCCTAAGCCAACTTATTTATTTTGTTGCCTACCTATTAGAATACCTAAACATTTACTGCTCCAATTTCAGAGTGGATTTACAAAATTTATATGTCAGGGCAAGCCCCTAGAGTTGCGCATAGATTACTTCAACTCCCTAAAACCTCGGGTGGCATAGCTTCACTATCGGTTGCCCGGTACTATGAAGCCGCAATGCTCACCCATGTGTCTCAATGGGGAGTTAAAATGTCCGACTCTAAATGGAAATCGATTGAAGAGGCCTCTCTACCCCATCAAATCAGTCTGCGGGATCTAATCTGGACCCCACCACATTGCCGCAGAGAACTGGAGCTGATCAACCCAGTGGTGTGTAAGTGCCTTGACTTTTGGGACAGAATCCGACACCATTCGCATATTGCCCCTCACCCTTCTCCTGTCACTTCCATGGCAGGCCTCCTTTCGGGACTGCAGGACTCCCACCCTAACAAATGGGCGCAACTAGGAATCAACCTTGTATCGGACCTTTGGTCCTCGACTTTCCAGGACTCTTTCAGGGAGTTCTCCCAAATTAGTGGAAATATCTAGACACCTCCTTACTTATCTTTTGAATTCCACAGGATTAAGAGTTTTCTAAATAGCTGGGGTTTCAAGCCGAACCTTTCCAGGCCGCTGACCCTCTGGGAGTCTACATGGGTTAGGGGAGATAGGTTGCATAGGCCCCTCTCTCTTCATTATATGTTACTAGGTGGCACACAATGCCCTGAATCGCCTGCCCATTTGTTCCAATGGGACGCGTTGATAGGAAAACGGGTTCCTCCTGATGAGTGGGAGCGAGCTTTTTCCTTGACCCAGAAGGCCATCCATTGTACAACGTTGTACGAGACTTACGTCAAACTTTTATCCCACTAGGCTAGCAAGGATGTTCCCGAGTGCATCACCCGAATGTTGGCGAAATTGTGGTCATAGGGGTAATGCTTACCATATCTGGTGGGAGTGCCCCGTGATCCAACCTTTATGGCGGAATTCTTTAAAGTTCTAAAGCGCATCGGTATCCCGCTTTCCATATTGGTTGCCTCAGCTCTCCATTTAAATTTCCATTCCCTACCTAAACACCATGCATATATTTGTATTTATTTGTTTATGACTGTTAAACACTCTATAGCATGTTCATGGAAAAAGGAATTACCTCCTAGTTGGTCGGTAGTTTGTAACAATATGGTGTATATATATATATATACCTTGGAAAAGGATATTTTCTATAAATTAAACAAATCTGATCTGTTTGCGCTCGTCTGGGCAGATTGGAAAGAGCAATACAACACTGACTGAAAACCTAACTCAGTTACCCACGACACTTAGTTATTTGACTGCGCCCTGACCCACATATATCACCCACATTATAGGGCTTTATCTGAGCCCCAACCATCCCCTCATTTCCCCCATTTCCCTTTCCCACTGTTCCCCCTTTTCCCCATTATCCTGGTACCCCTCACTTATACAAGAATATGTGACTTCAGGGGGAGATATTGCCCCCCTTTTGCATTAAGGTTTATCCCTCATGATATCTTTCCCCATATATTTCAGCCCTTATGGAGATATAAAGATGCAAACATACAGAGGTCTACAAGGTCTCTAAGAACCTTTTCCTTATTGTTAGATCAATCCTGGGGATACCTCCATGTTATCCGTTAAAAGTTGTTGCTGGGGTTTCATGAAGTAGTTCATATACTTATATGTTAATGTCATGGATATTGACGTTTTGTATCTGTATTTCCTTTTTGTTTTTCAAAAATTCTAATAAAAATATATATATATATATATATATATATATATATATAAAAAAAAAAGCATTGGATCAGGTTGAGGACATGTCTTTCCCATGAAGGGGTTCACACCCTCTATATATTCACAGAGAAATGAGTGACCCAAGGGATCTTAACCCTTTTAAATTACCAGTTACATATTCATATTCAGAAAAGGTAAAATATATAAAGTGGCATGGTTGGCACCCATTTGCCATACTTTGAACCAGTCTGAAAACATAGATTGTATGAAGGGGCTCAAGCCCTCTATATATCCACACAGAAATGAGTGGCCCAAAGGATTTTAACCCTTTGAAAATACCAGTTACTTATTCAGAAAAGGGAAAATATATGAAGTGGCAAGATTGGCACCAGTTTATTTGCCATAGAAAGCTGAGACATGTCTACCCTATGAAGGGGTTAACGCCCTGTATATAGCAACACAGAAATGAGGTGCCCAAAGGATTTTAACCCTTTTAAAATAAAAATTGCTAATTCAAAAAAGGTAAAATATATGAAGTACCAAGGTTGGCACCAGTATTTTTTTTTGTATAGAAACCATTGGGCCAGTCTGAAAACACGTAGAATGTATGAAGGGGCTCATATCCTGTATATATACATACAGAAATAGAGTGGCCCAAATGATTTTAACCCTTTTAAAATGCCAGTTACTTATTCAGAATAAGGTCAAATATATGAGGTGGCATGGTTGGCACACCAGTTTGCCATAAAAAGTGTTGGACCTGGCTGAGACATGTTTATCCTATGAAGGGGTTCATGCCTTGTAAATAACCACACAGAAATCAGTGACCCAAAGGATTTTAACACCTTTAAAATATGATTTACATATTAAGAAAAGGTAAAATATAAGAAGTGACAAAGTTGGCACCTGTTTTTCATAGAAACTTTTGGGACAGTCTGGATTGTATGAAGGGGCTCACACCCTCTATATTTCCACACAGAAATGAGTAGTCCAAATTGATTTTAACCCTTTCAAAATACAAGTGACTTATTCAGAAAAGGTAAAATATATGAGGTGAAAACATTAGCATCACTTTGTTTTCCATAAAAAGTGTAGGACCAGGCTAAGAACATGTCTGTCATATGGAAAGGGTCACACCCTGTACATATTCACACAGAAATCAGTGGCCCAAAAGGATTTTAACCCTTTTAAAATACTAGTTACTTTTTCAGAAAAGGTAAAATATATGAGGTGGCATGGATGACATGAATTTTTTTTTTTTTTTTAACTATAAAAACACTGGGCCAGGCTAAAAACATGTAGATTCTATAAAGGGGCTAACACCGTGTATATATCCACACAGAAATCAGTGGCCTAAAGGATTTTACCCTTTCAATATACAAATTACTTATTCTAAACATAACCAAAATTGTGAGATTTTTGCCATCTATTAATTACAATATAACATGATTTTTTTACAAAATGTATGTTTGTTTAGGTTTCAGGAAAGTGTATTATTTTATTTAAAATAAAAATGCTAGATATTTTGTTCAGAAAGCTTGATTTTGCAGTTTGCAATCAATAGCCGAATAAGAAGCTGGCCGAATAAGAAGCACACTCCCCTCTAGGCCTACTCCTATTTCTGACTTTTCTACCCCTGTCGACGGCATCACTATCTCCCTATCACCCCAAGTCTGCTGCCTTAGAGTTATACTTGACTCAAATCTGTCCTTCATCCCCCACATCCAATCACAACCACCTATGCAATATTTCCAAAAATCACCCTTTTCTGAGCGCAGACACCACAAAGGCAAATAATCCATTCCCTTGAATTTTCCCCAACTTGACTACTGCAATAACCTACCTCTGCAAGGCTAATCCAACATTGCTGTCCCTCTGTATCTGCCACACCTCTCTGTAAGTCCTTTCATTAGCTCACAGCAGAATTAAATCCCTTCCCAAAGCAGTTCCCTTTACCTAGCCTAACTAATCAACAAATATACTCCAGCCCATTCACTAAGATCCAACAATGACCTGCTCCTTGCATCGTCGATTATTACCTTTTCCCATGCTAGCCTGCAGGACTTCTCTTGTGCAGCACCTACCCTCTGGAATGCTCTCCCTTGAACTATCACTTTCCCTAATCTGCTTTCTTGACGTTACCTAAAATCATTTTTGTTCAGGGAAGCCTACCACCCAACTCCGTAACAAATGAATTCCACTTACCCAATAATTGCCCTTATCAAACTATGTAATAACATCATTCTCGCCCATGTGGTACTCGCCTCCTGTTTCTCACCCTTCTACTCTGCTAGATTGCAAATTCCCACAGGAATAGGGCCCTCAATTCCTCCTGTTTGTCAAATTTGGTCTTGTCTGTTACAAGTTTTTTTAAATATTGTTTTATTTAAATGTTGGTGCTTTATAAATAAAGTATATAATAAAAGAATAAGCCAATTCTGCCTTGTGCAATGTAGCTTGTTATTGTTAAGTGATAAGTAAATCTCTGACTACATAAACATATTTAAAAGGGATACTGCACAATAATAAATGCTATATATTTTTTCAAAGCAGGTTAGCTTGAGAATAGTGTCAGGATATCTGTGAGTGTTATTAAATAATATACATATACACACACACACACACACACACACAGGAAGCCCTCAGTTTACGCCGGGGTTAGGTTCCAGAAGGAATGGTTGTAAATCTAAACCGTTGTAAATTGAAACCCAGTTTATAATGTAAGTCAATGGGAAGTGAGGGAGTTAGGTTCCAGGCCCCTCTCAAAATTGTCATAAGTAACACCTAATACATTATTTTTAAAGCTTTGAAATGAAGACTTTAAATGCTAAACAGCACTAGACACAGAATATATAATTAAACTAAGTTAAATGAACAAAAAAAATTGCTAAAACAGCATTATAAACCTAATTAAAAAATCACACAACACAGACTTTACTTGCATTTTTTTGCAAACAGTTCTTTCTATGCATTCCAATCTGGATGGATTTATAGACAGGAAGATCTTGTTCCTTTGAAAGCTGCTTGATAGCTCAGGTCTAGCTAGCTACACTGATTTATGTCAGCCTGCTTGTGTGCTTGGCTTGCATATCTTTTCTGCAACACAAGCAGAGAGCTCCACATACTGGCTATTTTAATAAATGCACTGCTTCTCAATGCTTTTCAATAACAGTCCCACATGTATGTATGTATGTATGTATGTATGTATGTATGTATATATATATATATATATATATATATATATATATATATATATATATATATATATATATATATATATCTACACCAAATGATCCACTTATTTGTGAGGCTGTTTGTGACACAGTCCCCCTTTCTCCTGATTAACAGAACATCTGAGAACAAAGGAACTCACATCTGTAAAATCTCAAGATGACACAGACCCCTTGCTGTGACTAGGTACACATTACAGGCCAGGATATCTCAAAATATCCATTTAAAAAGAGGCCTGTGTAAAGTATTTTATTCCTATCTGAAAAAACAGTCGCTCCGTCTGCAAGAATAAGGGAATATACAAACTTATTCAGAGGATACAGCTGTCCTCATCCAAGTATTAAATTGTCCCTGCTGAGTTGGATACACATCAAGCTAGCTAAGCAGAAACACATTTTGCATTGTAACTGAAATTCATTTTTAAAGTACAAATTGTATAATTTTCAATATTGTATAAAAATGTGTATTTGTGGACCAAAGAAGCAGTGCATAGCAGTAGCATGTTGGATAAATATTTGCTGAATTTAATAAGTAGCTATACAGTCAATTTAAAATGTTGAATCTATTTCAAAATTAATAATAGATTCTTTTTTTTTTTTTTTTAGGCCTCTGACAAATACATGTGTGGTTGTCCCAAAAATTGTGTCATATGTTTTAGTGCACTCAGCAAGAGGTGTACTGAATGTGAAATATGCTGTGTTTGGATTAAACTGTGAAAAATAATCAAATGCAACTTTAAATGCATTTTAAAATAATACTAGTATGATACTAGAAATACAATCATGTCTGGTGTCTAAAAATGCATACTGGATTATCTTAGATGGGACAGATATATGACCAGACAGGTTTATTAATATAAAGAAATAGTGTATTTGATAATCATTTTTTTTAGATAGTTAAACTGCAGCAATATTTGATGATAAAACTGCATTTCTGGTGTCTGCTGCCACCTATAGATCAGAGATGGTATCGCACCCAAAAGATAAATGGCTACTCAGGGAGGCGTCTCCCAACTAACCTATGAGATGTTCAGATCCAAGGGCGAATCATAGACAAGCACCGGTAAGGGCCTATCAAAATCTTGTGGGAATGATTAAAGAAAATATATTATTTTGGAAATAAAGGTTGATACACACTAAGAAATAACAGACAGACTCAAGGAAGCATTAACTTTTGGGGACAAAAATACATAGGCTTTGGTGCCAAGTATATTCTCTGCCATTTTGGGGAAACGTTCTTGAACAAAGAAAGATTAACAATTTTGAGGCCTGAACCTTTGTGCATTGTGAGTAAACCCTCCATAGATGACTCACGAGAAATTCTGGAAACAAACATTGATTTGGTTATTTGGGTAAAGTATAAGAAACTATTTATATATATATATATATATATATATATATATATATATATATATATATTTTTTTTTTTTTTTTTTTTTTTTTAATTTAAATCAAAGACATTCTAAGACTATAGTTGGATTACAGCTGGTAAATTTAAAGAGCATACTTTGTATTTTAAGCTCATCTTCATAGTCCTGTGTAGTTTAAAACTAGTCATATTTGGTGCTAAGTAATTGATATGTGCAATTATATATATATATATATATATATATATATATATATATTAGCATTTGCCTTATTTTAGCTGAATAAGATTTATTTCAGCTCAGACAAATTGGCTGTTTGCATTAATAATATATATATAATTTCTGATGTTTTTAATTGAGTTATATAGAATCATTTGTGGGCTAAGTAGCTTAATTATACTTGCCCGAAAGTGAGCAGTCCATATTGTGGTATTTTAATGCGACTCTAATTTGGGAGATTCATTGTGAATAAGGTTAGTTTTAAAGGTATATTTGGTTTGCTTTGTAAAGAATATTGTAACAGCATAAGTGTGTATCATCGGATTAATAATCTGGTTTCTATAAATATAATTCAATGTGTTTATAACTTTAACTAATATAAATAATTTAGGAATAAAATATTGATTTTAATTGTTTTGTATATGCATTTTAATTGGGGGTTATTTTAAAGTATAATTATTAAATAAATTATATTATAACCCTGCTATATACTGACAATAGTATGAAGAGTAGGATTACCACCCGTCCCGGTATGACCGGGGCAGCCCTGGAATGAGGGCGCATATCCCGTGGTGTGATCCTCTGAATGTCCAGGAGCCCAGCACTTAGGTGGCCAGCCACCACGGCTGCAATTTCTGAAGGTCCGTTGCAGCAGGGATGTGTGAATCATATCACAGGGGAGCTGGGCAGTGTTTTTTTGCAGGCTGCTGTTGTCTCTACCCCTACTGTTGCACCTCTGCGCCCCGAACTAGCGTAAATGAGCCACCTATAGACCTCCTTCTGATACTCCTGAAGTTTATCCTTACTGCTAGCCTGCAAATAGATTGCCCGCAGCCCTGGGGGCGGTAGTCCTTTGTCCAGAAGGGAGCACAAAGATCTCCTTTGGGCCCTGAAGATTAGTGCTAAGTCAGTGGCATGTAAAACAATCCCTCAAGCAGCAGTGACTAAGTCGGTTACCAAATACTCAAATGATAAGCCTGGTTCTGTTATATGTGTATGTATATATCAATATTGTGTTTGTGTATGTGTTTGTATTTATACACATATGCATACATATTGATTTGATCCATTCCTCACCATAGTTGAATGTGTCTCTTTAATTAAAATTATATATTATTTCCATGTGACTGGTACCTCAACTATCATGTTGCGCCAAGTTGCCCATCAAACTGTACATCAGTGGAAAACACATATAATAGACAAGTTAGATGAAATATGTTATTCCACATCTAAAAATAAATACAGTATAAGCACCTTACTGCTGCAAAATAATACATACACACCTGCTTGGTAATCTACCTCACCAGATTTATATGGTGTGAATTAGTCCAGACTCAAGATCCATTTTTAAAGCAGTGATACACTTACTACCTGCATCTGTACATTAGAAGTTTATGTAGAAATGACCTACCCATCTGGCATTGTTAAAGAAGATGTAATCAGTATGCAATGCTCACTCTCCATTCCTCATTGGTGCTTGTGACACACTTTTTATATGTTTGCTATGGTCAGCAAGGACAAAAGCACACATAGAGAAAAAACACATTTAAGCAAAAGCAAATATCTGAGTATTTAAATAGGTTCTATAAGATTGTTAAAATATATTTTTAGCCTTACTTGGCCTTCAAAAACTGTCAAGGAAATGGCTGGGCAAAAGGTGGCAACCCTCATGTAGAGGCATTTGTTTTTTTATTTATTATATTAGTTGTTTAAATTTTGAATATACAGTATATACGTGTAAAGGTTTGGTCTCTATAAAGTACTTTTTTCCCTTTATCTGTCTCTTTAGGCCAGGGTTGCCAGCTCGGTCATGTTTACCTGGACACTTAAGAGTTATAGATGCTGCAGGGTGTGCTGGGAGAAACATGAATAGTGCTGTTCTGTGTCACTATTTCTGTGCTTTCCAGGGTTGAAATTCATGTTCCTACCTGCACACCTACAGCAAGGTTCTTCAAACTTTATTTCCGAAGACCCAGTGCCATGATACCACATACCTTCGAGACCCTATATGCTTGGTCTGAAAATTTCTGAAATAATATAAAACAAAATAGATGCAATTTTTGGCAAAGTGACTAAAATGTGCGTACTTTATTCCTGATTTTAGCAAAACTTTAAAGTGTTGTACAAGGTAATAGCACACATACACCACCCACACTCTTATACAAAAACACACACACACACAACACACACACTCTCATACAACACAGAAACACACCCCACACATACTGTCTCTCTCATAAAACACAGAAACACACACTCTCTCATACGACATAAACACACCACACACACTCCCATACAACACATAAACACACCACACACAAGCTCTCATACAACACACACCCACCAGACACACACTCTCATACAACACACACCCACCAGACACACACTCTCATACAACACACACCCACCAGACACACACTCCCCAGACACACACTCTCATACAACACACACACCCCAGACACACACTCTCATACAACACACACACCCCAGACACACACTCTCATACAACACACACACCCCAGACACACACTCTCATACAATACACACCCACCAGACACACACTCTCATACAACACACACACCCCAGACACACACTCTCATACAATACACACCCACCAGACACACACTCTCATACAACACACACCCACCAGACACACACTCTCATACAACACACACACCTCAGACACACACTCTCATACAACACATACACACCCCAGACACACACAACAGACACACACACCAGACACACACATCACAGACACACACTCTCATACAACACACACACTCATACAACACACACCCCTACAACATACACACAAGCCGCGACCCAGTAAACATGGTTGTTTTTTTTTCTATACCCTGTAGCATGGCCGAGCGGTCCCTCCCACCCACTCCTACCCTCCTTATGCTCCCTGTTAAGATAAAGTAACAAGAAAGAGGCGCCAATGGTGCAGATCAAAAGGTATTTCAAAATATCAAACTTATGTGAACACTAGGTACTCACAATAGGAGGAGGCACTCAGTTGTGCCGGTAGACGCAGGCTGGGTTTTAACAGCAATCCAGCTGGCTGTGAAAGGCAGCAAAAGGTGGCAGCTCTCTATCAGCATCCGATGGAAGAAGATCTAAAAGTGTAAGCAAGGATAGAGGCGCCTATGGTGCAGGTAAATGGTGGTACAATGAGTGCTAATAGCCCACTCTAACACAATGTACTCACATTTATTGAAGGCACTCACTTGTGCCTATAGAGGCAGGCTGGATTTTAGCAGCAATCCAGCTGGCTGTAACCGGGTGGAAAGGCTGGTTCGTGGGTGTCAGAGTGCAGGAACTCTATAGTAGCATAGCAAGGTGGTACCAAAACAACACTGAGAGTGGATGTGTAATAAAAAATGGATTTATTTAAAACATATAAAAAAAGTTATTCCACTCATCACAGTGTTAAAAACAGCTGGTACATCAGGAATACATGCGACGCGTTTCTCAGTTACAACTGTTTCATCAGGCATGTTTTTAATAACAAATTTTTACTCCTTAAATAGGGCTATGCTACTCTAAAACACCCACATCCCTCCCCCAACAATTAGCAAGCCATAAACCAATCAATGTCCCTCAAACAAGTATGGGTCAGCCCCTATGTTTCTATAATGATAAAAATGCTACGATAAGAGTACAATGACTTGTGATATGACTGAATACCTGGCTGCTTCTTTGAATTTGTATATGTATGTGTAACTATTTCGGCATATGATCATAAAATGCTGACCGATATTTGATAATAACGAAAATTCGTCAAATCTATGTTTTGATTGGGCGTCCTAGCCGTCACTCAAAGTGTGTTAGTAAACACCTGTGCTTAGTGCTTGTGATTCGTCCATATGACTGTCAATCAAAGTTATTCGTCAGTTGTTGCTAGTGAGTGGGGCTACCAATAGAAAAGCTAATAGCAGGCGTGCCCCTGATCTTTGCTGACGTCGGTGTTGACCTACAGTAAACGCCCACCGAGGGAGTGTATTAGTTGTTACACTATGATAGGATGTTCCATGGTGATTGTAAACAATGTATCCCATTGGTCCCAATGCCGGATACAATATTGAGGCGAGGGTCATTATTGGTCACTTAAAAAAAAAAATAATAAACACCATGCTCTATTATGCCGGACCCCGAGTAGTGTCAGTTTGAAAAGGAGCCATCCTTCCACAGAATGTAGTCAATGCGGGATATGTATACAAATGTGTGAATATAAACATAATGTGGATAAAATAATAATGTAAGTGAAGGGTTTCAAAGTTATAATTGAAAACGAAGTGTCATGGCGTGTACAGTGATGTTAGTGTCCATGAATGGTGCTATGTAATTATTTGTATGATTGCATCCACAACCTTAAAAGTGATATGTATGTGAATAAATATCGTCAAAAATTTGCACATATTGATGCATCCAATGCCTCAATAGATGCAACAAATTTGCACATACTAATGCATCCAATGCCTCAAAAGATGCAATATATGTGGGATGAAAGTAAATTAAAATAAGTTTTATTTTAATTTACTTTCATCCCACATATATTGCATCTTTTGAGGCATTGGATGCATTAGTATGTGCAAATTTGGATGCATCAATATGTGCAAATTTATGATCATATGCCGAAATAGTTACACATACATATACAAATTCAAAGAAGCAGCCAGGTATTCAGTCATATCACAAGTCATTGTACTCTTATCATAGCATTTTTATCATTATAGAAACATAGGGGCTGACCCATACTTGTTTGAGGGACATTGATTGGTTTATGGCTTGCTAATTGTTGGGGGAGGGATGTGGGTGTTTTAGAGTAGCATAGCCCTATTTAAGGAGTAAAAATTTGTTATTAAAAACAGGCCTGATGAAACAGTTGTAACTGAGAAACGCGTCGCATGTATTCCTGATGTACCAGCTGTTTTTAACACTGTGATGAGTGGAATAACTTTTTTTATATGTTTTAAATAAATCCATTTTTTATTACACATCCACTCTCAGTGTTGTTTTGGTACCACCTTGCTATGCTACTATAGAGTTCCTGCACTCTGACACCCACGAACCAGCCTTTCCACCCGGTTACAGCCAGCTGGATTGCTGCTAAAATCCAGCCTGCCTCTATAGGCACAAGTGAGTGCCTTCAATAAATGTGAGTACATTGTGTTAGAGTGGGCTATTAGCACTCATTGTACCACCATTTACCTGCACCATAGGCGCCTCTATCCTTGCTTACACTTTTAGACCTCCTTATGCTCCCACCCACCAACGATCGGCACCACCACAGACATCGGTAACTATGCAAATCTATTTCTGTATTGCTCCACTCATGGGCATGCAGAAATAGAGCAATATCACTATTTTGAGCGAGATCGCGGCAGAGAGAAGCCCAGGACTGCATCGATGTACAGGGTATGTCGCTGGTCCTTAAGGACAGAACGACCAGTGTTGTACGGTTACGGCGCTGGTCTTTAAGGGGTAAAAGGAAATGCTTCCACACAATTATATATTTGCACTTTCTTTTATTGCCTGTTTTATATCTATTTATACCTTTAATTGTTCTTAGCAGAAGAGGTTCCAACAAAGCAGCGCCCATTACTTTACAGAAACTCTTAAAGGGACACTGAACCCAAATTATTTCTTTCATGATTCAGATAGAGCATGCAATTTTAAGCAACTTTCCAATTTACTCCTATTATCAAATTTTCGTCATTCTCTTGGTATCTATATTTGAAAAGTGTGTAAGTTTAGATGCCATACCATTTTTGTTGAACAACCTGGGTTGTTCTTGTTGATTGGTGGATAAATGTATCTGTCCAGAGTCTGCACCAAAAAATTGCTTAGATGCCTTCTTTTTCAAATAAAGATAGCAAGACCACAAAGAAAAAGTGATAATAGGAGTAAATTAGAAAGTTGCTTAAAATTGCATGCTCTATCTGAATCACGAAAGAAAAAAATTGGGTTCAGTGTCCCTTAAAGTAAAATAAACAATGAAAGCATAATAGAAAGTAGTGTTTTTTTATTAACATAATTAAACATTTTATATTACAATCTCAAATTATTTAATGCTCATTTAAATGTTGTATTTGTAAATGTAATTATTTAATTGTTTCAGTTGTTGGGACATAAATACAAAACTCACTGACACATATCAACGCAAACCTGTATAAAACAACTTACTGACCCATAAAACACACAGAGTTAAGGAATATAAAATAACAATATATAGCCACATACAGTTAGCCTTTATATCTACAGATACAACATGGCACTGAAATTGGACATAAAAATGAAGCTTGTTTTTTTTAATTTGGTTTTGGGGTGGGGGGTTTATCTTTCAAACGCTGGTAACATTCCGATGCTTGTCTACACAATGTTTATATTCCAGGTAAAACTAAAATGATATAGAGGAAATTTATTTTCAAAGCAAAGATTTAGATAAAATCTCAAAGCTACTACACACATACCTTACCTCATGCCTCTCCCGTTACCACTCACTTTTATGTAGATGAGGGACGGGGGCAGTGAGCACAAAGCCCCGCCCTATGCTGTCAACTTAGGCACTTGGCACTGGCTATCCCGCCAAACTCAAACGGAGATCACTAGTAGAGAGATGGGAAGTTCGGTTCATGTTTACGAACTGGACATCACTACTTGTTACATAACGTAGCTACACAAGCAGAGAGAGCACTGGTTATGCTCTGATTTTCCAACTAAAAACGTATTTTAAATGCAATGCAAGTCAAATAGATCACAAATCCATCCTTAATAATTTGAATGGCCTAAACACCGCAAATGAATGAACGGGCAATTCGTGACAAACAACAGTAGTGACCCACACTGCAATTACAGTTAAAAACCATGGTCACAAGAAATGTCCATATTGCCATCACAGGATTCCAAACGGAACAAATTACAGTCCAGACAAACAATTACAAATACATGAAGTGAACCTGCAAACTTACCGTAATAATAGAGTAATGTCTGCTGGCAAACAGCTCTTAAACGCTTGGAATTCTCATGTACATCTCATGTAAATTCTGACAAAAAAAAATAACGTATACAGAACATCTGCTAACAGAATAGAAATTAATATAGTGGGTATGTCAGTGGTAGCGGCTAGGTCCCATCCTTCTAAGGGACCTTCTGACGTCACATCAGTCACATGACTGCAATGATCACAATAATAGAGAAGTCCAGGAAGCTAGAATCTGCTGTGTGTTATTTCTGCAGTTCTGTGCTGGGTGGAACAAGAGGAGTATATGTTGACTTGATTTTGGTTTTGAAGGGAAAAAATTATATGGAAGAATAATGACAGGAATATCTGTTTTCAGTTTTAGTTTTAAATTAAATAATAAGCTCTAATATGATAAGAGGCTTTGATTTATTTCAAAAACATAGAGATTGTACCCATATTTCTGCAATTGAAATAGCTGATTTAACGTGTGGTATACCAACCTGAAAGTTTCTATACTGGAGTCGCTATTAAACTTATGTAAACTTAGCCAGCAGAAGAAATTACACTCTCACTGGGGTGCAGGATAGTTTAAGTCATAAAATATTAATTTTCCAATGTTCTTTCTAAGTATTGAGCTTTGGTTTACAAATAGATATAAGATAAGGAAGCAAGTGTGTATTTTTAATGAAATCCGAGGAAATGTTATTTAACCCCTTAACGACCAAGGACGTGTCAGGCACGTCCTACAAAAAAATACAGTTAAGGACCAAGGACATGCCTGACACATCCTCTGGGGTTTGAAGCTCTGGAAGCGATGGTTATCGCTTCCAGACGCTTTCAGGGTTCTGCAGTAATGTCTCGATATTGAAGCATCACTGCAATACCCTTTTTTACCCACCGATGCAGAGAGGGCCACTCAATGATGCTGATCGTTGGTGGGTGGGAGCTGTGGCTGGTGGGTGGCCCATTGTTGGTTTCCGGATCCGTTCATAGAGTAGTGTGCGCGGTGTGGCTGGGTGGACGTGGTGGGGGGGGTGTGCGCCACATTTACATAAATCTATTGTAAATGTATGGGAAAGAGGGAGAGGGGGATAAATGTTGGGCAAGGGATCTGGGAGGGGGAGGGGGGGTGTTGAGGGGGGACAGCTACACTACAGAAAATGCTTTATAATATAAAAAAAAATAATAATAAAACTCATTTTTTATGGTAAAATGGGTACTGGCAGACAGCTGCCAGTACCCAAGATGGCAGCAAATAGGCAGAGGGAGGAGGGTTAGAGAGCTGTATGGGGGGATCAGGGAGGTTGGGGGCTAAGGGGGGTTCCATCACTGCAGACTAAATATAAAAAATAAGTAAAATAAAATCTTTGTTTTAGTACTGGTAGACTTTCTGCCAGTACTTAAGATGACGGTGACAATTGTGAGGTGGGAGAGGGAAGAGAGCTGTTTGAGGGGGGTCAGGGAAGGATGAGGGGTTGGAATAAATTAACCCTACAAGCTACCAAATTAACCCCTTCACTGCTGAGCATAATACAAGTGTGGTGCACAGCGGCATTTAGTGGCCTTCTAATTACTAAAAAGTAATGCCAAAGCCATATATGTCTGCTATTTCTGAACAAAGGGGATCCCAGAGAAGCATTTACAACCATTTGTGCCATAATTGCACAAGCTGTTTGTAAATAATTTCAGTGAGAAACCTAAAATTGTTAAAAGTTACCAATCTTTTTTTATATGATCGCATTTGGCGGTGAAATGGTGGCATGAAGTATACCAAAATGGGCCTAGATCAATACTTTGGGTTGTCTACTACACTAAAGCTAAAATTAACCCTACAAGCTCACTACAAGCTACCTAATTAACCCCTTCACTGCTGGGCATAATACACGTGTGGTGCGCAGCGGCATTTAGCAGGCTTCTAATTACCAAAAAGCAATGCTAAAGCCATATATGACTGCTATTTCTGAACAAAGGGGATCCCAGAGAAGCATTTACAACCATTTGTGCCATAATTGCACAAGCTGTTTGTAAATAATTTCAGTGAGAAACCTAAAGTTTGTGAAAAAGTTAAAGGGACAGTCTAGGCCAAAATAAAATTTCATGATTCAGATAGAGCATGTAATTTTAAACAATTTTCCAATTTACTTTTATCACCAAGTTTGCTTTGTTATCTTGGTATTCTTAGTTGAAAGCTTAACCTAGGAGGTTCATATGCTAATTTCTTAGACCTTGAAGCCACCTCTTTTCAGATTGCATTTTAACAGTTTTTCACCACTAGAGGGTGTTAGTTCACGTATTTCATATAGATAACACTGTGCTTGTGCACGTGAAGTTATCTGGGAGCAGGCACTGATTGGCCAGACTGCAAGTCTGTCAAAAGAACTGAAAAAAGGGGCAGTTTGCAGAGGCTTAGATGCAAGATAATCACAGAGGTTAAAAGTATATTAATATAACTGTGTTGGTTATGCAAAACTGGGGAATGGGTAATAAAGGGATTATCTATCTTTTAAAACAATAACAATTCTGGTGTAGACTGTCCCTTTAACATTTTTTTTATTTGATCGCATTTGGTGGTGAAATGGTGGCATGAAATATACCAAAATGGGCCTAGATCAATAGTTTGGGTTGTCTATAAAAAATATATATATACATGTGACGAGATATTAAGGGATTCCTGAAAGATATCAGTGTTCAAATATAACTATCGCTAATTTTGGGGAAAAAATGGTTTGGAAATAGCAAAGTGCTACTTGTACTTATTGCCCTATAACTTGCAAAAAAGGCAAAGAACATGTAAACATTGGGTATTTCTAAACTCAGGATAAAATTTAGAAACTATTTAGCATGGGTGTTTTTTGGTGGTAGTAGATGTGTAACAGATTTTGGGGGTCAAAATTAGAAAAAGTGTGTTTTTTCCATTTTTTTCATCATATTTTATTTAAAAAATTATAGTACATTATAAGATATGATGAAAATAATGGTATTTTTAGAAAGTCCATTTAATGGCAAGAAAAACGGTATATAATATGTGTGGGTAGAGTAAATGAGTAAGAGGAAAATTACAGCTAAACACAAACACAGCAGAAATGTAAAAATAGCCCTGGTCCCAAACGGAAAGAAAATTGAAAAGTGCTGTGGTCACTAAGGGGTTCAACAAATTACAGTAAATTATATTTTGCCCCTACAATTATCACTTGCAAAACTAACCGGCCAGGTCAAATCCAGGTTATGTGTTTAATCCCTGCTTTGTTTCCCTAAAAAAAAAAAAAAAAAAAAAAGCCAGGTAAAATTTAGAAAACCCGAGGAGTTTCCCATATCGCTTCCCTATCTTCTTCCACCAGTTCATGCAGCGCGGTCCATTAAAGGGACATAATACGCATATGCTAAATCACTTGAAACTGATGCAGTATAACTGTAAAAAGCTGACAGGAAAATATCACCTGAGCATCTCTATGTAAAAAAGGAAGATATTTTACCTCACAATTTCCTCAGCTCAGCAGAGTAAGTTCTGTGTAAAAAGTTATACTCAGCTGCAGCCCAGCTGCAGGTGGAAAAAATAATAAAAAAATGAAGAAATGAACAGCAGCCAATCAGCATCAGCAGTGTTGAGGTCATGAACTCTTTTACTGTGATCTCATGAGATTTGACTTAACTCTCATGAGATTTCATTGTAAACTTCCTTTAAACTGAATAGGGAAATAATATGAGAGTGCACAAGGCTCAACCCCTTAGCTGTCCCGGGACAGGCATACTGATATGCTGCTTAGATGTCCTTTACAATGGGATGTGGCTACTGAAAAACGTTTGAGGTAAAATATCTTTCTTTTTTATACAGATGTTCAGGTGATATTTTCTAGTCAGCTTTTTACAGCTATACTGCATCACTTTCAAGTGTTTAAACATTTGGGTATTATGGCCCTTTAATGTATTTTCAATGACTTTATTATACCAGCTGCAGAGTATAAAATGTATAAAACATTGAATTTTTAGGTTAATTTGTGTATATGAAATAGCTGGGTTTGTGCTACCCACACAACCAACCCCCCAAATTAAATCCTAACTAAAAAACCTAAGCTCCCTATTGCCCTGAAAAGGGCATTTGGATGGGCATTGTCCTTAAAAGGGCATTTAGCTCTTTTTCCGCCCAAACCCTAATCTAAAAATAAAGCCCACCCAATAAACCACTAACCCCCGAAGATCCACTTACAGTTTTTGAAGACCCGACATCCATCCTCAACAAAGCCGGAAGTCCTCAACGAAACGGCAGAAGTCTTCATCCAACCGGGCAAAAGTCTTCATCCAACCGGGCAGAAGTCTTCATCCAGGCAGCATCTTCTATCTTCATCCATCCGGCGCGGAGCGTGTCCATCTTCAAGACATCCGGAGCGGAGCATCCTCTTCAATCAACGTCTTCTTGAACAATGAATTCTCCTTTAAATGAAGTCATCCAAGATGGCGTCCCTTGAATTCCGATTGGCAGACAGAATTCTATGAATTCATTGTTCAAAAAGACGTTGATTGAAGAGGATGCTCCGCGCCGGATGTCTTGAAGATGGACCCGCGCCGGATGAATGAAGATAGAAGATGCCGTCTGGATGAAGACTTCTGCCCGGTTGGATGAAGACTTCTGCCGCTTTGTTGAGGACTTCTGCCGGCTTCATTGAGGATGGATGTCTTCCAAAACTGTAAGTGGATCTTCGGGGGTTAGTGATAGGCTTTTTTAAGGGTTTATTGGGTGGGTTTTATTTTTAAATTAGGGTTTGGGCGGAAAAAGAGCTAAATGCCCTTTTAAGGGCAATGTCCATCCAAATGCCCCTTTCAGGGCAATGGGGAGCTTAGTTTTTTTAGTTAGGATTTTATTTGGGGGGTTGGTTGTGTGGGTGGTGGGTTTTACTGTTGGGGGTTGTTTGTATTTTTTTTTTACAGGTAAAAGAGCAGATTTCTTTTTGGCAATGCCCCACAAAAGGCCCTTTTAAGGGCTATTGGTTTAGGCTAGGGTTTTTTTTATTTTGGGGGGGCTTTTTTTATTTTGATAGGGCTATTAGATTAGGTGTGATTAGTTTAAATATCTGATAATTTCTTTTTTTTATTTTTTTGTAATTTAGTTAATTGTATTTAATTTATGTAATTGATTTAATTGTAGTGTAAGGTTAGGTGTTAGTGTAAGACAGGTTAGGTTTTATTTTACAGGTAAATTTGTATTTATTTTAGCTAGGTAGTTAGTAAATACAGGTGGCCCTCGTTTTACAATGGTTCAATTTACACCGTTTCAGAATAACAACCTTTTTTTCCAGTCATGTAACTGCTATTGAAAAGCATTGAGAAGCAGTGCATTGATTAAAATAGCCAGTAGGTGGAGATGTCTGCTTGTGTTGCAGCAAAGCCAAGCAAGCTGAAATTAATCAGTTTAACCAGACCTGAGCTATCGAGCAGATTTCAAAGGAACAAGATCTTCCCGTCTATAAATTAGTCCAGATTGGAATGCATAGAAAGAACTGTTTGCAGAAAAATTCAAGTGAAGTCTGTGTTGTGTGATTATTTTATTTGCTTTCTAATTCTGTTTAGCAAATGTTTTTGTTCATTTAACTTAGTTTAATTATATATTCTGTATTGTGTAATTATTTTATTAGGTTTATAATGCTGTTTAGCATTTAAAGTCTTCATTTCAAAGCTTTAAAAATAATGTTTTAGGTGTTACTTATGACAATTTTGAGAGGGGCCTGGAACCCTTCTCCCTCACTTCCCATTGACTTTCATTACAAACTGGGTTTCAATTTACAACCATTCCTTCTGGAACCTAACCCCGGCGTAAACTGAGAGCTACCTGTAGTTAATAACTATTTAGTAACTATTCTACCTAGTTTAAATAAATACAAACTTACCTGTGAAATAAAATCTAAGCTAGCTACAATGTAACTATTAGTTATGTTATATTGTAGCTCTCTTAGGGTTTATTTTACAGGTAAGTATTTAGTTTTAAATAGGAATTATTTAGTGATTAATAGTAGGTTTTATTTAGATTTATTTTAATTACATTAAATTTAGTAGGTGTTAGTAGGTTAGGTTTAGGGGTTAATAAAATTAGTATAGTGGCGGCGACGTTGGGGGCGGCAGATTAGGATTAATAAATGTAGGTAGGTGGTGGCGATGTTAGGGGCGGCAGCTTAGGGGTTAATAATATTTAACTAGTGTTTGTGATGCGGGAGTATGGCGGTTTAGGGGTTAATATGTTTATTCTAGTGGCAGCGATGTCCGGAGTGGCAGATTAGGGGTTAATAATTTTATTTTAGTGTTTGCGATGCGGGAGGGCCTCGGTTTAGGGGTTAATAGGTAGTTTATGGGTGTTAGTGTACTTTTTAGCACTTTAGTTATGAGTTTTATGTTACACCTTTGTAGCGTAACACTCATAACTACTGACTTTCAGTTTACGTTATGGATCTTGAAGTTTTAGGGTATACCGCTCACTTTTTAGCCTCCCAGGCAGACTCGTAATACTGGCGCAAAGGAAGTTCCATTGAAAAAGGACTTTTTGAAAGCTGTGGTAGTTACGTTGCGTTACGGCCAAAAAAGTGTGCGGTACAGAAATACCTACAAGACTCGTAATACCAGCGGTAGTGAAAAAGAGTCTTAACGTTGCTTTTTCACTCATACCGCAAAACTCGTAATCTAGCCAATTGTTTTTAGCCTTGCTGGTAATAACAATTTCTTAATCTACAATAATAATGTTAACAATATAGCTATATTAAATTAACTATATTAAATTTATTAACCCCTAATCTGCCCCCCTACACCGTCGCCACCTATAATACATTTATTAACCCCTATCCTGCCCCCCACTACACCGCCGCCACTGTAATAAATTTATTAACCCCTAAACCGAAGTCTAACACTAACCCTAACACCACCCCTAACTTAAATATTAATTAAATAAATCTAAATAATATTTCTCTTATTGAATAAATTAATCCTATTTAAAACTAAATACTTACCTTTAAAATAAACCCTAATATAGCTACAATATAAATAATAATTATATTGTAGCTATCTTAGTATTTATTTTTATTTTACAGGCATCTTTCAATTTATTTTAACTAGGTACAATAGCTATTAAATAGTTATTAACTATTTAATAGCTACCTAGCTAAAATAAAGAGAAATTTACCTGTAAAATAAAAACTAACCTAAGTTACAATTACACCTAACACTACACTATACTTTAATAAATTATTCTATTTAAAACTAAATACTAACCTGTAAAATAAACCCTAAGATAGCTACAATGTAATTAATAATTACATTGTAGCTATTTTAGGATTTATATTTATTTTACAGGTAACTTGGTATTTATTTTAGCTAGTTAGAATAGTTATTAAATAGTTATTAACTATTTAATAACTACCTAGATAAAAGAAATACAAAATTACCTGTAAAATAAATCCTAACCTAAGTTACAATTAAACCTAACACTACACTATCATTACATTAATTAAATAAATTAACTACAAATAACTACAATTAAATACAATTACATAAACTAACTAAAGTACAAAAAATAAAAAAAGCTAAGTTACAAAAAATAAAAAGTTACAAACATTTAAAAAATATTACAACAATTTTAAGCTAATTACACCTAATCTAAGCCCCCTAATAAAATAACAAAGCCCCCAAAATAAAAAAATTCCCTACCCTATTCTACATTAAAAAAGTTCAAAGCTCTTTTACCTTACCAGCCCTTAAAAGGGCCTTTTGTGGGGCATGCCCCAAAGAAAACTGCTCTTTTGCCTGTAAAAGAAAAATACAACCCCCCCAACATTAAAACCCACCACCCACATACCCCTAATCTAACCCAAACCCCCCTTAAATAAACCTAACACTACCCCCATGAAGATCATCCTACCTTGAGTCGTCTTCACTCAGTCGAGCCACCGATGGAACTGAAGAGGAGATCCGGAGCGGCAGAAGTGATCCTCCAAGGGGCGCTGAAGAAGTCTTCCATCCGATGAAGTGATCCTCCAAGCGGCGCTGAAGAAGTCTTCCAACCGGGCGATGTCATCTTCCAAGCGGCGCTGAAGAAGTCTTCTATCCGGGCGATGTCATCTTCCAAGCGGGGTCTTCAATCTTCTTTCTTCAGGATCCATCTACATCCCGCCGACGCGGAACATCCTTCTTTCCCGACGGACTACCGACGAATGAAGGCTCCTTTAAGGAACGTCATCCAAGATGGCGTCCCTTCAATTCCGATTGGCTGATAGGATTCCATCAGCCAATCGGAATTAAGGTAGGAAAAATCTGATTGGCTGATTGAATCAGCCAATCAGATTGAGCTCGCATTCTATTGGCTGATCGGATCAGCCAATAGAATGCGAGCTCAATCTGGCTGATTGGATCAGCCAATCGGATTGAACTTCAATATGATTGGCTGATTCAATCAGCCAATCAGATTTTTCCTACCTTAATTCCGATTGGCTGATAGAATCCTATCAGCCAATCGGAATTGAAGGGACGCCATCTTTCTTTTACAGGCAAAAGAGCAGTTTTCTTTGGGGCATGCCCCACAAAAGGCCCTTTTAAGGGCTGGTAAGGTAAAAGAGCTTTGAACTTTTTTTAATGTAGAATAGGGTAGGGAATTTTTTTATTTTGGGGGGCTTTGTTATTTTATTAGGGGGCTTAGATTAGGTGTAATTAGCTTAAAATTGTTGTAATATTTTTTGAATGTTTGTAACTTATTTTTTTTTTATTTTTTGTACTTTAGTTAGTTTATGTAATTGTATTTAATTGTAGTTATTTGTATTTAATTTATTTAATTAATGTAATGATAGTGTTAGGTTTAATTGTAAGGATAGTGTTAGGTTTAATTGTAAGGATAGTGTTAGGATTTATTTTACAGGTAATTTTGTATTTCTTTTAGCTAGGTAGTTATTAAATAGTTAATAAATATTTAATAACTATTCTAACTAGCTAAAATAAATACAAAGTTACATGTAAAATAAATATAAATCCTAAAATAGCTACAATGTAATTATTAATTACATTGTAGCTATCTTAGGGTTTATTTTATAGGTAAGTATTTAGTTTTAAATAGGAATAATTTATTAAAGTATAGTGTAGTGTTAGGTGTAATTGTAACTTAGGTTAGTTTTTATTTTACAGGTAAATTTCTCTTTATTTTAGCTAGGTAAGCTATTAAATAGTTAATAACTATTTAATAGCTATTGTACCTAGTTAAAATAAATTGAAAGTTACCTGTAAAATAAAAATAAATCCTAAAATAGCTACAATATAATTATTATTTATATTGTAGCTGTATTAGGGTTTATTTTAAAGGTAAGTATTTAGTTTTAAATAGGATTAATTTAGCTAATAATAGAAATATTATTTAGATTTATTTAATTAATATTTAAGTTAGGGGGGTGTTAGGGTTAGTGTTAGACTTAGGTTTAGAAGTTAATAAATTTATTACAGTGGCGGCAGTGTAGTGGGGGGCAGGATAGGGGTTAATAAATGTATTATAGGTGTAGGGGGGCAGATTAGGGGTTAATAAGTTTAATATAGGTTGCGGCGGGGTCCGGGAGCGGCGGTTTAGGGGTTAATATGTATAGAGTAGCTTGCGGTGGGCTCCGGGAGCGGCGGTTTAGGGGTTAATCATTTTATTAGAGTGGCGGTGGGCTCCGGGAGCGGCTGTTTAGGGGGTAATACATTTATTTAGTTGCGCCGGTGTAGGGGGGACAGATTAGGGGTGTTTAGACTCGGGGGACATGTTAGGGTGTTAGGTGCAGACATCTCCCATAGAAATCAATGGGATGTCTGGCAGCAGGGAACATGAACTTTTGCTATGGTCAGACTCCCATTGATTCCTATGGGATTGAAACCAGGTACGCTGGGCCGAAAAAGTGCCGAGCGTACCTGCTAGTTTTTTGATAACTAGCAAAAGTAGTCAGATTGTGCTGCACTTGTGTGCGGAACATCTGGAGTGACGTAAGAATCGATCTGTGTCGGACTGAGTCCGGCGGATCGAAGCTTACGTCACAAAATTCTACTTTTGCCGGTCTCTAGCCTTTGATAACTAAGGCGAATCAGCCTCGCCACAAATACGCTGTGGAATTCCAGCGTATTTGAGGTTGACGGCTTGATAACTACCCCCCACTATCTCCTGTGAAGCTTTGTTAGCTAGCAGTGTGTTGCAGCAACAATATAGCTAAGGGGTTTTTATGTTTTATGTATTTTATACTTGACTAGCTTACATTGTATGAAATTGCATTGCCCTATGGCTAGGCAAGGTGTGTTCTCAATTTATAGGTTCCATCTGCTGTAGCCGGCTTGATATATACAAAGCTAGTGCTTGTTTTAAACATTAATAAAACGCTTATAACCACAGAAGCTGTTCTCTTCATTGGACACTGCTCAAGGATACAACTTTACCTATGTGCTTATTTTCACATACTATCTTGTGAGTAGTCTGTAAAAAATACATGGGGCTTACCAGGTGTTTAATCTACACTTAGATCTCCGTTTGTGCTTTCTCTCACCTTCTTCCACATATATATATATATATATATAAGGGCACTCTCACTTTAATTTTTTAAATACCAGGATGCCAGAAACAATATCAACAGTAAAAAGTCCAGACATGCACTATGGATTTTAATACAATCACACCACAGTCATTTTATTGGAATGAATAGGGTTTCATTTTAGATTTCATAGTTTGTTTGTTTTTATTGTTTTTTTAATTTGCATTTCTTCATATTATTTATACAACCTAATTTATATTAAACTAAAATATTTCTGTTTTTATACCTGAAAAACATGTATTGTATATAGATAAATGATTGGAAGACGCAAGATCGCTCTCTGTGTGTCTTCAAAGGAGGAGAAGTAGAGAGATAGGAGCAGGCAGGTACTCATAGCTGCTGGAGGGGGAGGATCCCAATGTTGCAACTGTGTCACCTGACCTAGGAGATGGCTATAGATGGCTATGATAACATAAAAATCAAATATACCAACATTAAAGCTAGTTTATGGGACATGAAATGGTGCTTAGATAGTTGTGAAAGGTTTCTGCTTCTCTCTATGGCCCTGATTTTCAAAGATTTCCTGGCTTGGAGAGAAATTGTAGTTCAAACATCACAAAAGGCTGAACTCACTGAATTTGTTTTTTGAAAAAGGGCAGAACTCTCCAGCACTGCAAGATCTCTCTCATATACTGTATGTATGTGAAGCAGAGACAACCTGTCAGGGTACCTGTGAAGTAACTTTAAATAAACTACAGGGATGCGATCCGATATACAGCGTAGTTTTCGGCACAAGCGAGGGAACCCGCGCCGCCCGTAGTTTCACCTCGCACATCGTGGTATTACATATATGGCGCCGGCAGTTGCTAAAGTGCCGTAAGTCGGATAAACTAGCGATGTCCAGAAATGAGCGTAGCTACAAATTTCTGGAGTCGCCAGTGACTTACGGCACTTTAGAAACTGCCGGCGCCTAAGAAAACTAACTAAAATATCAAATCTCCCATAACTGTCTAACCTGCCTCCCAAAAATAAGCCCAACACGTATACCCCTATATCCTCAATCCCCCCCTCTCACTCCTAATAATAAATGTATTAACCCCTAGACCGACAACCCCCTACAACGCAATAAGCCTAATTATTTACCCCTAAACCGCCATAGCCCACACCGCAATAAACCTATCCTAGTATTAACCCCTAAACCGCCGCTCCCGGACCCTGCTGCCACCTACATTAAATGTATTAACCCCTAATCTGACCCCCTACACCGCCGCCACCTACATTATATGTATTAAACCCTAAACCGCCGCCCCTGGACCCCGCCGCCACCTACATTAAATTTATTAACCCCTAATCTGACCCCCCTACACCGCCGCCACCTACATTAAATATATTAACCTCTAATCTGACCCCCCTACACTGCCGCCACCTACATTAAATATATTAACCTCTAATCTGACCCCCCTACACCGCCACCACCTACATTAAATATATTAACCTCTAAGCTGACCCCCCTACACCGCTGCCACCTACATTAAATTTATTACCCCCTAAACCTAAGTCTAACCCTAACACCCCCCTAACTTAATTTTTATTTAAATAAATCTAAATAATATTACTATTATTAACTAAATTATTCCTATTTAAAACTAAATACTTACCTATAAAATAAACCCTAAGATAGCTACAATATAATTAATAATTACATTGTAGCTATTTTAGGATTTATTTTTATTTTACAGGCAACTTTGTATTTATTTTAACTAGGTACAATAGCTATTAAATAGTTAATAACTATTTAATAGCTACCTAGTTAAAATAATTACAAAATTACCTGTAAAATAAATCCTAACCTAAGTTTTAATTACACCTAACACTACACTATCAATAAATAAATTAAATTAATTAACTACAATTAGCTAAAATAAAATACAATTGAATTAAATAAATTACTTTCTGGTTGTCTGCTGCCACCTATAGTTCAAAAATGGTATTAAGATATTTTGCTGCTCAGGGAGGCGTTTCGCAAATAACCAATTATATGTTCAGCTCCGAGGGCCAATCAATGCTCAGCTCTGTTAAGGGCCTATCAGACAAGCTTCAGCAAGGGCGTATCCGAATATTCATCAATGATTAGAATAAAAAAAAATGTGGGACTTATCACATGATATAGTCTCTTGCAGAGAGGGAAAAAAGGGGGTCATGCTACTGATTTTTATTTTTTTTAATATTTATTTATAAACCAACAGTGTTATCACAGCATTATTGTGGCATAACAAAAGCTATGTTACAATCACATAATTATTTCACCACGCAGGGTAATCAAAACATATCACATAATATCACATTTTGTGTTATAAGATATACCTGTATAAAAAAGTAAGAAAGAAAAAAAACAGATTATTTATCTAGGCATATATTAATTAAACATTTACCTCAACAGAAAAGAGATGAATTATAACCCTCCAGGACAAATGAATAAGATAAAACAAACAGTGGCCTTTACACAATCATCTGAGTAAAGCATCCTCTTTTCTGCAGTTTTTACCTCCAATTTTACAGTGAAATTTAACCATTATTGGTGGATTTTTTAGTTTTAAATTCAACACACCCACCTAAAAGAAAGAGGAAAAAAAAGGGAAGAAAAAAAAAAACTTTCCCGTGCATCCTTACCCCTCCCTCGTGCCCCTACATTCTAAGAAGTCTATGCCCAGATACTATCTGGTATAATGTTTTTATGCCCACTCCAAGGGTAGTCTACCTGTCTGCATCAACATATCAAAAAAAGTTGTTTTCTTTATAATAGATATAAATTGTTGTTGAGCTGGAGTAGAATAAGTTTTCATTATACCCAGCCACTTTTGGAAATACTTCTCCAATTTCCCTTCTATATATAAGTCACTGGTATATTGCTCCTTAATGATTATATTGGCAATCGAAGATTTATAAATTTGAAAAGATAAAGGTCTACTGGATTTCCAGTTTAACAGGATTAGATTACGGGCAGCCAAGATCATTGTATTAATTATCTTATATTGTTTGTTTTTTATATAATTGCACATAAAAAAATATCCTGGGGGCTTATTATGAATGATTCATCTAAACTTAAAGATAGCCAGAAATTTACCTTGTTCCAGAACTGCTTAATTAACGGGCATCTCCAGAAACAATGCATAATATCTGCTTCCAAATTACCACATTTCAAACAAGCATTATTACCAGTAGGATACCATTTTTTAAGGTGTGCGGACGTAACATATGTCAAATTAAGAAGTTTGCAGTGTGATTCTCTCCATGAGATTATGCTAGTTGTTTTTCGTAGTCTTCTAAAACTGCCCTCAATTTCATCAGGGGTAATGAGAGGAAAATGTATTATCCATTTCTCTGATAATACCACTAAGCGGGTCTGGCCGGCCTTTTTAATTAATAGATTGTACATAAAAGAAGTAGACATATTACCCTGTTTATAAATGTTGATTACTGAGTTAATATCTCCCAACTTCCAGTCAGTTTTATTATCCTGCCACAATTTCCATACATATGTCTCAATTGTAAATATGCAAAAAAGCTATGTTTATGTATCCCAAATTCTTTCTGAAGATCCGCAAATGACTTTGCCATATCTAATGTATTATCTCTGATTTGTATCACTTCTTGGAATCCTTTGTTAGACCAATCCTTGAAAATTCTAGAGGAGATTCCAGGTGGAAATTTAGGATTGCCACAAATTGGAAGATATTTAGAAGATTTCCAGTTAACTTTTACCTCATCACATAATTTATGCCATGCCAGGATGGGATTCAACAGTGTCCCCATCCGGGCCAACCATTTGGGTAACTCCTTCTTATCCAGGTGTATCAGGGCTCTCAGTGCATATGGGGCCACAATTTCCATTTCTAGGTGTAAATTGGTTGAGTACTCTGTTTCCGTAATCCAGTTTAAAATATATTTGCTTTGTGTAACTAAGTTATAGTATCTGAGATTTGGAAGTGCCAGGCCTCCTACATTTGTATGTAAAGATAGATTATATATAGATATTCGTCTACGCTTATGTTTCCAAATTAACCCAGCTGTAATACTATTAAATAAGGCTGTATCTTTGCTCTTAATCAAAAACGGGAGATTTTGCAACAAATATAATAATTGTGGGAAAAAAATAGTCTTAACCATGGCAACTCGGGCTGATAATGAGATTGGGAGCAACATCCACTTATCTACCTCTTTTTTATATTTACAAAAATATGGTATAAAATTTAATTTATACCAAGCATTGGGATCTTTGTGTATTTTGACCCCTAAATAATTTATAGTTTCTACTGATTTAAAAGGATATCTACGCGTTGGGGTATCATTTTGAGTAATCCATAGGATTTCAGATTTTTCTGGATTAATTTTATAACCAGCAAAAGACCCGAATTGTTTAGCCAGAGTCAAGAAGTGCTGAATCGATGAGTCAGATTCATTCAAGAATAGAAGTAAATCATCCGCATATAAGGTGAGGACTATTTTGATTTTACCAACCATTATCCCAGATAGTTCTTGCCTTAATTTAACCGCAAAGGGCTCGAGTGCCAGGTTGAACAGAAGGGGTGACAGGGGACAGCCCTGGCGTGTACCTTTTTCTAGAATAATGTCTTGCGAGAGTTCAGAGTTAATTAATAAATTCGAGGTTGGATTTTGGTAAATTGCGTATATCATATTTAGGAAATTGCCCTTAAGTCCAAAATTCATTAGTGAATAAAATAGATGATCCCAATTGATGAGGTCAAAAGCCTTTTCGGCATTGATCACCAGTAAAGCCATGTTAGATCACTCTCGGCATGCTTTGCTCTTATTTTTAGTCCAAAAGAAATCTAGAACCGTCAGGACCCGGCGAATAATTTTAGATACATTTCTACCTGGCATAAAGCCAACTTGATCCGAATGGAATAACTTCCCTATATAGGCTTTCAGCCTGTTCACAAGAATTGCTGTAAAAATGTTATAATCACGGTTTAATAGTGATATTGGTTTATATGTAGACATGTTTTCTGGGTCTTTATTCTTTTTGGGTATAAGAGTAATGGTTGATGCCGATAAATATCTAGATGGCTTTTTATTTTCAATGTAGTAAGAATTAAACAAATTCACTAACGTATCTGGAATATGCTCAAGTAAGATGTTATATAATTCTATTGGGAGCTGATCAGGACCAGGAGCTTTATGGGTTTTAACTATTCTAATCTGCTTTATCACTTCTTCTACTGTAATCGGTGAGTTTAATAAATCTAGCTCTTGGGCGGATATTTTAGGAATTTTAAGATTATTCCAAAAGCTCAATTTGTTCTGAGTATTTATTTCTTCCTTCTTATAGATCTTTTTATAAAATTCATAAAAGGCTTCTTTTATTTCAATAGGATTGGTAACACATTTACCCGCCACTCTAATTTTGTGGATTCTTTTGCTGCTTTGTCTATTTTTAATTAGAATTGAGAGATCTAGCCGATCTCCCGTAATTCCCTTGATATTTAGCTCTCAATTTTAGATCTTCTTGAATGGTCTTACGTTTAATAAATAAATATGAAGAAAGAAGAGACAATGGGGGGGTAGTTATCAACGTGTCAACTTTCCTGCCTTCGCCGACCCAATACGCCCGCCTAAGCTCGCCTCACAATGCCGCCGCGGACCTGAATAATTTCGCCTAAGTTATCAAATAAAGCTGTCAAAAAGCCACGGGGCGATGAGCAGCGGACTGTGAGAGTTATCACTCATCCGATCTCGCTGCTCTTTGGCTTTTTCCCAGCTTTATTGCTAGCCTGTCACTAAGCACTCACACTAACTACACTGTTCTACCCCCTATACCGGCGCCCCCAGAGCCCCCCGCAACTAAGTAAAGTTATTAACCCCTAAACCGCCGCTCCTAGACCCTGCCGCAACTCTGATAAATGTATTAACCCCTAAACCGCCGCTCCTAGACCCTGCCGCAACTCTGATAAATGTATTAACCCCTAAACCGCCGCTCCCGGACACCGCTGCCACCTACATTATACCTATTAACCCCTATCCTGCCCCCCCTACACCGTCGCCACCTATAATAAATTTATTAACCCCTATCCTGCCCCCCACTACACTGCCGCCACTGTAATAAATTTATTAACTTCTAAACCTAAGTCTAACACTAACCCTAACACCCCCCTAACTTAAATATTAATTAAATAAATCTAAATAATATTTCTATTATGAACTAAATTAATCCTATTTAAAACTAAATACTTACCTTTAAAATAAACCCTAATATAGCTACAATATAAATAAGAATTATATTGTAGCTATCTTAGGATTTATTTTTATTTTACAGGTAACTTACAATTTATTTTAACTAGGTACAATAGCTATTAAATAGTTATTAACTATTTAATAGCTACCTAGCTAAAATAAAGAGAAATTTACCTGTAAAATAAAAACTAACCTAAGTTACAATTACACCTAACACTACACTATACTTTAATAAATTATTCCTATTTAAAACTAAATACTTACCTTTAAAATAAACCCTAATATAGCTACAATATAAATAATAATTATATTGTAGCTATCTTAGGATTATTTTTATTTTACAGGTAACTTTGTATTTATTTTAGCTAGTTAGAATAGTTATTAAATAGTTATTAACTATTTAATAACTACCTAGCTAAAATAAATACAAAATTACCTGTAAAATAAATCCTAACCTAAGTTACAATTAAACCTAACACTACACTATCATTAAATAAATTAAATAAATTACCTACAAATAACTACAATTAAATACAATTACATAAACTAACTAAAGTACAAAAAATAAAAAAAGCTATGTTACAAAAAATAAAAAAATAGGTTACAAACATTTTAAAAAATTACAAAAATTTTAAGCTACTTACACCTAAATCTAAGCCCCCTAATAAAATAACAAACCCCCCAAAATAAAAAAATGCCCTACCCTATTCTAAATTAAAAAAGTTCAAAGCTCTTTTACCTTACCAGCCCTTAAAAGCGCCATTTGTGGGGCATGCCCCAAAGAATTCAGCTCTTTTGCCTGTAAAAGAAAAATACAACCCCCCAACATTAAAACCCACCACCCACATACCCCTAATCTAACCCAAACCCCCCTTAAAATAACCTAACACTAATCCCCTGAAGATCATCCTACCTTTAGTCGTCTTCACTCAGCCGAGCCACCGATGGAACTGAAGAGGAGACCCGGACCGGCAGAAGTGATCCTCCAAGCAGCGCTGAAGAAATTTTCCATCCGATGAAGTGATCCTCCAAGCGGCGCTGAAAAAGTCTTCCATCCGGGCGATGTCATCTTCAAAGCGGTGCTGAAGAAGTCTTCTATCCGGGCGATGTCATCTTCCAAGCCGGGTCTTGAATCTTCATTTCGCCGATGCGGAACATCCTTCTTTACTGACGGACTACCGACGAATGAAGGCTCCTTTAAGGGACATCATCCAAGATGGCGTCCCTTCAATTCCGATTGGCTGATGGGATTCTATCAGCCAATCGGAATTAAGGTAGGAAAAATCTGATTGGCTGATTGAATATAGTGTAGTGTTAGGTGTAATTGTAACTTAGGTTAGTTTTTATTTTACAGGTAAATTTCTCTTTATTTTAGCTAGGTAAGCTATTAAATAGTTAATAACTATTTAATAGCTATTGTACCTAGTTAAAATAAATTGAAAGATGCCTGTAAAATAAAAATAAATCCTAAGATAGCTACAATATAATTATTATTTATATTGTATCTATCTTAGGGTTTATTTTACAGGTAAGTATTTATTTTTAAATAGGATTAATTTAGTTCATAATAGAAATATTATTTAGATTTATTTAATTAATATTTAAGTTAGGGGGGTGTTAGGGTTAGTGTTAGACTTAGGTTTAGGGGTTAATAATTTTATTACAGTGGCGGCGGTGTAGTGGGGGGCAGGATAGGGGTTAATAAATGTATTATAGGTGGCGACGGTGTAGTGGGGGCAGATTTGGGGTTAATAAATTTAATATAGGTTGCGGTGGGCTCCGGGAGCGGCGGTTTAGGGGTTAATACATTTATTATAGTTGCGGCAGGGTCAGGGAGCGGCAGTTTAGGGGTTAATATGTATAGAGTAGCTTGCGGTGGGCTCCGGGAGCGGCGGTTTAGGGGGTAATAACTTTATTTAGTTGCGGCGGTGTAGGGGGGACAGATTAGGGGTGTTTAGACTCGGGGTACATGTTAGGGTGTTAGGTGTAGACAGTTCCCATAGGAATCAATGGGATGTCTGGCAGCAGCGAACTTGTACTTTCGCTATGGTCAGACTCCCATTGATTCCTATGGGATCCGCCGCCTCCAGGGTGGCGGTTTGAAAACCAGGTACGCTGGGCCGGAAAAGTGCCGAGCGTACCTGCTAGTTTTTTGATAACTAGCAAAAGTAGTCAGATTGTGCCGAACTTGTGTGCGGAACATCTGGAGTGACATAAGAATCGATCTGTGTCGGACTGAGTCCGGCGGATCGTAGTTTACGTCACAAAATTCTACTTTTGCTGGTCTCTAGCCTTTGATAACTAAGGCGAATCAGCCTCGCCACAAATACGCTGCGGAATTGCAGCGTATTTGAGGTTGACGGCTTGATAACTAGGCCCCATTGGCACTACTCAAATTAATTGTATGTATTGGACGTTCCCCTTACGAAGTAATGAGTACACTTGGTATCAGTATACTCCAGTATTTCTAATCTGATAGGGGTTGGTGCTTGTACCTACTAGCAAACTTGACAAAGAATCAGTGAGAGACTGACAAAAGGGTACAAATGTAGCACTCTAAATAACGTTTCAATATGACAAAATAAAGATATGTGTGTTAAAATTTAACTTTTACTAGATCATGTTAAAAACTGGGGATTGACATACATTTTAAAATCAAATTTGGATCTACTACCAAAAGGCCAGACAATATCACTGCTGGCTTATAGAGACAAACACCCCAGTTAGGTTAATGTGAGGTCTCTAGTGAGAAATGACAAGGTTATGCCTTTAAATGTTACTCATGTAGTAGTGATAATGGTACCTAATTGGGGTAGGCCTAAGTAAGCGATATATATAAGAATATATAGTTGGTAATGGGTATGCGGTGTATCACTTGTAAAGTAGAATATTTATAGGTAAGCACTTGGGAAGTAATTTATGCGTAAATAGAATAAGAGTTTTTTAATAAAAAATATATTGCTATACAAGGTTTACTAACCTCCACAGTGGTTTGGTTGGCTTATTTTCAAAACTCTAGCCTGGTGATACCTAGGTTGGTAAGCTCTGAGTTATGCTATAATGCCATATTATGTCATTTAAAATGAACTTGTGCCTTTTATATCCCACATGTTGGTGATAGATTATCACTAAAAATGAGCTTATGCCTTGGGGTGTCCTTTATTCGTATTGTGTTGGCTTAGTAGTCTTAGATACCCTTATAAATGAATTCCTGGATGTTTACCTTCTTGTGAACAAAGTGTGATTCACACTATTGTATTACTATGATCATTAGAGTGACCTGTAACTTTGAATTCATATGAGTAAACTTGGAATCTTTTACCTGTGCCTTTAATTTAACAATAAATACACACTAATACCTTATGGCACCGTTTTTTGTGGGTATATTTAGATGTCTTAAGAAATCATGGGAGTCAAAAAATAAACTCCTTTCTTGTGCCTAGATGACACTATTGGAAATGTGCTTAGTAACCATGTACTACCGTGGAGTATGAAAAATAAATTACTCTGTTATACCTTAATGTTGTCGTTATTTATATCTAGATTGAGAAAAGCTCAATGCTGTTATAGATAAATTGTACTGCAATACCCAAGATACTATAAGGAGTGAAAGAGCCTAATAAACTACTCACTTTTACCTGTTAATACCGTGATTGATAATTACATTAAGATACCTTGTAATATTATTATGAGGAGTCAGTAAACTCCTTTGTTTGGTTACCTTTTAATACCGCTTTAAATACTGCTTATAAATATCTAGGTTAGGATAAACCTAACTCTTATGCCTGTGTTACCTTGTAAATACCGCTTATAAATATATAGATTAGGATAAGCCTAACCCTGATACCTGTATTACCTATATGAGTAATCTAAAGTATAGTGGTCCAGCTGGCATAGCTTGATCAGCATATACTAAAGACTGCTAGTGCGGCAAATACATTTTAAACCAAATTACGTTGTCATTTTTTAAATAAAGGTAGTAGATCAACAAATTAATTAAAAGCAACAAACAGGGAAGAACGGGGGGATGCCACTGACGCGTTTCGCCGTGGTGGCTTTATTCACTTCACAAATCAATACTTCTAAAATGAGATATCTCCCATTCTGGTCTATAGTTTGGGAGAGAATATCACACTGCAAATTCTTATTGAATAAGATCGCCACTCCCCTTTTCCTCCCACAATATGGTGAATGTATTATGTTACCCACCCATTTAGATTTTAATTTTAGAGCTTCCTCAGGTTTTAAATGCGTTTCTTGCAGAAAAACTATTTGTGGGTTGAAAGAATTTAAATATTTTTTTATTGACTTTCTTTTTATTGGGGATGTTATTCCACCCACATTAAGTTCGTTTATACTCATTTTATTCTATTAAGATAAGTGTATCGAAATGAGGGGGACGAGGGAAAGGGGGAGAGGGGAAGAGAGAGAGAGAGAAAAAAAAAAGAAGAAAAAAAAAAGTAAAGCAAACCTCACACTTACTGCATTCATACAGACATACAAACCAAACACCATTCATAATTTAACGATATCAAAGAAATAAGACCTGGTATTCTAGTCCTTCTAATTAATTTAAGCTCTTTACATAATGATTGAGCCGATTCAGCATCTGTAATTATTCGAGTGGTGCCATTCACATTAATTATAATTTTTGCCGGGTAGACTAATCTGGCTTGTAGGTTGGCATTAATAAATTTTGTACAATACGGTGCCATTATTCTTCGTTTTGCAGTGGTTTCTGCAGAGAAATCTTGGAATAATAATAATCTATGTTGATTCATTTTAAATTCCTGAGTTTTACGGTAGTTCTGCATTATAGAGATCTTATCTTGAAAGTTAAGAAACTTTATTATAATTGTCCTAGGTCTAGGGGATCCACTGGGATTATCCTTAATTGATCCTAATCTGTGCGCCCTTTCTATTAGCATAGGAGATTGCTTATGTAGGCCCACACACTGAGGCAGCAGGACTGATGCAAAGAATATGAGGTCACTAAACTCTGTGCTTTCAGGGTGGCCAACTACTTTAATATTGTTACGTCTGGACCTGTCTTCGAGGTCTTCAATCTTAGCCTGCATAGCAGCCATTCTTTTTTCATGGTCAGATACCATTGTTTCTTGGCTATTTACCTGGTCCTCTAAGCTAGAGATTCTGAGCTCTGCTTCATCAAGCCGACTGGAAAACTGTCTAACTTCTGTCACAAGATTAGATATCTCCAGTTTAATCTCTGTAAATTGTAGCGTAAATAAGTCAGACATATGTTGTAATAGCTGTTTACTCTCTATAGGTATCGGCATAGACTCCTCGTGGGAACTTAAGCTAGTCCTAGGTCCCTTTTTTTCCTTTGACTTGGGCGGCATAGCTAAAGGTGTATAGGAGGTAGAGGACAAGAACTTGTCCATTAAGTGCAACACGAAACTTACAAAAAAAGAAGAGAGAAAAAAAAAAAAAAAGAAAAAAAAAACCTGTGAAATGTGTCTGAGACCTAAGACAGGTCAAATATACTAATCATATATTAGAAGCCAAGACAGGCCCCTACAGAAGGATAGTGCACTCATACATGAAGCTGAGGATATAATCTCATACATCAGTCACTCCCGTTTATCTAGATCCAATAGCTTATCCTAGTTCCCTATTCCCTTTAACAAAAAACTACTCAAATAAGCTGTACCAACAGCTAAGACATTAATGGTATAAGGTTAATTTAAAACTCCGTTAATTTAATACTGTCATGTCTAAATCCATTCCACCTTACACAGCGTATCTAACCTGTCATACCACCTTTTATTTCAATTAAGCTGATCAGGTTTCCTTATTTAATCTCCTTGTAACCAAGATGCATTGCTGGTTTATTGAAGTTTATTGCCAAAGTAAAGCAGCTCAACTCCTTACCTAGAGTACCAAAACAAGATTCTCCTGATCAGAGAAACCTTTTGCCGTTACAAGCAGCTTCTGCTTCAAGCTCTCACAGCAGCTGACGTCATCGCAGCGCCGATTCACGCTACCGCTCTGACCGCACTCTCCCTGTCTAAACAGACAGCATACAGACTTCCAGCTACACGGAGCCATTACCACGCTGCACGCTCACTATTCCCTGCAAGTATTCTACCTACCCGCATCTGGGATTCCTCTCGCAGGCTCTGCTTCTGAATTAAGGTTCTGTATATAGAGTGCTTGAGTCTCTGTTTACTCATTTGACATTACTCTTTAAACAACAGTTGAATTGAACGGCAACACACCTGTTTGTATCTGTGCAGTCTGGGTTGCATATTTCACCTGTCTCCAGTGAATCTGACATTACAGACTTATACTGTTTAAGTTCAACCCTTATGCTTCCTGTTGCACAATATAAGACCTGCCTAAGATAAAGCTCATTAGTACTACTCATATTACTGGGTCTTATCACTGAGGCTAAATTAAAACAAGTGATTAAGTTAGTGTTTATCTTACTAGCAAGCACACTTAGTAACTTGTAACACTCCACAATTAATTATCCTGCTTAGAGGTCTTAAATATTTACTTAAATACTTGCTGCAGATCACAGAGCTTTACATATATCACAGATTAATACATAATAAACCAGCCTTATTAAAATGGAGCCTTCTGATGTGACCCCACAACTACACAGCCTTAACCAACGTTTAGATAATCTGACCCAGACTTTTAGAGAGCTGCAAGTAGAGAACCAGAGCCTCAAAGCCTGTTTAAGGGAAGTTTTATCTAATAGAAATACCGGTAACGACCACCAGGCTGAACCTCAGGTCTCATACCCAGAGAAGTTTTCTGGTGATCGCTCCACTTTCAGACAGTTTAAAAATGCCTGTCTACTATTGTTTGACTTACGTCCCAGGACCTATGCTACTGACCGGAGCAAGGTGCTCACTATATTGTCCTACTTGAGGGGAGAACCTAGGGCCTGGGCGGATTCATTTTATGAGACCCAGGATCCTATCCTAAACTCTTTAGATGCATTCCTCAAAGCTTTGTCTACCCTTTATGACGACCCCTATCGGCAAGTTACTGCAGAAGGTAAACTAAGAAACCTCAGGCAGCTAAAAACACCAGTAGAGGAGTATATCACCCGCTTTAAGATCTAGGCCAGGGATTCCCTCTGGAATGAGGTTTCTTTAAAAAACCAGTATCGCCTAGGATTGGCGGAGGACATTAAGGACGAACTAGCCAGGGTAGGCATACCAGACTGCCTTGAAGAGTTATACGCTCTTACTATCACTATAGACCGTAGGCTTAGGGAGAGGAGACAAGAAAGAAATCCTTCTACTACTCCTGTACGCAGGGTTTTACCCACACCTCCTACTTCCAGTTCTTCAGCTGAACAGTCTATGGATATCAGTTTCCTCAGAGGACCCCTTTCCCCACAAGAGAAGGCTAGACGCCGTACACTCAATCTCTGTATGTATCGTGGGGGGACTGAACATACAGTTAAAGAATGTCCTTTACTCTCTAAGCAGAAGTTAGGTAAGGCACTCACAACTAAACATTGCTTACATACAAAAAACTTATCTACCTCCTATCTTACTTTACCCTTACTTTTGCAGTGGGATCGACACAGGATAAACTGTAACGCCATGATTGACACCGGAGCATGTGCAAACTTTATTGATTTAAGTTTAGTTGAAGTTAATAAAATACCTTTTTTGTTCAAAAGCACACCTATGCCTCTTAAAGTCATTGATGGTACACCACTAGCATCTGGTCTAGTCTCTCAACAAACCATCCCTCTCCTTGTTACCTCTACTTCTGGTGATTCTGAGACTATCTCTTTTGATATCATCTCTTCTCCAATTTATCCTATCGTTCTGGGTATCTCTTGGCTCAAAAAACACCAACCTACGGTTCATTGGGATTCTCTCACCTTATCCTTCTCATCACCTTACTGTACTTCCACGTGTTTTCCTAATTCCAACTTGCTTTCCACAACTACTCCTACCATTCCTTCTCCATACCTTGACTTCTCTGAGGTTTTCAACAAAAAGGAGGCTGAGACATTGCCTCCACATAGGCCTTACGATTGCCCCATTGACCTTCTCCCTGGGGTGACCATACCCTATGGGCATATTTACCCCCTCTCAAGACCCGAATTAATCCATCTAAAGTCTTACATTGCTGAGAATTTAAAGAAGGGGTTTATCCGTCCATCCACTTCCCCTGCCGGAGCCGGCATATTTTTTGTTACAAACAAGGATGGGTCCTTACGTCCCATAATTGATTATCGGGAACTCAATAAGCGTACTGTAAAGAACCGATACCCACTACCTCTCATCCCAGAATTGATTGAGAGGTTAAGAGGCGCAACTATATTCACGAAACTGGATCTTAGGGGCGCATACAACCTTGTTAGAATAAGGGCCGGAGACGAGTGGCTGACGGCATTTAGGACCAGGTATGGTCTTTTCGAGTATACCGTTATGCCGTTCGGTCTCTGTAATGCTCCGGCAACATTTAAAAACTTCATTAATGACATCTTTAGGGATATCCTTGACACTTTTCTGGTGGTCTACCTTGACGACATCCTAATCTACTCTTCTTCCTACTCAGAACATATCAATCACGTCAGGCTTGTACTATCCAGACTACAGACACACAAATTGTATGTTAAGCTGGAAAAATGCCTTTTCCATGTCAGTCAGGTTTCCTTCTTGGGCTACAATATTAGTAAAAGTAACATCATGATGGAGGACAGTAAAATCACAGCTATCACCTCCTGGCCAAGACCCTCCAATATAAAAGACGTCCAACGTTTTTTAGGCTTTGCAAATTTTTACAGACGGTTCATTAAAGATTTCGCAGCCATCACCAAACCCCTCACTAATCTAACCAAAACCACTTCTGCCTTTCTATGGACTTCCCAGGCACAGAACGCCTTTGATCTCCTAAAATCGCGGTTTATCACATCCCCAGTTCTACAACTACCTAATAGCAAAGCACAGTTTGTCCTAGAGGTGGATGCGTCAGACTACGCTATCGGCTCCGTTCTCTCACAAAAATCCTCTCCAAACGACTCACTCCATGCAGTATGTTACTTTTCCAGACTTCTGACACCAGCGGAGTTGAACTATCCGGTTGGTGAAAAGGAGCTTTTGGCCATTAAGTCATCTTTCGACCAGTGGAGACACTTATTGGAGGGCGCAGAACAACCCATAGTGATTTACACGGATAATAAGAACTTGCAATACCTCCAGACTAACCGTACGCTCTCAGCCCGTCAGCTCCGCTGGAGTCTTTACTTTTCCCGATTCTCCTACACCATCACTTACCGTCCTGGAACAAAAAACAGAAATGCTGAAGCCCTCTCTCGTAAGGATGCTAGACTCCAGACAGCCCCCTCCTACTCAACTATTATCCCCAAGTCCCACATCATAGGTCTCCTCTCCAAGCATTTCGCTGAACTAAAAACCCAACAACAGCTGGATACAACAAAATCTTCTTACCCTCTCTTACCTGATGTCAACGGAGTTCTCTGCAACCACTCCAAATTTTATATACCTCCCTCGCTCCGCAACAAAGCCATATCGCTCTCCCATGATTCTTCCTTAGCTGGTCATTTGGGTATACACAAGACCCTAGATCTACTTTGCAGATATTTCTGGTGGCCATCTATGAGACTGTCTGTTAACAATTATGTCAAGTCCTGTCCCACATGCCAGACTTGTAAACCCTCACATCAATTGCCTCTGGGGCTATTACAGAATTTACCTATTCCTGAACGCCCTTGGGCTAGTGTGTCCATGGACTTCATAGTGGACCTTCCAAAATCCGACGGCATGACGGTTATTTTTGGCGTTGTTGACTTATTCTCACGAATGGCACATTTTATTCCAATAGAATCACTTCCGACTGCTCAAAAAACTGCAGAACTGTTCATCAAAGAGGTTGTTAGACTACATGGACTCCCAACATCCGTCCTCAGTGACAGAGGGTCACAATTCACCTCCAAGTTTTGAAAATATCTCTGTCAATCTCTTTCTATTGAACAACATCTTACCACCGCATACCATCTGCAATCTAATGGGTTATGTGAGAGAACCAATCAGTGGTTGGAGCAATATTTGAGATGCTTTTGCTCCAACAAACAGGACTCTTGGCTATCTTTCCTGCTACACGCTGAATTCGCCTTTAATAACACTACCAACACCTCCACGGGGTATTCACCCTTTTATGCCAACAACGGACTCCACCCATGATTTCATCCGTTACCTCCAACTGACACTCCTTGTCCGCAGGTTAATGACCTGATCAATTCTATCAAACAAACATTTACCGTAATCAAGGATAGCATTCAGCAAGCTCAAGCCACCCAGAAACGCTCCTATGACCTCCGACATCGGGCTCCTCCCGTATACAAGGTTGGTGACCTGGTTTGGTTAGCCACAAAAAATCTCAGGATACCTACTCCTTGTAGGAAATTCAACAACCTCTTCGTGGGGCCTTTTCCCATCATCTCCATCAGCAACCCTCTCACGGTCACTCTACAGTTGCCCTCTTCCTACCGCATCCATCCGACGTTCCACATCTCCCTCATCAAGCCTTGTGACACCTCCCAATGTCTGCCTCTCCCTCCACCGTCTTCCCCGGCACCTGATTCTGAGTATGAAGTCCACTCTAACTTGGACTCTAGGCGTTGCCATGGTCAACTTCAGTACCTAGTGCATTGGGCTGGATTCGATTCCTCCGAGGATTCTTGGGAGCCGGCCTCCAATCTCTCTGCACCCCGTCTGGTGTCCCTTTTCCATAGGCGCCATCCTGAAAGACCCGCGCCTTGACACCTTTGGGGTTCCTTTGCAGGGGGGATATGTCATGTCTAAATCCATTCCACCTTACACAGCGTATCTAACCTGTCATACCACCTTTTATTTCAATTAAGCTGATCAGGTTTCCTTATTTAATCTCCTTGTAACCAAGATGCATTGCTGGTTTATTGAAGTTTATTGCCAAAGTAAAGCAGCTCAACTCCTTACCTAGAGTACCAAAACAAGATTCTCCTGATCAGAGAAACCTTTTGCCGCTACAAGCAGCTTCTGCTTCAAGCTCTCACAGCAGCTGACGTCACTGCAGCGCCGATTCACGCTACCGCTCTGACCGCACTCTCCCTGTATAAACAGACAGCATACAGACTTCCAGCTACACGGAGCCATTACCACGCTGCACGCTCACTATTCCCTGTAAGTATTCTACCTACCCGCATCTGGGATTCCTCTCGCAGGCTCTGCTTCTGAATTAAGGTTCTGTATATAGAGTGCTTAAGTCTCTGTTTACTCATTTGACATTACTCTTTAAACAACAGTTGAATTGAACGGTAACACACCTGTTTGTATCTGTGCAGTCTGGGTTGCATATTTCACCTGTCTCCAGTGAATCTGACATTACAGACTTATACTGTTTAAGTTCAACCCTTATGCTTCCTGTTGCACAATATAAGACCTGCCTAAGATAAAGCTCATTAGTACTACTCATATTACTGGGTCTTATCACTGAGGCTAAATTAAAACAAGTGATTAAGTTAGTGTTTATCTTACTAGCAAGCACACTTAGTAACTTGTAACACTCCACAATTAATTATCCTGCTTAGAGGTCTTAAATATTCACTTAAATACTTGCTGCAGATCACAGAGCTTTACATATATCACAGATCATTACAAATACTCTGCGTAGTTTGTGTATAATACTGGAAAACGATTCAATTCTACACTTAATAGTTTTCAGATACTATTATCATACATCATATGGAACTCATAGCAAAAAAAGGGCATTTTTTCCAAAAATCTCATAAGATATTAGTGAAATTCACCAGTGACTATTAACCAGGCCACCTGAATACCTATAAATGACATGTAACATATAGATAATCTCTTATTGCAGCAAATTAACAAGCATCTATCCGGCATTTGTTAACAGACATCTGTCAGGCATTAATCTCTTATTGCAACATTATTGCAGCATTATTAGCCAGCATATATCAAATATTTATCAAAAAGAAATTCAAAATGCTTTGTTTCTCCGAGTTTCATCTGTATAGTTGAACAGGATAAGACAATGTTTTAAATCTCTTGAAACTGGAAACTGCTGCTTCATAGAAAAAGAAAGTGTTCCAGCACTTAAACTAATAAAAGTTTCAGGAGCACTATTGAGAAGTTTGTCCGTAGTTTTATCCTAATAAAGCATCCAGGCAAATCTTCACAGCAGGGTTTGCTATTGCTCATATCCCATAGCATCCAAAGCACATACACACATATTCGCGATCTCTAAGTAGTACTTAGACCAGGTGCTTTGAATCACAGCGACATAAGCTTCCCAGCAAAGGATTTTCTTATACACCCTGATACTGATAGTTAACCGTAATCCAGTTTATATGTGGGCTTGTAACTCTAGTAAGTCACGTAACTTGGTGGCAGAGTACTTAATCCCCCTGCAACACTCTATATGGGGCTTTTCTTATGTGGTGATATTAAATCCACTGCACAGCACAATTCCCTGGCCCATTATAGAAAACCCGCCTTACCTTCACCCTGTGTGCCTCAGGGACTTACTCCGGCGGTTGTACCAATCGATATTTCAGCAGTACAAGTGCAGGGAAACTTCCGTCAGGTGAGCCTATGCATCAGGCAATCCGAGCAAGCTTGCTGTTAACCTTGTACAGGGGACACCAAAACACATCCTGTACTGTAGGCTGACAAGCCCTCTTCAATTGCTTGCGGTAAACTACCGCCGTTTGGGGGGGTTGGTTGCGCTTACTTGCCGCTCCTTGTGATCCTACCTCCACTGGACTTAACCAGGCTTGTAGCCTGTATCTGGCGTTCAGGTGCTCAGTGCCGGGGCGTACCGGCTCACAACCCACTCGTTGGCTTCCGCTCGTCAGGACCCACGAAGGTGGGGCTTCTAGGTATCCGGGCCGCATGCTGCTGAGTTTTAACTCTTTGAGTTATCTTGCTGCCTTGGTTTACAGAAAGCAACATTGGGCCTTAACCTTTTATTCTCTAAATTGCAAATATCTTGCTTATTTATAAGGTGAACTGGACTTATCTGAAAAAGCTGAAACTTAAATTTGTTTTAGCCTGTAACGTATAAAGGGTTGTTTCATACTTTTATATTTAAATCAAAGGTATTCTATAGCTATAGTTTAATTGAAGCTGGTGATTTAAGTTCATGTTCATAATCCTGTGTAGTTTAGAACTAGTCATATTGATGCTAAGTAATTTTATTTGCTAGATAAAGGTCTTTTGTATTTCATATCTCTAAGTCAGGCTTATTATTGTGGAATCTCATATAAATCAGTTATTGTATTTAATTCTCTGATTGTTGTAAATTAAGCAGAGTAAGCTTGTAATCCATATTGGGCATTGAATTAGAGTTATTGGCTATTTATAGAAGATTCTGGTATTTTATTGTGATATTTTAATGTGATTCATTGTAAGTAAGGTTCATTTTAGAGATATATTTTTGGTTTACTTTGTAAAGTATATTATAACAGCATATATAATTGATTCATAATCTAGTTTCTACATGAATATAATTCAGTGTGTATATAAATTTAACTAATATAAGAATTTAGGAATAAGTATTTCAATTGTTTTGTAGATACATTTTAATTGGAGGTTATTTTAAAGAATAATAATAAATAAAATTATATTGTAACCCTGGAATATACATACATATTATCTGGAGGCACTTCAGTAGAAATTATTATCTTTATCACTTTGATATAATATATTTGTAGTAAATAGAGATTATTAAAAAAGAAAACTTTTTTTTTAATTAATATTTCAAATGTAATATTAATATTTTTTAAAAAAAAAAAATTCTCTTGTTGTTCAAATTTGTATTAGCGTTTTAATTTAACCAAATACTAAGCCAAAATAATGTCTGTTACTAGCAGTGAATCAATTGAATATATACATAGGCCTATATGTATCAAAGTCTGGCGGACCTGATCCGATCAGGTCCGCCAGACCTCGCTGAATGCGGAGAGCAATACGCTCTCCGTATTCAGCATTGTGAGCTGCTGGTGCAACGCCGCCCCCTGCAGACTCGGGGCCAATGGGCCGCCAGCAGGGAGGTGTCAATCAACCCGATCGTACTTGATCAGGTTGATTTCTGGTGATGTCTGCCCGCCTGCTCAGAGCAGGTGGACAGGTTATGGAGCAGTGGTCTTTGTGACCGCTGCTTCATAACTGCTGTTTCTGGCGAGTCTGCCGGCTCACCAGAAACACGGGGCATCAAGCTCCATTCAGAGCTTGATAGATATGCCCCATAGTATTGAAATATGTTCCCTAAAATCACCCCTTAGTCAGGCAGAAACACTTAAAACAGAAGCCATTACTCACCTTAAAAATAGATTAAGTATTAAGGGAGAATTAGGCATTTACATAAAGATGCTGAAGACTAAGGCCAAAAATATTGCAAATAATATATGGTGTGGTGAAAGTGAAATATTTCAAGGGCTGTTAAAATTTGGTCAACCTCAAAGACCGAGAAAACGCAAAAAACTTTTTTTTCAAAACTTGGGGTCTGCTCCTCTATGTAAACGATGAAATGTACAATACAATTAAAGTACATAATTCACAATTGGAGCAACTGAGGGATGAAAATTATTCCTTAAGGCTAGGTGAAGAGGAGGTGGAGCAAGTCCAGGATAAAATGAATGTGCTTGCCCAGAAAATGGCCACCTTACAAAAGTATAACCAAAATTTAGTAGCCCAAATAGAAGATTTGCATAAACAACTCACACAGAGCCAATGTGAACTTAGTGAACTGAAAAGGCAGTAAAGCAATAATATGCCCCCCTCTGTTAGCAATGAGGATAATGCAGATATTTTAAAATCCCTAAAAGAATTAATGAGAAATTAACTGCAGAACATTAGGGAAGAGTTTAAACAAAGGACCCCTAGCGGGTCAGAGGTAAACTTCCTACATAGACAGTCATCTCATGTTATAAATTTAGGGAACTGCTACACTTCACAGGGGGAGGGCAGTTCTAGTAGTGAGTTAGAGGGCAGAGCCAGCGATCCAGATAGCCCACGTAGTACTTATGTACATAAGGTGTCTCCCCATAGTAAATATAGGGCAGATAGGGGGCGCTCCAGCTCCAAAAATAAGTGAGCAGTCAAAAATTTAATTTCTGCCCTGGGTATTTGAGGGTAAACATCACAAGTTCTTTTCTTCATTAAAGGATATGAATATTCATTCCTGGAGTGAAACAAAACCACAGTGCAAAAAGCAATTCTGGCAATATTGCATTAAAACAGATGCAAAAATAGCTGTTTATGGTTTAAAATGTAGTGCCAATCAAAGCCCTATAGAATTCCTTTCTGTACTAAAAAGTGCGTACAATATGGCCTGAAGATTTCCCCAAATTTGAAAGCTCAGAATTTGTGAATTTATTTTACGAAGCATTGCCCGCGCACATCAAGCTTAATTTGGCTAGAGATTTTGATGAGCACTGCTCATTAGACTGACTGATCAAAGAGAGTACAAAGTTATTGTAAGGATTCCATTCCACTTCTTACCTCCTTCCTCCAGTCACCTGACTCTAGCTTTACCTGTATTTAAAGCATCATGTGACCACAAACAGGTGCTTGATTATTAAACTAACCTAGCTAAAGTCTGTAGCTGCTATTTGAATCACCTCTTGAAATTCCCTCTGAGAAGCTTTCTAAGTTTTGCCTTTTCCGGAATTGCTGAACTCATAAGGATAATTTCTTTTCAAGCTTAAAACAAATAACGGTCATATCCGTTATTCAATTTAAACAAACCTTCCTCCTGCAGTCTTATTGTCGTGCACGCTTTAAGTGAATCTGACAATCTGCTTCAGACGCTCAGTCACTCTCTCACCGCTCACTCAGAGCTGCTTGAAATTGCTGACAGTTTGTTTCACTGCAGCGTAACCGGACTGCTTCCCCCATCCTCTCGCATACAGTGCTGAGTTCTCCTGCTCACAGTATACAGCTCCACTATCCGGAACCTCTGAAAGGTACTGTGTGCGCAACCTGTTGTATCCTGACTAAGGGGGTAAGAACATCTGATATTACAAGTAGCTGGACTGTTTGCTTTTCACATGTGTTGATAACATTTGCTTGCTTACTACGCTACACCGCTAATGCACTAAGACTTCACTCTGCCTGCATCATAATAACAATACTGGTTAATGACAATTGCTACTGTGCTTATATTTGATTTATACCTAAGAGACTGCCATTTCAGTTTATCCTATTCTTCTTGTTGTGAAGTTTAACAACAATTCTGACTTTGTTTTCTGTTGCGTGACAAACCTTATCTCTGCAACAAATTGTTTCCTTTATAATAAATTCACTGAACGCAGCTTGGTTTATGCTACATAAATACTCCAATTGCCAAAGTGATACATCCACTTTATACAGACTCTCTGCAGCTGTGATCCTTTGCAACCTAAGCTAAATCATTACAGTTATAATCTATCCAGCAGTCCGGTGAACAGGGGGTTAAAAGGGAACCAAGGCCCAGCCCCAAAATTGTGGCAGAAACTAGGATGTCACCTAGCCCCCTCAATTTGCAGTCTAAAAAGAAAACTTATGCAGAGGTGGCCCGAGAAAACAGGCCTTCCCCACAAAATGTTAACTCTGCCCCTCCCCCATCACGGGCCAAGGTGCAGAGAGAATATACTCAAAATGGGGGGCTTACCCAGACAAATAGTTATCCCCGTAAAAATAAATACCAAAAGTGGTGAAAATACTCTCAGGGTAACCAGACACCCCAAGTAAATAGTGCTCCCCAAGACATTAACGCTGAACAAGTTGAACCCCAAAGACAACCACATCAAAATAGGAACAATAGCTATGATTCTCAATAGGAATCAATACCCTCTCAAAAAATCGGTCTATGCGTAAAAATAGCTTGTCCAATCAAGTGGGCCAACTCAGTACACAAGTAAGTCAATTATGTACACTATTTACTAATATGAGTCAAGCTTTGATTGCTCAACACCCTAATAATCATTTTTAGGGGTACAGCCAGTGACCAGAAATGGACCACAGGCACAGTCATAAATACCCAGGCATTACCTGAGAGAGGGGGGAGAGATATACCAAATAAAATTATAAATGTTAATAATGGTACTAATCATGTTCTCTCCCTACAGACCAGGAACGGATGATGTTTTAGCTGTGATGACGAGCAACCTCAGCCGGGACACTATAACAAACCTCTTCCTTTGCAGTTTTCTCATAACATTATTCCCACAGATGCAGTACACAGGAACCCTGTCACCCCTATTATAGAGGAAAGGACTGGTAAGAATGAATATTCTTCTGCATCAGGTAAAGTGGTCGATACAGGTAAAACGTGGCAAAACCCACAATTGTGTAAACATTAAAATTTTATGTGTGAAATGGTAGAAACTGCAGGAAGATATTATGTGTGGGCTGAACTGCAGGATTCAGTTGCTAACCCTATAATGGTATTAATTGATACTGGATCTCAGGCAACTATTTTATCCCACAGGCACTACACACAGCTAAATGAGATAACAACCCACAAAAGAATTTAATGGTTCACTAATAGGTGCTGGGGGTGACTCTCTCAAAGTCTACGGTACGGCATAGTTAAAGCTAAAACTGGGAAATAGGGTAATAAGACACCCTGTCATTATAGTGGATCTGCTAACTGATCATTTAATAATTGGTAGTGATCTCCTGAAGCGATTAAGCACCATAATTGATTGCATAAATAATGTAATTTGATCACAAGTAAAAAGACCTATTAATTATGAGCGGTCCGGCATATCTCGCACCAGACATAACTGTCATGTAGTGGAAGAGAAGCCAGATGCTGTGAATATTCATTTCAGGAATAACTCTGTACCTGAAATCACTATCCTACAATTAGATGATCAGACTCCTTTAAGTGGCTCTGATGGTAATACTTTTAAAATTTCACCTGGAAAGATAGCCAATATTTCCTTAGATGGCGATGTATTAACCATATCTCTCCACAAGGGGGATACTAAGTCCCCTAAAGGGGAAGATCACTCTCAATTCCTCGCAGAAATTGAGAACGTTAAAGATGATCTATTTATCCCCATGCAAGTGCATGACCTTGGGAAAACTAAGTAAGCCAAATTGAGCTTAAAACAGGATGCTAGCTATATAAGCAAAGGCTTATTAGTGCAGATAGCTGAACCTAAAGTGATTAAATATCTTTCTCCCCAAGATCTCTTGGTCCATGACCTGGATGACAAGTGTGAAAGCTATAACAACAAGTGTTTATTATCTATCTCCATAGGTAATAAATCAGTGAAGCACCTGTTTTTAGTTTTAAATAATCCCCATAATCAAATATATATTGGCAACAATCTCTTACATAGATATGCCATACAAATAGATTTGATTAACCTTTGCCTCTGGAGCAGGTTAAAGGGGGACCCTGGAGTATATCAGGATGAAAATGCAGCCCTGAAAGCAAACCAGCAAATGCCATATGCTGTGAATATGCAGGTGTCTAATGATGTTGTAATCCCTGCTGGGACTGATTCATTCTTCTTATCCTTACAGTGAAAAAGAGGTCAGAAATTAAAAACTTCTGAAACACTAATTTGCCTCTTCCATAGAATGCAAAGTCTGGGTATAACAATGACCCATATTCCTATGGTAAATATTGGAACTATTCCAATACATGTTATTGTGCATAACATGACCCTACAGGATATCACCATGTCCAAGGGAACTACCATAGGATATGTTCTAGAATCCAGTTACTACACTTTTGGATACCAGAATAATATAATTGGGCTAATACCTGAAGGATACCTAGCTGAAGAACAATTAATAGAACAAACATTTGCATCTATGCCAGAGGGATTGTTTACAATTCAGTCTATTTATCCCTTCAGCTCAGAGGAAGGCATCTGTGAAATTGAAGAAGCCTCCATAGTGTTTGATCAGTCGATCAAAGGGCAAGAATACCCCAGTACCCAGAATCATGGGGGCAATGTAAATTATAATCAAGGGGATCTCACCTCTAGGTTGGAAGAAGCCTATGAGATAGGACAGCCTGAAATCTTTCCAGGATTTCAGCAAATAGTCGAACAGCAAATCTCCTTAGCTAATTGCTGTTCCAGTGATGATGAACACTGACAGCTATGAGAACTCCTGATGGAGTACAAGGATATTTTTGCTAGGGATTCTTATGACTGTGGGACTACAAACCTGCACATTGCAAGAATCCAAACTGATTCCAATGCACCGCCTGTCTTTGTTAAACAATACAGACTTCCCTTAGCCTCATATGATTCTCTTGCAGAAATCATAAGGATTCTGGAAGAAAGGGGTATTATCCGACAGGTGCACATCTCTTATAACAATCCTATTCTCAGTGTTCTTAAGCCCAATGGACAATGGCATTTGTGTGCTAACTTAAGACAGCTAAACAACAACAAACACATCCTCAGACAACTTAAAAGAGCAGTTGTCAAATTATCCCTACATAATGCTCAATGGTGCCGCGCTCATGTAAACTTCTTGGGACATGAAGTTACTTCTGAAGGGTTAAATCCTCAGAAGAAAAAGGTGGAAGCTATAATAAATTCTAAAAACCCAAGTAACTTAAAGGAATTGAAATCATTTCTGGATATGACAAATTATTCTCGCAAATTTATTGATAATTATGCAGAATTAGCTAAACCACTGCTACTTCTTCTAAAGAAGGATGTGAAATGGCACTGGAGTGAGGCTCAAGAGACAGCCATCAGAGAGCTGAAGAGGAAACTCACTCAAACACCTTCCTTAGCATACCCTGAAGGTGGTAAACGTTTCTACTTAGAAACAGGTTACACAGATATAAGCATGAGTGCTGTTGTATACCAAAAGCATGATAATTTAAGCAAAGTTATTGCTTATGCGAGCAAAACTCTATCCCCAGTAGAAATAAAATTTAGTGATTGCAAAAAAAGCCCTCCTATCTACTGTATGTGCTCTACAAAATTTCCGCAGCTATATACAGGGCGAGAAAATTATTGTTAAAATAGCCCACCAGCCTTTGCTATATCTGCAAAGTGAGAGAATAAGAGATGGGAACCTGTCTAAAAGCCGCATAACAGCTTGGACTCTTTCCTTACAAGGCTGGCCTTTAGAAATTCGCTATAAGCAAAACAAAAAGAATCCAGTCGCACAGGGGCTTGCTGAGCTCCACGACTGTACTGCTAAGGATCATGGGGAAGAGTTATTAGATGATTTCCTGGAGGAACAATTGTTTTCCCATATGTATAATGAGGACCATTGTCAACCATTTTCTTGGGTATATGTTGATGATTGTTCTTACCATGCCACTATTGTTTATGAGCGCAGATTAGTTGCTGGCATTGGTATAAATTGGGCAAATGGATACCCAATTATTTCTGTAGGGATCAACATTGGACCAAGATCCAGTCAAGTAGCAGAACTAACTGCTGTTCTAAAAACCATTAAGATGGCTATTGAACAAGGTATTCATGAATTTGTGATCATTACTGACTCAAATTACGTGCGTGACAGTTTTGTTGAATACCTGCCAACTTGGAAAAGAAATGGCATGCAGAAAACTAACAACAAACCAGTCAAACATGGCAAGTTGTTCTGCGAGATTGATAATCTAGTGGTATCCAATGGGTTAACCATACACTGGAAAAAGACCAAGGGTCATTGCAGGATTTTAGGTCCTGATAAGGAGGGCAATGATCTTGTGGATTCATTAGCCAAAGAGCCATAACAGGAGAACTCCTTAATATCGACCACCTAATGGGTGCAATTCAGGTAGAAGCCATTACCAGAAATCAGGCTAAACAACAAAGTGAGCCTAACCTGGTACAATGGAGTCAGAATTCTCTTAGTGAGGACCTGATCACTAGTCAAAAAGAAGACCCCATTATAGGTATCTTCTATAAACACATAGAAGATCCTAAAGCAACCCCATCTCAAAAGAAGACTGTATTGGCAAGGAAGATCTTAGAATCTTAATGAAGTCCAGATCACAATTCAAGTTACAGGATGGGTTGTTAATTAGAACCTCCAAAACTGGCATCCAACAATGGGTGGTACCTTCAAAGTTCATCTGGCCATTGTGTTGCCAAACTCAAGTATGAAATATTGCGTGATTACGCCTTTTGGCCGAACATGTTGAAAGATGTTCAAACCTACTGTCAAGGTTGTTTAATCTGTCCACAGTTCCAACCCACTGCGCCAACGCATAGAGCGCCATTGCAGAAAAGGGGGATGGTAATGCCATGGTCAGATATACAAATTGATTTTATTGGTCCAGTAACTAGGTCATCTAGAGGTAAGAAATACATGTTGACAGTAACATGCCTGTTCACTAAATGGGTAGAGTGCATCAGTGCACCTAACAATAGTGCTGAAACATGTGCAGCATTGCTCATCAACCACGTGTTTTCCAGATTTGGTTTACCCCAGCTAATTGAATCCGATCGGGGGACCAACTTCACTAGCGAAGTAATGACCAAGATGTGGAAAATACTAGGGTTCAAAAGAAACTCCATGTTGCATATAGAGCTACCTCAAGTGGTGGTGTAGTGCGTTACAACCAATTCATTGTTGAAATCCTCAAAACGTTTGTGAGTGAAACAGGTAAAGACTGGGATGTAAAATTACCTCTAGTCCTAATGGCATTAAGAGCAACTTCAAGTAGTGCTACTAAGATGTCACCTCTTCAATTGATGACTGGTAGAATAATGGTTCTACCTCAACATCTATTGTACCATAGAAAAAAGTGCAGGCACTACTCGGGGTAGAAAAACAAGCAACAATTTATTAGATTAAGCCATACAATAAAGGTAGACAGGCTTAAGGTAAATACCAGCAACATGCAGACAGATAGATACAGAGGGACTGATGGACTGACGGCCTGACGCGTTTCGTGCCCCCTAGTGGCGCTTAATCATAGGCTCTATTGTACCATACATCAGAACAGAACTTAATAAATGCTGCCAATACCCATCAAGATGTGGAGAACTTAAGGAAGCACCTGAATATGCCTTTGCATTCACTTAAAGGAACATAGAAAAGTCTGCAACTGCCGCTAAAACCTATTATGATCTCAAAACTTCCAAAAAATAATATGAAATAAATGATAAAGTTTATCTTTATAACATTGGAAGAGATCAGGTTAAAGGGACAGTCTACACCAGAATTTTTATTGTTTTAAAAGATAGATAATCCCTTTATTACCCATTTCCCAGTTTTGCATAACCAACACAGTTATAATAATATACTTTTAACCTCTGTGATTATCTTGCATCTAAGCCTCTGCAAACTGCCCCTTTTTTTCAGGTCTTTTGACAGACTTGCAGTCTAGCCAATCAGTGCCTGCTCCCAGATAACTTCTCGTGCACGAGCACAGTGTTATCTATATGAAATACGTGAACTAACACCCTCTAGTGGTGAAAAACTGTTAAAATGCAAAATGAAAGAGGTGGGCTTCAAGGTCTAAGAAATTAGCATATGAACCTCCTAGGTTAAGATTTCAACTAAGAATACCAAGAGAACAAAGCAAAATTGGTGATAAAAGTAAATTGGAAAATGGTTTAAAATTACATGCTCTATCTGAATCATGAAAGTTTATTTTGGCCTAGACTGTCCCTTTAAGGAGAAGAAATTTCTTCCATCATGGAAGAGTCCTTTTGTCATTACTGATAAAATATCTCCATATTATGGGTCCATATTAACCAGTTGCGAGTGTGCCATCCTAGATCCTAACTACAAGTCATAGAGGGAGAATAAAGTGTCATATTCCCAGATGCACTAATGAAATATTGTAGTTTGAAGATGCCTAACAAGCATAAATGTGAGGATCGAAAAATAACGGACTCTCTTCGTAGAAGACTGTCTATGATGCATACTGTCAATACACTCACTAAGTATCACTGACTTTAAGCCAATTCAAATACATGTGTTCTACATCTATTTAAAATTGGAAGGGGGAATAATGTCAGGGTACCTGTGAAGCAATATTAAATAAACTACAGATGTATCACACAATCTAATATTTCATTTTTGGCTAATATCTAATTTTATATGAATTGGTCTCACTATAGCCCCTGTCCCCTCACTGCTTAAGACAAGTTGAGAGCAAAAGAGATTATACAATTGTTCAGTTAGTGAAGATAGAAAACTAATTAATTAGTTGAAGCTCATAGCTCCACAGGAAGGGTAAACATGGGCCTGGTAATTACCCAAGCCAGGATGCATCCTGGGGTGGTGGAGACATGATTCTGTACATAAAGTCAGATAAGCAAACATGAAATTTGAGGATGTAGTAATTAGCACAGGCCTGTTAATTGCCCCTGAACCTCAAAGGCACATCATGCTGGCTAGCAGAAACACATGTTGCATTGTAACTTTGTAAATTCATTTTAAAGTACAACTTATTTTTAATTTTCAGTTAAATTATACCTCAGTATTGTATAAAAATGTATATTTGTGGATCTGAGAAGAGATGCCTGACAATAACATATTAGATAGGTATTTGCTGAATTTAATAAGTAGCTATGTAGTCAATTAAACATGTTTAACCAGTTTATTTCAAGATAAATACATTTTTCTTTGTTTTCCAGAAATCTAATGAACATTACAGGGAAGAACTGATGTGAAGATTAGGGTTCTAAATAAGATGTTATGAGTTGACATATAGATGCATCATAGATTTTGAGCCCATGTCTTGGGCACTGTTGAGACATGTATTAATAAATAACTATAATGCTCATGTATATCTGATATAAGATGTGACTAAGAAATTAAATATGTATCAGTATATCAAATGAACTGATATAGAGAATAAGTCAGATAGACATATATATATTTTTTTATTGATGCTACTAGTCCATCATAAAAATGCAACTTTAGAGGCATTTTCTACAACATTCTAAGACATATATTATGTTTAGTATTGAAATCATAAGACAAAATAGCACTTTATAGTCCCATGTGTATTGCTCATGTGATTTGTTTATGCTGGAAATTGTATAGTGTATTTGATACACATTTTCTTTTAGATATTAAACTGTAGCAGTATTGATAGTGAGACTGCATTTCTGGTTGTCTGTTGCCACCTATAGTTCAAAAATGGTATTATAACCAAAAGATATTTTGCTGCTCAGGGAGGCGTTTCCCAAATAACCAATTATATGTTTAGCTCCGAGGGCCAATCAATGCTCAGCTCTGTTAAGGGCCTATCAGACAAGCTTAGGGTAAGTGCGTATCCGAATATTCACCAATGATTAGAATAAAACAAAAAGTGCAACTTATCACATGATATATTCTGTTGCAGAGAGGAAAAAAGGGGGTCATGCTGCCGAGTTTTAACTCTCTGAGTTATCTTGCAGAAAGCAACATTGGGCATAAACCTTTTATTCTCTAAATTGCAAATACCTTGCTTATTTATGAAGTGAACTGGAAAAGGCTGAAACTTCAATTTGGGTTATAATGTATAAAGGGTTGTTTCATACTTTTATATTTAAATCAAAGGTATTCTATAGCTATAGTTTAATTGAAGCTGGTGCTTTATAAGGGCATGGGTGGTATATACAAATAATTACAGGGATCAAATGGGTAGAGGTTCCTGCCGAGAGTTGCACTGTTGTAGTTGGCTCTTATGAAGGTGAACTACAAACAGCTGGGCTTATAGGCTTACATGCTATGGGGTTTCAGGGGATAGCAGTGGAGATAGGAATGTTAAGGCTTATTATTGTGGAATCTCATATAAATTGGTTATTGTATTTAAATCTCTGATTGTTGTAAATAAAGCAGAGTAAGCTTGTAATCCATATTGGGCATTGAATTAGAGTAAGTAAGGTTAATTTTAGAGATATATTTTTGGTTTACTTTGTAAAGAATATTATAACAGCATATGTGTGTATAATTGATTCATAATCTATTTTCTACATGAATATAATTCAGTGTGTATATAAATTTAACTAATATAAGAATTTAGGAATAAGTATTAATTTCAATTGTTTCGTATATACATTTTAATTGGAGGTTATTTTGAAGAATAATAATAAATAAAATTATATATAATACCTACAAACCCCAGTGCAATATAGCACTGCATGATATGAGAGTTTTGTTACACTTACACTTTGTGCATTGTATTTTATATTACTATAAATTTCAGATTGTGTCCTTACAGTTATATTGCATTTAAGCTTTGCACTGTCTCATTTGTAATTGAATACATTTAAATTTTGATCTAGCTATGATTTTACACATTCTGGTTATGCTTTGAAAAGTTACTAGGTTACTTTAATAACTTAGGATCATACTTTGTATAATATTACATTGCACTTTTTTTTCTCTATTGTAAACTGACAGTTTCAGAAAGTTGGAGGGACAGGGTGGTTCCCTGGTTTGTACAGGGGAGTTCCCAGGGTATGTCTAAAACTCTCTCACAAGTCTTGTGAAATTTTCTAAGCATTTTAAACAAGCTGGTCTCACTGATTTGTCTTGCCAGCTATATGCAGGTGAAGTTTGCTCCAAATTAATCATACACCTATTTTAACTAACAGAAAATAAATATATACTAACATATAGACAAAAGCAAGTTCAATTGTAGTGAAAACTTTTCAGTTTAATGTGGAATTCATGCAAACAGAGCCTTTATATCAGCCTCAGGGGTTCTCCAGTTACCTTATCTCTCCCATATGACATTTTGTATCCCAGAGAGCTTCATTGCTTTCTATGAAAGGCATCTTTCATCTCTCTGGGATTTCCATGTTCCTCCCATGCAAAGTGTAATTTAATGTATAAAAGATACACATATATATATATATATATATATATATATATATATATACACACAAAGTATGAGGTTAAAGTTACACAGAAACTGTGAAGGCATAATCAGAATTTGAAAAATCACAATCCTAAATACTGTTAGCTCGCGGGATACTCCTCTATCAGACGGAACTCGGCCAGTAGTCTTGTTTTCCCGGCGTCAAGCCGGAATGATAGGGAATATCCCAGAGCAGAGAAAGTTAGTAAGATAAGGAAGGCGGCAGTCACTACAGGCTGGACAGTCCCCAGTGGCAACGGCAGAGTAGTCCAAGGACAAACCACTAGATTGGTCAGGCAGGCAGGGTTTGGCAGAAGCAGTCCAAGGGCACACCACTAGAATGGTCAGGCAGGCAGGATTTGGCAACAGTAAAGCAGTCCAAGGGCACACCACTAGAATGGTCAGCATAATAGGGGTTAATAAGTTTTAAATAGTGTTTGTGATGCGGGAGGGCCTCGGTTTAGGGGTTAATAGGTAGTTTATGGGTGTTAGTGTACTTTGTAACAGTTTAGTTATGGGTTTTGTTTGCTACACAAAATCCATAACTACTGCTCTCAGATGGCGTTATGGATCGTGTCGGTATAGGCTGTAACGCAAGCATTTTAGCCTCATTGCACAACCTGTAATACCAGTGCTATGGAAATCCCACACAATAACTTCATTTTTCTGAATGCGGGATTGACGTTGCATTACAGGCTGCAATACTTACGGTATAGCTATACTGACACGACTCCCAATAGTGCGTTCCTGCTTTTACGCTGAAATTGCTAATTTTTTCAGCGTTAAAAGCAGCAACGTAAAACTCGTAATCTAGGTGTAAGTGAATAATTGCAAGTAAGTATATATAAATGGAGACTGATTCCTTCTTAGGTGCTTACATTTGTCAAAGTTTAGTATAACTTAGTTTATTTGCCTTAAGGCAGTGTGAATTCTACCATTTGAATATCAAATTGAAAGCATTGACGATGATACATATAAGTGATGATAATGCAAAATAGCAATCAAAGAAAAATAATTTTGTATAAAAACTCATAAGTTATAAGATGTGTTAATAATCATTACATTCAAATTATCTTGTGATTATATTACAAGTATTTGTGTTACTTAGAATATTGTGCACATAGTGATATTAAAATATTAGCAACATATTGTTACACTATTTCGTGTGAATAAAATATAATGCCCACATTCATTAATTGTGATAGTGCCTAAAATAAAAATCTAGTGCTGTAAAGAATTGAGAGTGAGTGGCAATTATATGCCACTATTAAACATAGGCCCCTATTTAAGAAAGGTCTTGCGGACCTGATCCGACACTGCGGATCAGGTCCGCAAGACCTCGCTGAATGCGGAGAGCAATACGCTCTCCGTATTCAGCATTGCACCAGCAGCTCACAAGAGCTGCTGGCCGCCAGCAGGGGGTGTCAATCAACCTGATCGTACTCGATCGGGTTGATTTCTGGCGATTCCTGTCCGCCTGTTCAGAGCAGGCGGACAGGGTTATGGAGCAGCGGTCTTTAAACTGCAGCTCCATAACTTGTGTTTCTGGCGAGTCTGAAGACTCGCCAGAAACACGGGCCCACAAGCTCCCTACGGAGCTTGTTAAATGGGCCCCATAGTGTAGAGGTAAAGTGCAAATATATGGCTGACTGTGAAGCTTAAGTCACACAAGTGATATCATTGATGTGATCATCATTTAGATGTAAAAAAAGTTGTATTTTAATAAAAATTGGTAGCGACAGTTGATCTGAATCTTATTGTAAATATAAGAGATTAATGAGTTTGTTATTGTGAGAGAATGTGTCATAATATATGTATCTGTATGTTTTTTTTGTTTTGGTGACATTACAGATATGTAAAAAAGTTATTATTTTCATTCAGGCCATACAGTTGAACTGAATTAAGGAGGTAGATCCAACGACTATCTTCTCTTAATAAAGTTTGTTCTATGTCTCCTCTAATTCCAAGCCTTATTGTTCTTATACCAAAACAATTGAATTCTGATAGAAACAAACAAATACGGCTCTAAATGAGCTTGAGGGAATAACGATCAAGCTTACCCTATTTGTCAGTAGCCCCTATGTAACTATTATGGGTATGTATAGGCACAAATTTACAAATGAAATACAGAATGTGAAATATTAAAACATGTACACAAATTATAATAGAATGTATAACTATCTCATTCTCTTAAGCTCCCAACGGAGGAGTATATGTCAGTCCCAATGTCCTTAATAGAAGTCCAAAGCACTTTGTAATTAATTGTACAGTCTCAAAAATAGCCCCAAACAGTGTTATCCAAGTTCGGTAAAATTGCACAATGTTCATATATTTATATAAGAGAACACTTAGCTGCACTCTTGCAAGAAGCGGTTAGGTTCCAAATGATGGGAGCTGTGGTTCTGATAGACTCCTCGATATAGTGAGGTAAGCTGAACGAACAGGCAGAGCAGCCGGTGATTCACGGGACTCCCGCTATGTATGTCCCAAAGCGATCAGCTGTATAAGAGAAAAAAAGACAACACAGCGCATCCGCGATTCACAGCATCGTTTTATTCATAACACACAGCTCCACGTAAAATGGCACACTTACAAGATAAAAAACTTGCACTTAGCCCACTGGCTGATGAGAAGACCGCCTGTAGTAGTTACCGGAAAGGATCACCTGGACGCCGACCAGCAGCACCTGGAGTTACACTTCTCCTTGTCTCACAGAGTGGTAATAGATCAATTGCATATAGCAGTCCCTTTACCCAACGTGTTTCCTCTGCTCACGGGCAGACTTTTTCAAGGGGATTTGTTCAACTGGAGTACTAAACCCTCCATACATAGACTGCTTTATAATGCCAAACTTCCTCTAGCTTGATTGCATCAGATGTGTCCAGGTACCATAAGTGCTCTAATACAATGGCAAATACCTTGGTGTCCTTCACTAAGGTCTGTACTTTAGAAAATGTCTGCCACAGCCTTTGTCTGTGCCTATCCCTCAGACATTTTCCAAAGTACAGACCTTAGTGAAGGACACCAAGGTATTTGCCATGTGCATCAAAGCTAGATCCCATACTACAAACACTTTGCCCATAGTGGTGAGTTCCTGTGTAGGGAAGAGATCTCTAGCCCCCTAGTATTATGGTTCTGTATTGGGATAGAAACTAGAACCTGTGCCAGGTACAGCTGAAGTATATTACACATACACTTATACACCTGTTTATTGTCCCATCTCTTATAGTAACTGAAAGGCGTTATAAGATAGGTATTTCAGTGGCGTTTTAGTACAGAATAACTTTTTATTATACTAATATTCCCTATTAAACGTCAAAAATTAAAAGGGACACTCAAGTCAAAATAAGTTTCACGATTCAGACAGAGGGGTATATTTACTAAAGTGCGGACGGACATGATACGATGTAGCGTATCAGCATACGCGGTCTGCATTTATCATTGCACCAGCAGTTCACTGGTGCAATGCCGCCCCCTGCAGATTTGTGGCCAATCGGCCGCTAGTAGGGGCAGTCAATCAGCCTGATCGTATTCGATCGGGTTGATTTCTGTCCACCATCTCAGAGCAGGCGGACCGGTTATGGAGCAGCGGTCTTTAGACCGCTGCTTCATTACTTCTGATTTCGGTGAGCCTGAAGGCTTGTCAGAAACACGAGGCATCAAGCTACGTATGGAGCTTGATAAATTGACCCCAGAGCATGCAATTTTGTACAACTTTCCAATTTACAAAATGCGTACAGTGTTTTTATATTTACACCTTTTGAGTCACCAGCTCCTACTGCGCATGTGCAAGAATTTGCAGAATATACGTATATGCAAGTTTAGACTAAGTGCTATTGCATTGTCTTTTTATCATCCCTTTTTGATTATGCTAATTTACAGTATTTACTGGTTCTTTAGAAGATTCCTCCAGGAAGGACAGGGTGAAGCAGGGCATGGAGTAAGCAAATCAGGGCATGGTCAGGTGGTCCACAGCAAACCAGAGCTTTTATAAGGGCTGGGAGAGCTACAGCAGGGACTGCAGGTTATTTTGCCCCCCTCGTCAATATGGCACATAGGGATTATAAGTGGTGAATTCTCTGAAATGACCATAGAAGCCTCTAACATTTCCACATTAAATAGAAGGCAAGTGGACGAGACAACCCTGGAGTTCTTAAGGCTTTAATGGGTCGTTGTACTAAGCAGTGTGATGACCGCAGCTTTTTACAATCTCCGTCACCTCTGAGTTGGCAGAGAGAAATCACCCTGAGCATGCTTGCTTAAGGTGATTGAAAGGCCCTTCCATTACATGAGGGAAGGGGGTGGCAGTACACACTCTGTTGATTGTATAATAGTACATATGGACAGAGGACATACAGGGTCAAGTTAAGAACCCTCTCCACACGGCCTTTTGTCTAAAAGAGAATTTCTAAGCTAAACCACATTCTTTGTATTTAGAAGCTATTAAGTGTTTTAATGACATATGATGTGTGTACCCCTTCCACAAGCAATCAGACACCACCCTGCTCACAGACAGTGTTTTATTGTATGAAATAAATGGGGGTAATATTCACCAGGGCTAGGTCTTTAAAAAGGTTCCATGTTTAAATGAGTGTGCATAAGGCATAAACAGCATATGTGCATATGCTGCTGATATAGTGATGACAGAATCATTTTTTGTTAATACAAGTTTATTGTAAAGATGTGTCTGTTAAAACCAAAATGCACTCATCACTTGTAATGTCTCTAATTTTATGCTACCAGGTAATGGAGTTGTGCCTTGCATGGTTTCACTAGTTTTTTATTCTACACTTGTATTTATTAAGATCAGTTCATCATATAACTCATTTTCTTCGCCAAGTTAAAATCCCTTCTACATGTTTCTTGAGATTATGTTTCTAGCACTTAAAGGTACATGAAACCCAAAAATTTTATTTCATGATTCAGATAGATAATACAATTTCAAACAACTTTCCAATTTCCTTCTCTCTCTTGTTATCCTTTGCTGAAATGTTTATCTAGGAAAGTTCATGTGCAGCAGAGAACCTAGGTTCTAGCTGTTGATTAGTGGCTGCATATATAAACTGATTGTCATTGGCTCATCCATGTGTTCAGTTAGAAACCAGTAGTGCACGGCTGCTCCTTCAACAAATGATACCAAGAGAATAAAACAGATTAGATAATAGAAGTAAATTAGAAAGTTGTTTAAAATTGTATTCTCTATCTGAATCATGAAAGAAATTTTTTGGGTTTCATGTCCCTTTAAAAGGGATATAAAACAATTTTTTTCTTTCTTTCACAATTTGGATAGAGAATACAATTTTAAAGAAATATTCAATTTACTTCTATTATGATATTTGCTTAAAGGGACAGTCTAGTCCAAAATAAACTTTCATGATTCAGATAGGGCATGTAATTTTAAACCATTTTCCAATTTACTTTTATCACCAATTTTGATTGGTTCTCTTGGTATTCTTAGTTGAAAGCTAAACCTAGGAGGTTCATATGCTAATTTCTAAGCCCTTGAAGGCCACCTCTTCTCTCAGGGCATTTTGACAGGTTTTTCACCACTAGAGGGTGTTAGTTCATGTGTGTCATATAGATAACACTGTGCTCACACACGTGGAGTTCCTATGAGTCAGCACTGATTGGCTAAAATGAAAGTCTGTTAAAAGAACTGGGGGAAAGGGGGGGGGGCAGGTTGTAGAGGCTTAGATACAAGATAATCAGAGGTAAAAAGTGTATTAATATAACTGTGTTGGTTATGCAAAACTAGGGAATGGGTAATAAATGGATTATCTATCTTTTAAAACAATAACAATTCTGGTGTACACTGTCCCTTTAATTATCTTGGTCTCATTTCTTTAAGTAGCAGCAATGCTCTACTGGGAAATAGGTGAGCCAATAACAAGAGGCATACAAAGAACAGCCACCTATCACCAGCTAGCTGCCAGAAGTGAATTGTTGCTCCTGTGCCTATCTAGGTATGCTTTTCACCAAATGATACCAAGAGAATGAAGCAAATTAGATAATAGAAGTAAATTGGAAAATGGTTTAAAACTGCATGTTCTATCTGAATAGTCAAATTTTACTCTTTCATTAATAACAGTCACATTCAAATCATGAATGCAGCAGCAGTAAGGCTGATTTTCCCAATAAAGGCCCCAAACCAAACAATAATGTAACTTTATTTTTACATTTCTCTACATATAAACATGTAATTGATTTGCCCATTTATAGTTTGATAACTAAGTTTGCTTGTGTATAATAAGTCTATAGTAGTGCCGATTAAATATATGTACAGAGAAATATTTATGGGATCGGGTCATGGTGGGCATGCCCCCTGACCCGATACCATCATTGAAATCTCACGATCGCATGCATGATCGCGGTATTTCAATTTGTTTACATCAAAACGTTGTTGCGATGTAGACAAATTAACATGGTCATCAAAGGGTTAAGGATCTAAGTGGGAATGGGTTTGTTCAGGACAAAACTAAATATCCACAAAATGCATAATATGGAATCAACAAGTATGAAAACAAACAGTGCAAAGAAAAATATTTTTATTTAATTTGCAATAACATAAAATGCAATATATTAAAATTAAGCAAAAATAATAAAAGGACAGTTTACTTGACACCTCTTATCTCAGTGCATTTTGACAGTTTTTCACAACTAGACAGTGCTAGTTCATGTGTGTCATAAATAACATTGCGCTCATGCCTGTGGAGCTATTTATGAGTCAGCACTGATTGGTTAAAATGCAAGTCTGTCAAAATAACTTAGATATGCTACAATAAGTCACATGTAACTCCCTCTCAATACTGCAGTTACCATGAGACTGTATGTGTATACAACGCTACAATAAGTCTCACGTCACCTCTCTCAATACTGCAGTTACCATGTGACTGTATGTGTATACAATGCTACAATAAGTCTCACGTCGCCTCTCTCAATACTGCAGTTATCCCGAGACTGTGTATACAACAATGTTACAATAAGTCACGTCACCTCTCTCAATACTGCAGTTATCCTGAGACTGCTACAATAGGTCTCACATCACCTCTCTCAATTTTACAGTTATCATGAGACTGTGTATATGTTACAATAAGTCTCACGTCACCTCTCTCAATACTGCAGTTACCATGTGACTGTGTATACAACAATGCTACAATAGGTCTCACGTCACCATTCTCAATATTGCAGTTATTATGAGATTGTCTGTGTATAAAACAATGCTATAAGTCTCACGTCACCTCTCTCAATACTGCAGTTACCATGTGATTGTCTGTGTATACAATGCTACAATAAGTCTCACGTGTCGCCTCTCTCAATACTGCAGTTATCCCGAGACTGTCTGTGTATAAAACAATGCTACAAAATGTCTCACGTCACCTCTCGCAATATTACGGTTGAGAGGTGTCTGTGTATACAACAATGCTACAATAAGTCTCACATGTCATTTCTCTCAATACGGTTATCATGAGATTGTCTAGGAATGTGTTAATGCTACAGTGAGTCTCGCATGAGAAACTACCCAGCAGGAGAGGAGACCAGAATCACATCACCACTCAGTGCATACTGCAGTTATCCCAAAGGGAACGCTACAGTGAGTCTCAAATGACACTAGCGATTAGACTCTAATTAGCTTCAACAAGGTAGAACAGGAACACAAATTTCATCAGGGTTTTTTTAGTGGGTGCATCCTTGGGCTGCTCTCAAGTGTCAAGGTCCTGTTAAACTTGTACATATGTTTGGCTAAATTACTGATATATATCATGCACATGATATATATATATATATATATATATATATATATATATATATATATATATATATATATATATATATAGAGAGAGAGAGAGAGAGAGAGAGAGAGAGATCTGTGGAAAAAAAATAAAAAAATGGTTAAAACACAAATATTCTACTACTTACACTTGATATGACCCTGCAACCCAACCACAACTTATTTACATGATCCACCACCCACACAGCATAAATGCCACTGCGCTCTCTCTTTCACAAGTACTCTCCTGTTACACTCTATACACACTGTAGAAGGGGGAAAGGGAAATGTCAGAGACATCGGCAAATGAGGGGCACAAGAGAGGAGACAGAGTACAAAGAAGAGTGTGATGGATGAAAGAAAGAAAGGAGCATGGGAGAGTGTGACAGCGAGAGAGAGATTGAGACAGCGAGAAAAACAACAAGAAAAAGTGACAGCGAGAGAGAGAGCGCAAGGGATGGACAACAAGAAAGTTACAGGCAGAGTGATAGAAAGAGTTACACCATCGAAAGAGTGACAGTGACCACAAGTGACAGGGAGAGCGAGAGAATGACAGCGTGACAGCAAGAGAGAGAAAGTGACAGAGTATGATAGAGAGAGAGTTTGATGAGCGATAGACACAGAAACAGAGAGACAGCAACAGGCAGTAAGAAAATAGAGTAAGAAAATAGAGACTGAGATAGTGTGACAGCAAGAGATAGAGCGAGAGAGATAGAAAAAGAAACATGTAGAATGATAGAGACAGTAACAGCAAGAGTGTAACAGAAAAACCTGGGATGTTCTTGCTGATTGGTGGATAAATTCATCCACCAATAAACAAGTGCCTTCCATGGTTCTGGACTTTCTTTTTCAAATAAAGATAGCAAGAGAACAAATAAAAATTGAGAATAGGAGTAAATTAGAAAGTTGCTTAAAAGTGCATGCTCTATCTGAATCAAGAAAGAAAAAATGTGGGTTCAAGATCCCTTTAACAATTCTAGCTGAATGTTACTACTTATGTAATTACTGACACCCCACAAACATATACAAGACAAGTTCAGTTTTACTTATGTTAGTGGTTTCCCATTGCTCATCTGTAGTGCCAGATAACAGCTTCTCTCCTACAAACTAAATAATAAAACATGAATAAAAACAAATGTTGGGCTCCATGTGCAATACTTTACCACACCCAGTTCTTCATGTTTTAGCACAAATCCTAGGCACAGATGAGGTTCCCATTATTCAGAGTTGAAAAAAAAGACAACCCACAAAGCTCTGTTATAAAGCAGCCTCTTAGCTTCTTACTTCATGAAAACACATATTCTTCTCACTCCTTTGTCAGATTAGTGTTTCTTCAATATCCAGCATAAGCCCAGACAGCAACAGAAGTGCCCTATTGATTTGAGTCTCCCGCCCTTCTGCTTCCGCAACTCTCTGTACCATGTGATTACTACAGTCACGTGATTGCTGTGATGTCAGCGGGTCCTTTAGAAGGATAGAATCTAGCCGCTACCTACAAAACAGTTACTCCTACTATGCTGTGTACTGAGTTTCCATGGGCAACTTGATTGTACTTTATTTTACATAAGGTATTTGATGGGAAATATTTCTGTTTCTGTATACGAAGTCGTTTAGAGCATGTTTGATTTGCATGTGGTTAAGATGTGCGGTGATTCCGCAGTGTGATTTGTGTTTATTTTTATTTTGTAAATGTGATGCGGATTGCTACTTACGAATGACAAATAGTTGATGTTCTAAAACATACGTAGAGAACAATGTTACATTATTTTCGGTTTTATTGTGGCATTTTTAGTTGTTTTCTTATTTGATAATACGATTAAGAAGTGGTAAACCATATTATGCAAGCTCATATTCCTTATATGTGGACTGCATCATATATTTATATAGGTTGAACATGTAACTGTGTGCATTGATTGGCAAGTGGCTATGTCATTGGTAAATGAGTGTTACAGCAGCATGATGTTATTGTAACATTTAAAAGCATGAATTACATTTAAACTGCTGTTTTGTGTAATGTTCCATTGTGTTTAACACCTTCATTTTTGAGGTTTTTGAGTATTAATCATTTAACCCTTTCACTGCTGAGCATTAAATTTATTTTTTTCATATTAGTGTGTGTTTTTTTTTTTTTTTTAGACAAGTGTGTTTTTAGCATTTAAATATGAATACAAGTTATGTTGTTTGTTTTTTTTTCTAGCAGAGAATTAACTGTAAATATTTATGAAAGTACAAAAAAAATGCAAAGATATATATATATTTTTTTAATTGAAATTTAATAAAGTACCTGACAATTAAGTATGTGTGAGTCATTCTTTTTCAAGGCATTCTTTTCCTCAAGAACAAAGGCATTGAACGTTTAACCCCTTAGTGACCAGACCGTTTTTCAATTATATTTACATTTCTGCAGTGTTTGTGTTTAGCTGTAACTTTCCTCTTATTCATTTACTGTACCCACACATAATATAATATACCTTTTTTTTTTTTCTCGCCATTAAATGGACTTTCTTAAGATACCATTTTCATCATATCATATAATTTACTATTAAAAAAAAAAAAAAGATAAAATATTATAAAATTTAAAAAAAAAACACATTTTTTCTAACTGATTCACAAAATCTGTTACACATCTACAACCACCAAAAAACACCCATGTTAAATATTTTCTATTTTTTTTCCTGAGTTTAGAAATACCCAATGTTTACCCCCTTAACCCCTTAAAGGACCGGGAATTTCAGACTAAAACTTCCCCAAAAGACCAGAGTATTTTTAGCATTTTTGCTATTGCTCCATTTTAACAGAAATCGAGCCTTTTTTATATTTACCTATCAAAACTATATATATTTTTTTTTTTAGTAGAAAACCCAAAGTATTGATCTAGGCCCATTTTGGTATATTTCATGCCACTGTTTCACTGCCAAATGCCATCAAATTAAAAAACTTTAACGTTCACAAACTTTAGCTCTCTCACTGAAATTATTTACAAACAGCTTGTGCAATCATGGCACACATGGTTGTAAATACTCTCTCACTGAAATTATTTACAAACAGCTTGTGCAATCATGGCACACATGGTTGTAAATGCTTTTCTGGGATCCCCTTTGTTCCGACATAGCAGACATATATGGCCTTGGCATCGCTTTTTGGTTATTAGAAGGCCGCTAATTGCAGCTGCGCACCACACTTGTATTATGCCCAGCAGTGAAGGGGTTACTTAGGTAGCTTGTATGGTTGGTTTTAGCTTTATTGTATAGATTACCCTCCCCCACCCCCCAATGGTCACCCCCATCCCCCAATGGTCACCCCCATCTTAAGTAGGGTCAGAAAGTCTATCAGTATGAAAATAAGACTTTTTTTTTTTTTTTTTTAAAAATACATATATTTAAATATTTTTTCTGCACTGTAGGATCCCCCCCTTGCCCCACCCAACTTGTGGGCTTGGTTAGGAGTCTAAAAATCTGCACAATGGTATTAACCTTTTTACGGTGTTGTATTCCGTCCAAATTTTTCTGGGCTTTGATGCCGATGGACGGAATACAACGTCCTAACCGGGTGGCTTACCTGAAGCCACTGGCACTTCCCTGATGGGATCGCGGTCTGGAGGGGTGCCTAGCATCATAGGGACGCCTCCCTGATGCGATTCCATCATTGAAATCTTGTGATCACTTGCACGATCGTGAGATTTAAAATGATTTACATCAGAACAGTTGTTCCGATGTAGACACTTTAACCCCGGCAGGAAAGGGTTAAAAGAAAATAGACAAAACTATACATTGTTACAAAAACACTCCCAGATGAGCTATATAAATGGATCATCAACAAAACATTTATGCAAAGAAAAATCTAGTGTACAATGTCCCTGTAACATCCATTCACCTTTACACACACTAAAATGTAGGTCTATATGCCGAATAAGCAGATCACTTACAGTTGCAACATGATTTAGTAATAGGGTGACCATATTGCTGCTTTAACCCCTTTGAGTGCTAAGCACTTTACCACCTGGGTGCTAGATTTTTTTAAATGTTTTCTTTTTGAACATTTATTTTTTATTTTTTTCAGACCCAAGACTTACACTGTTGGAAAGGTTAGGCGATTACCTTTCCAATGGTGGGTCTGTAGCTGCTTAGTTGCCTGAGATACAGGCTTCTAAGCAGCATGCCCCCTGCTCCTATACTTAACATTGTTAAGTATAAATAAAGTTGCGCAGTGATGTCATCACGTTATTGCGCGTGACGTCACCACACAAAACAGGAAGCCCCGGCGATGCCTGTCACTCTACAGGCACGATCGCCGGGGTAGGAGCGGGTGGGAGCCCCCAGATCTCCCTCAAGGTGGGAGAGTGCTAGTGACGGCTTTGAGCCGTCATTAATACCAGAGTGGGCAACTCTGTGACGGCTCAGAGCCGTCATTGGCACTCAAAGGGTTAAAAAGGAACATTTATGAAAAATACATATGCCAGGGTTTTTATACAAAACATTTCTTTAAACAGCCCTGCTGACATATGTATTTTTTAAAGCGGCAATATGATCAGCCTAGTTAGTAAACAACTGCTAGTTCTAACGTCTGCATTTTTAGATTGTGTTATTTATTTCTCCTTTTCACACCTTGCAGAATATATAGTAGCAGCCATGACATAAGTAAATATTTGATCACACAGTGCACAGCCATTTTTTTTGTGGCAAACGAAAAAAATAAACTCAAAATAGGAGGCTACTATGATGACTGTATGTACGCAGTAGTGCTGATACACATGCAGATTCTGTTGTTCAACCAAGATCTCCTGGTTAAACGGACATGAAACCCAACATTTTCTTTCGTGATTTAGAAAAAACTATTTAAAAAAAAACTTTCCTATTTACTTCTATTATCTAGTTTGCTTCATTATCTTGATATCTTTTGTTGAAGAAGCAGAGATGTACTATTGTGAGCTACTTGAATGCATTGGGTGGTCCAGTAACATGAGACATTAATGTGCAGCCATCAATCAGCAACTTATGGGCCTACCTAGGTATCCTTTTAAACAAAGTACCAATAGAACAAAACATATTAGATAATAGAAATAAACTGAAAAGTTGTTTAAAATCACATGCTCTATCTGAACCATGGGAGAAAAATGTTGGGTTTCATGGCCCTTTAGGATGGTGAAGGCATTTTATTTTTGTGTTTCTATGTAGCACTGTCGAATGTAACACATGTACAGTAAAGTCAAAATGAAACTCACATGATTGAGATAGGACATACAATTTTAAACAAATTTACAATTTACTTCCCTTATCAAACTTGCTTTGTTCTGTTGGTATCCTTTGTTGAAGAGCCGCAATGCATTGCTGGTAGCTAACTGAACACATCAGGCGAGCCAATGACAAGATGCATATATGTGCAGCCAAAATCAGCAGGTAGCTCCCAGTGCGTTGCTATTCCTGACCTGACCTAAGTATTACCTTCAACAAATGATACTAGATGATAAAAGAAGCAAATTGTAAAGTTGTTTAAAACTGTATGCTCTGTCTGAATCATGAAGTTTAAAGGGACAGTCTTCTCCAGAATTTTTATTGTTTAAAAAGATAGATAATCCCTTTATTACCCATTCCCCAGTTTTGCATAACCAACAATGTTGACCTTGTTGTCTGTGATGACCTTGTATGTAAGCGTCTGCAGACTGCCCCCTTATTTCAGTTCTTTTGACAAACTTGTATTTTAGCCAATCAGTGCTGACTCATAAATAACTCCACGGGAGTGAGCACAATGATATGTAATTTGACACATGAACTAGCGTTGTCTGGCTGTGGAAAAACTTTCAAAATGCACTGAGATAAGAGGTGTCCTTCAAGGGCTTATAAATTAGCATATGAGTCTACCTAGATTTAGATTTCAACAAAGAACACCAAGAGAACAAAGCAAATTTGATGATAAAAGTAAATTGGAAAGATGTTCAAAATTGCATGCCTTATCTGATTTATTAAAGTTTAATTTTGACTAGACTGTCCCTTTTGACTTTACTGATTTTTTAAGGTTCAGAATGTCCTTAAAGGGAATTAAAAACATTTTTTTTTTTTTTTTTTTTTTTAAATGCATGCTGTGTCTGAATTATGAAAGTTTATAAACACATACATACATACATACATACATACATATAAACACATGCGTACATATAATATGTATAAAATGTATGGTTCATAGATACAGAATGCATTAAAAAAAAACTTTGACTTTATATCAAGTTTGCTTAGTTCTTTTGGAATACTTAAAGAGTAGGACTGGAAAAAGTAAACAGTTACTAGTCCAGTGGAAAATAGTTACTAGTCCATTTATTGTTAAATAAAAGGGAAAAAAACACATTTTACTCATATACTATATATAGTTATGAGAAAAAGAAAGTACACCCCCTTTTAATTCTATGGTTTATGTCTTAAAATGAGGTAAATTCAACCTCAGGTGAACAACACATGACATATTACACTGTGTCATGATTTATTTGACACAAATAAAGCCAAAATGGAGAAGCCATGTGCGAAAAACTAAGTACTCCTTATGATGATTCAATAGCTTGTAGAACCACCTTTAGCTGCAATAATTTGAAGTAATTGTTTTCTGTATGACTTTATCAGTCTCTTCCATCGTTGTGGAAGAATTTTGGTACCCTCTTCTTTACAACGTTGCATCAGTTTATTAATGTTTGCAGGCATTTTATTATTATACTTTATTTATGAAGCGCCATCATATTCCGCAGCACTGTCCATGGATACAGTTAATTTAAATAAAACTTGTAAGAGAGAGGACAACATTTACAAACACATACAGGAGGAATTGAGGGCCCTATTCTCGTGGGAACTTACAATCTAGAAGGGTAGGAGTTTCAGAAACAGGAGGTGAGGACTGCAAGATTGAGAAAGATGTTAATGCAGAGTTAGATGAGGGAAATGTTGTCAGGTAATAGAAATATTATTGAGTTGGGTAGTAGGCTTCTCTGAACAGAAAAGTCTTCAGAGAGCATTTCAAGGAAGAAAGATTAAGGCAAAGCCTGACAGCACAAGGGAGAGTGTTCCAGAGGGTAGGTGCTGCACGGCAGAAGTCCTGCAGTCTAGCATGAGAAGAGGTGATAGTCGCAGATGCAAGGAGCAGGTCATTGTTGGATCTTAGTGGGTGGGCTGCAGTATACTTGTTGATTAGAGAGGATAGGTAGAGGGGAGCGGTGTTGGTGAGCGCTTTGTATGCAAGAGTGAGAATTTTGAATTTAATTCTGCTGTGAATGGGGAGCCAATGAAGGGACTCACAGAGAGGTGCAGCAGATACAGAGCAAAGGGAAAGGGGGATCAGCCTGGCAGAGGCATTTAGGATGGATTTAAGGGGGGAGAGGCGGGAAAGAGGAAGGCCAGTAAGTAGGTTATTGCAGTAGTCAAGTCGGGAAATAACAAGGGAGTGGATTATTTGCTTTGTGGTGTTAGCGCACAGAAAAGGTCATATCTTGGAAATATTAAGTAGATGGTTGCGACAGGATGTAGAAAGTGATTGGATATGGGGATGAAGGATAGATTTGAGTCAAGTGTAACTCTGAGGCAGCAGAGGGCGATGGGGAAATGGTGATGCCGTCAACAGGGATAGAGAAGTCACAAGTCGGCATAGAGCTTGAGGGGGGATAAGAAGGAGGTCTGTCTTGAACATGTTAATCTTTAGGTGGTGAGAGGCCAGGGGTGGAAAGGTAGATCTGGATGTCGTGAGCATAGAGGTGATATTTGAAGCCATAACTGTTAAGTTTACCCAGCGAAGAAGTATAAATGGAGAAGAGTAGAGGACCCAGAACAGATCTTTGAGGTACACCAACAGACAGAGGCATTGGAGAAAAGGAGTCGCCGGCAAATGGCACAGAAAAAGAACTGTGAGAAAGATAGGAGTGAATCCAGGAGCAGTGTCACAGAGGCCAAAAGAGCTAAGGGTCTGTAGGAGGAGGGGGTGGCCAACTATGTCAAAGGCAGCTGAGAGGTCAAGTAAGATGAGTATAGAGTAGTGGCCAATATTTTTAGCAGAGAGAAGATCGTTAGTAACCTTGGTAAGGGCAGTCTCAGTTGAGTATTTGGGGCGGAATCCGGATTGCAGGGGGTCAAGCAAGTAGTTGGCGGACAGAAAGTGGGTTAGGCGATTGTAAACTAGTTTTTCAAGGAGTTTTGATGTTAGTGGAAGCAGTGATATGTGGCGGTAGCTTTCAAGAGAATTATGGTAGAGGGAGGGTTTTTTCAGTATGGGAGTGACTTTTGAGTGTTTTGAAAGAAGATGGGAATGAGCCGGTAGAGAGAGATAGGTTGAAGATGTGGGTAAGAGCAGGAGTGAGGGTGGAAGATAGGGAGGGTATAAGATGGGAAGGGATAGGGTTGAGCAGGTGGGTAGAGGAGAGAGTTAAAGGTGGAGAAGAGTCGTTTAGTGTTTGAGGAAAGAGTAGATATGAGAGAAAAGTAGGTTTGCTTGGCTAAGTAAAGGGCAGAAGTGTATGAACGAATAATAAACTTATAGTGTTTGAAATCAGGTTCAGAGTGAGTTTTGCTCTAGACACAGCAGTACAGGAGCATTTTTGCAAATAGCGTGTTTGCTGAGAGTGCCAGGGCTGCAACTGACGGCGTGATGTTTTGTGCAGCTGGGGAGGGGCAAGTGTGTCTAGTGCAGAAGAAAGTTTTGTTATTGTGGGCTGTTGCGATATCAGGGCAGGTTATAGTGGAAGTGTGAGGGAGGAGATCTTGAATGATTTTTGAAAACTGGAGCGGATCCACAGCATGTAGATTTCTGCAGGGGCGGGATGGAGAAGTGAGTTTAGCTGTTGCATTAATATTATAGGTGACCAGGTGATGGTCTGAAATGGGAAAAGGGTGACAGGTGAGGTCAGATATAGAACAGAGGTAGGAAAATACCAGGTCGATGGAGTGTCCATCACGGTGGGTAGGGAATAGGGTGGATTGTGAGAGACCGAAGGAGGATGTGAGTGAAAGAAGTTTTAGAGGCAGCAGGGGCAGATGAGTTGTCAATGGGAATGTTGAAGTCCCCAAAAATTAGGGTTGGTATATTTGTAGAGAGAAAGTGAGGAAGCTAGGTGGCAAAGTTGTCAAGGCATTTGTTTATGTACAGCTCTCTTAAGGGCCTAACACAGCATTTAAATCGGGTTCAGGTCTTGACTTTGACTGGACCATTGCAACACCTTGATTCTTTTCTTTTTCAGCCATTCTGTTGTAGATTTGCTGGTGTGCTTGGGATCATTGTCCTGTTGCATGACCCAGTTTTGGCCAAGCTTTAGCTGTCGGTCAGATGGCCTCACATTTGACTTTAGAATACTGTGAGATACAGAGAAGTTCATGGTCGACTCAATGACTGCAAGGTGCCCAGGTCCTGTGGCTGCAAAACAAGCCCAAATCATCACCCCTCCACCACAGTGGTTGGCAGTCGGTATGAGGTGTTTGTGCTGATATGCTGTGTTTGGTTTTTGCCATTATGCATTATGGCCAACCATCTCCACTTTTGTTCTCGTCTGTCTTCTTTTTTCCAGAAGACTTGTGGTTTGTTCAGATGCAACTTTGCAAACCTAAGCCGTGCTGCCATGTTTTTTTAGTGAGAAGAGGCTTTCTCCTGGCAACCCTTCCATACAAACCATACTCGTTCAGTCTTTTTCTAATTGTACTGTCATGAACTTTAAAGGGCCATTAAACCCCAAAAATTTTTTTCGCGATTCAGATAGAGAATACAATTTTAAACAATATTCCAATTTACTTCTATTATCTAATTTGGTGCAATCTATAGATATCCTTTGTTAAAGAAATAGCAATGCACATTGGTGAGCCAATCACATGAGGCATCTATGTGCAGCCACCAATCAGAAGCTACTGAGCCTATCCAGATATGATTTTTAGGAAAGAATATCAAGAGAATGAAGCAAATTAGATAATAGAAGTAAATTAGAAAGTTGTTTAAAATGGTATTCTCTATCTGAATCATGAAAGAAAAAAATTGGGTTTAATGTCCCTTTAACATTTAACATGCTAACTGAGGCCTGTAGAGTCTGAGATGTAACTCCTTTTGTTTTTTGCAATTTCTCTAAACATTTCACGGTCTGACCTTGGGGTGAATTTTCTGGGAGGTTCACTCCTGGGAAGGTTAGCAACTGTCTTGAATGTTTTCCACTTGTGAATAATCTTTCTCACTGTAGAATGATGGACTTTAAATTGTTTGGAAATGGCCTTATAACCCTTCCCAGATAGATGGGTAGCAACAATTGCTTCTCTAAGATCATTGCTGATGTCTTTCCTCTTTGGCAATGTGTTAACACACACCTGAATGCTCCAGACCAGAAAACTGCTAAAACTTCGGCTTTCATAGAGGTGGTCACACTTGCTGATGATCAATTAATCAAGGACATTTACGTAGCAGCCATTTGATTAGCCTCTTAATTCCTATGGAAGCAGTAAGGGTGTACTTAGTTTTTCACACATGGCTTCTCCATTTTGGCTTTTTTTTTGTTAAATAAATCATGACACAGTGTAATATGTCATGCGTTGTTGTTCATCTGAGGTTGTATTTACCTAATTTTAAGATTTTAAGACCTACTAAGGACCAGATGATTGTTATGTCCTCTTTCTTTTTCGCATGACTGTGTGTGTGTGTGTGTGTGTGTGTGTATATGTATGTGTGTATATATATATATATATATATATATATATATATATATATATATATATATATATATAAAATGTGTATATGTACACAATTTTCTTGTGATAAAGAGGTAAATTTGATAAACAGAGTAAATTGGAAAATTCCTTAAAATTGTACATTATGATCATTATATTTTTATTTCCATGTCTTTCTCACAAAGTGCATTTAGATACTTTTGATGTGTGTTCAAAAAAAAAAAGTTGAAATTTTAATACAGCACTATTTTAGTGGACTTGGCAGCAGCATAAGTGGCTCTGTGACTGAATCTAGTGGTCTGGTCTATCAATGATCTAGGTCACTGTTTTTGAAACCTGCCCTCAGGCCTCCCTAACAGGTCACATTTTGAGGATATCTGAACTAGAGCACAGGTGAAATAATCAGCTGATTAGTAAAATGGCTATTTTACCTGCTCTCATCCAAGGTAATCCTGAAAACCTGACCTGTTGGGGATGTCTGAGGACAGTTTGGAAAACAGTGATATAGATAGACAGTATGTCATTTGGCTATTTTACCTGCTCTCATCCAAGGTAATCCTGAAAACCTAACCTGTTGGGGAGGTCTAAGGACAGTTTGGAAAAACAGTGATATAGATAGACAGTATGTCATTTTTGTACTTTTTAGAGTTTGCTAAAATTAGTTCTCTGTGCAGGATCGTTTGTATAAAGATTTGTTTTTGTTTAAACTATGTACATAAACATAATGCTAATTTCTGACAGATTATTCAAAATATTAAATCTTCTTTTCAAACTGAAGTTTCCGACATTTTAAATAGTTTAAACACCACTTGGAGTATATAACGCATACAGATGTGTCTGAAGGTATTGGTACCCTAGCACTTTATTTTTAGGAAAACACAATTTTCTCTGAACTAAGTAGAAATTGACAATTGTATTTGGCACCCATATTATTTTATTTCAATTGTAATAGAATGTAAACTTCACTTTTGATTTATGACTTTACATATTACTTTAAACAGTAAAACAAATGAGAATAGTATGGACAAAATATTGGTACTCTTAACCTAATATTTTGTAGCACAACATTTGGAGACAATAACTGCAATCAAGTGCTTTCTGTAGCTCAGGAATAAGGTTCCTACACTTTGTGAATGGGATTTTGTCCCACTCTTCTTGATCAAACTGCTACAGATCTCTCAGATTTGATGGGGGCCTTTTCCCAACTGCGAGTTTAAGTTCTTTCCACAGATGTTTGAAGGGATTTATAGAAGGCCACTTCAGAGAGGTCCAATGTTTTCTTCATATCCATTCTTGGGTGCTTTTTGAGGTATATTTCAGGTCATTATTCTGTTGGAGTACTCATTACCTGCGACTGAAACACATCTTTATGACATTGGGCAGTAAGTTTCACTTTATTTTTCCAATTTTACTTCTTTTATCAAATTTGCTTCATTCTTTTGTGTTTCTTGCTTAGAAGTGGGGTCTTCCTAGATCTTCTACCATGGAGCCCATGGATGGTGCAACTTGAAAATGTTGCACATTGATCATCAGCTTGGGTCTGTTTTAAAGTTGTCTGTGGTTCTTTCTCCACCATTTGAAGGATCTTTCTTATCTTTCTTGGGTTAACTTTCTTCTTGCTGCCATGTCCAGGGATTTTAGCTACAATCCCATGTGCCTTAAATTTTTAATAATATTGGCAACAGTGCTCACAGGAACATCAAGCACTTTAGAAATGGTCTTTCAGCCTTAAGTTGACCAAGCTTGTCAATTACCTTCTTTCTAAGCCCCTCAGACAACGCTCTGGTTTTCCTTCTCTTTTCTATGTTCAGTGTGATACACACAGTGACACACAACAGCAGAGTACGTACTTTTCACTTCTTAAACTGGCTGACTGAGTGATTATGAAATTGAAGACATCTGTGACACTAATTCTTTATTGTAACTTCTAAAGGGTATCAATAGTATTGCTCGGATCATTTTAGAATGTATTTAAATAATAAGAAAGAATTTGCTCATACATTTGAGTTTGGCTTAAAGGAGATGTATATTTTTGTGTTGTCTCCATAACAGTGATAGACGAGTCCATGCTGCCTTATATCTCCCATTGGAAGCATAAACACTGCAAATAATATGGGAGATAAGTTGGAAACATGTGGGTGGCAGGTTCAACTGTGTGAAAAGTCTGGTCTATTTTTTTGTTTGAGAGGTTTTGTGATTGTCAAGTGTGAATTGGGGCAGTGGAGTCCAGGGCATTCTTCACATTTGATATTGCAGTGTTCTACCAGAGAGATTTGACGTTGTCACAGCTTTTTAACATATATGTAAGATCAAGATTTGATATGAGTATCTGAGAGGTTATGCCCTTTAGTGGTCAAAAACGTGTAATCTCTACAGGAGCTTGGGCATTTGTGTGGCTAGTTATAGAGGAGCTAATAGAATGGTGGTCAGAGAGGAGCTAATAGAATGGTGGTCAGACCTCATAACTGGGTTTATTATTAGGTTTGAGACTTTTCCTTCAGTGGTATATACAAGGTCTAGTGTGTGTCTGCTCTTGTGGGTAGCGTAAGGGACAGCTTGTGTAAAACCCAGTGAATGCATCATGGAAAGTATGTCTTGTCCCAACTGTGAAAACGTATCATCTACCCGTGCATTGAAATCCCCCAGTTTAGGCCATCTGTGGTGTTCTAAAATGAAAACAGATAACAGCTCTTTGAATTTATGAAATAATTGTTTTTCATCTCCAGGCAAGAGATTGATCAGAAGTATTTTAAGCCCCATCATGCCTACTGCATTTCTGGCAGACTCATATTTAAATGATGTTGGTTGCCTACCTAAAAAGGTCCAGAGCTTGTTTTAGATTGATACTCCTTCCCCTTTTCTGTTCTGCCTTGGGCAATGGATTATTGAATCAGTTGGTGGTACTGCTGCTTCTAGAATTGGTGACGAGGAATTCCTCCAAAAGAAGGACTAAAGTTAAGATATTTATAGGTACACACTAAATACAATAATCTATATCAACAATATTGCAATTTTCAACACAGAGATGTATATCTGGAGGAAACAAATAAAACTTAACCTTTTACTATACATAATTTAAAAAGAAAGCAAAAATAAAACATACTTAAAAAACCCTGTAGGGTACACAGCCAATCTCGAGACTGCAAGAATTGGAAGAGAGTAACTATGTTACTGCATACTAATCTCACTGTAGATACTTTCCCTACTCAATTACTACTATGATTTTATGAATTCCTCAAGTGGGGCAATATGAGACCTGCAGCTCTGACTCACGCCCCCGTTTGCCATTATAGCTGCATGATGTGAGGTAGAAGGTATAAGGGTGGTGATTTGATTTATCGTATATTGATGTGTCTGTTGCTTGCTTTTTTTTTTTTTTACTGCATTCTACATCCATAGTCGTTAGTCCAATATATTAAGTCGTAATTAATAAGGGAAAGCCTCCCCAGCGGGATGAGTATGCAGTAACATTTATTGTGATCATTTTATTTACCTTTTGAAATAGTTCCACTCTTCCGATTTTTGCAGTCTCGAGATTGGCTGTATACCCTAAGGTTAAGGTTTGTTTGATCCGGATATAAAGGTCTGTGTGGAAAATTGCAATATTGTTGATATAGATTATTGTATTAAGTGTGTACCTATAAATATCTTAACTTTAGTCCTTCTTCGTTTGGAGGAATTCCTTGTCAATAATGTATTATGTAAGACATTAGGTACCTCCCACTTATTATTTGTCATTGGTTATTAGAGGTTTAATTAGACATGTGGGTGGATAATATAATTTAAAGTACTATAGAGGGATAAGACTTTTCAAGAGAAATCAACCTATCTTTTTGAATATTGCTTCTAGAATTAGGCCTGCATTTCCATCAAGCCAGGTTTCTATAATGCGCCCTAGGTCTTCTGCTTTTAATAAGGTCATGGATAATGGCAATTTTATTTCTTTTAGATCACATTACAAAATACAGGGTATGAGCTGTTCTTTGTAATTAGTGCTGGTTTTTTAAAGGGGATTAGCTAAAAGTTAACATGTTCTCTTTCACTTAGAACCATGTCTAAATGTTTTTTCCCCAATGTAAGTGTTGTAGTCTAATGTGAAGGATATTTGCTTAATTTTCGACAGCATCTACGTGATCCGTTAAAATGATGAATATTTGTGATGTTATAGCAGTCTGAATTGCTCTTAATTTGCACAGTGCACGCAAAATAAAAAGGGTGTAGGAATACATTTTTGTTTTGAGGTTCTGAGTGAGGTGTGAAAATTTTAACTTGTCTAAAGTGAGAGAATTCTTTGAGTTGTCAATTCTGTAGATCCAGTCTGATAATGCCACATTGGGTGTGTTGATTAGGAAAGCTGTTTAGCGAAATCGTCTGTTGAATGAAAACAGCTTGTTTTACCAAACAAAGAAGGATATTTACAAGATTTGCAAATCTGGATATAAATTAGTTTACCAGAGATTATTCATATTTGTTGAATTGTTACCATTACAGTTTCTTATGTAACTTTTGTCTTTCCACTGCAGTGAGGAGGTATCCAGCTGCATTCACTGAAGTGTAGTAGTTTCCATTGTATCCAGTTGTATTCAATTAAATATTGTAGTCTTCCACTATACAAAGGATATAGATTATCTATGTATGCCAGCTGTAACAAGGTAATCCAGGGGCCCGATCCAATATGCAGCGTCGCCCGCAGAAGCCGGCGACGCCAAATTTTGCGCTGGTTTGGTATCCTATATACGGCGTAACATAGAAGTTACGCTCGTATATTTCACCCTTCGGCCGTAATTTTTTGGCCCATAGAGTGATATACCAAACCTGCGCAGTTTGGTATCCAATATACAGCGTAAGGGCTTACGTGGCGAAAATGGAGAAATCTTACTCCATTTTCACCTCGCCACAAAATGCAGGCGTAGTAAGCCTTATGTCTATCTACCTGTCAACCGCAATCCCCCGCCACCTATATTATATGTAGCCCCTAATCTGACCCCCCTACACCGCCGCCATCTATATTATATGTCTTACCCCCTAATTATTATTATTATTATTATCGGTTATTTGTAGAGCGCCAACAGATTCCGCAGCGCTAGTCTGACCCCCTTACACCGCCGCAAGCTACATTAAATTTATTACCCCCTAATCTGAGCCCCCTACACCGCCGCCACCTATATTATATGTATTACCCCCTAATGTGACCCCCTACCCCGCCGCCACCTACATTAACTATATTAACCCCTAATGTGAGCCCCCTACCCCGCCGCCACCTACATTAACTATATTAACCCCTAATCTGAGCCCCCTACCCCGCCCTCACCAATTTTAAATATATTACCCCCTAATCTGAGCCCCCTACCCCGCCCTCACCAATTTTAAATATATTACCCCCTAATATGATCCCCCCCTACACTGCTGCCACCTATTTTAAATTTATTAACCACTAAACCTAAGTCTAACCCTAACACCCCCTAACTTAATTATTATTGAAATAAATCTAAATAATATTAATATTATTAACTAAATTATTCCTATTTAAAACTAAATACTTACCTATAAAATAAACCCTAAGATAGCTACAATATAATTAATAATTACATTGTAGCTATTTTAGGGTTTATATTTATTTTAACTAGGTACAATAGCTATTAAATAGTTAATAACTATTTAATAGCTACCTAGTTAAAATAATTACAAAATTACCTGTAAAATAAATCCTAACCTAAGTTACCATTACACCTAACACTAACACTATCAATAAATTAATTAAATAAACTACAATTATCTCAACTAAAATACAATTAAATACACTAAACTATATTACAAAAACAAACACTAAATTACAAAAAATAAAAAGATTACAAGAATTTTAAGATAATTACTCCTAATCTAAGCCCCCTAATAAAATAAAAAGCCCCCCCAAATAATTAAATTTCCCTACCCTAAACTAAATTAAAAAAGTAATCGGCTCTATTACCAGCCCTTAAAAGGGCCTTTTGCGGGGCATTGCCCCAAAGTAATCAGCTCTTTTACCTGTAAAAAACAAAAACAAAAAAAACAACCCCCCCATTACAACCCACACACCCCTACTCTAAAACCAAACCGATCCCCCCTTAAAAAAACCTAAGTCTAACCCCAAGTGGTCCTTACCTGTCCTGAAGACCGGCGGAGAAGGTCCTGTTCCAGGCGGAGAAGTCTTCTTCCAAGCGGCGACCTCTTCTTCCAGGAACCAGCCGGCGCGGAGCGGAGGAGTTGAAGACCGATGACCGCGGAGCTGAAGAACGTCCACTCTGGAACTGAAGACCGGCGATGCTGGAAATGAAGACCGGAGCCATAGAGCGTGGAGGATCCTCTTCATACGATCTCTAATCGTATATAATTTAGTTAATAATAATATTATTTAGATTTATTTCAATAATAATTAAGTTAGGGGGTGTTAGGGTTAGACTTAGGTTTAGTGGTTAATATATTTAATATAGGTGGTGGCGGTGTAGGGGGATTAGATTAGGGGTTAATAAATTTAATATAAGTGGCGGCGGGGTAGGGGGCTCAGATTAGGGGTTAATATATTTAATGTAGGTGGCAGCGATGTAGGGGGCTCAGATTAGGGGTAATAAATTTAATATAGGTGGCGGTGGTGTAGGGGGGTCAGATTAGGGGGTAATACATTTAATGTAGCTGGCGGCGGGGTCCGGGAGCGGCGGTTTAGGTTTTAATATATTTATTATTAGGAGTGAGAGGGGGATTGCGGATAGAGGGGTATACGTGTCGGAATGTTTGGGAGGCGTGTTAGACAGTAACGGGATATTTTATACTGTAGTTAGTTTTTTTTAGGCGGCGACAGTTTCTAAAGTGCCGTAAGTCACTGGCGACTCCAGAAATTTGTACTTACGCTTATTTCTGGACATTGCTAGTTTGTCCGTCTTACGGCACTTTAGCAACTGTCGGCGCCGTATATGTGATAGGTCGATGTGCGAGGTGAAACTACGGCCGGCACAGGTTTCCACGCTTGCGCCGTATATCAGATTGCGCCCCCAGTGTGTATCTCAGAATAGGAATTCAAACAGTTTACTTTAGAGATTTGTGGCACCCAGTCAAAGGAAATACATTGTAGTGTTTTTTGGTTTTTGCAGGATAGTCTATTATTTTAAGTTAATTTCAGTAGCAGTGAAAGGGTGAGGCAGCCATCGTGTGCGTCCTTCACGTTTGTCACTAACAGTACAGGAATTGTCATAACCAGGATTTAAAAAGGAATTGCCCAATTGAAAACCGATTACCAATACATTATAATCTACGAGTGAATGAGGAAAGAGTCACCAGCGCTAAATCTTAGATCTAATAATAATTTCTTATTATAACCATGAAATGAATCCTATTTTTGTATTAAAAAGTGTACTTTGAATTATCAATAGTTGTTGGTTTACTGAAATGAAAAAAGATATATATCAAATTCAAGTGAAGGATAGTGTGCTGCCTCAGTACTGAAACAGAGTACCCCTAACTCTGTGAAGATATATGTATAAAGAGATTTCCAATATTAGATAGAGGCGCTCAACTATAGGAAAAATATTATGAATTCCTGTTATCTTGGCTAAATGTACATATGAAATTACATATAAAACCATAAAACAATGAGAGGTTGAAACTTGTATCAGGATGCAAATCTTCACAAAAGTTCAGTAAAGTAAGTTGTTACTTCTTACCAGCTGTTACCTCAATCTTATGAGGTAAGATGACGATCGTTTCTGCCTTCTGTGGGCGTCATCAGTGAGGTGCAGTTGGCCATTATAATCTACCCTGATAGTTATATGTAAGAAATAAAACGCATTAGAGCATTTTAAATTTACAATTTTATGCCCCTTTAACTACAAGCCAGTGCTGAAGCGTATCCTGCTCCTGCCTTCCCTGCTCAGGAATGGCAATGCATTGCAGCTCTCAAGCAGGTGCTAACTGTGTATGCGTTAACCCTTAAAGACCATGGGAATTTCTGTAGATAAATCATTAGATACATTTAGGAACCACCCTAAAAATGTAGGATGCAGATTTTTTTTTTGGACAGCTACATGGTTTTCTCCAACATAGGTGTGTCCGGTCCACGGCGTCATCCTTACTTGTGGGATATTCTCTTCCCCAACAGGAAATGGCAAAGAGTCCCAGCAAAGCTGGTCACATGATCCCTCCTAGGCTCCGCCTACCCCAGTCATTCTCTTTGCCGTTGCACAGGCAACATCTCCACGGAGATGGTTAAGAGTTTTTTGGTGTTTAAATGTAGTTTTTATTCTTCAATCAAGTGTTTGTTATTTTAAAATAGTGCTGGTATGTACTATTTACTCTGAAACAGAAAAGAGATGAAGATTTCTGTTTGTAAGAGGAAGATGATTTTAGCAGACGTTACTAAAATCGATTGCTGTTTCCACACAGGACTGTTGAGATGAAGTAACTTCAGTTGGAGGAAACAGTTGGCAGACTTTTCTGCTTTTCTGCTTGAGGTATGACTGGCCATATTTCTAACAAGACTATGTAATGCTGGAAGGCTGTCATTTCCCCTTATGGGGACCGGTAAGCCATTTTCTTAGATTAAGTAAAAGAATAAAGGGCTTCATAAGGGCTTAAAAAACTGGTAGACATTTTTCTGGGCTAAAACGATTACTTTGCTAAGCATATTTTGCAGATTCTAACTCTTAATAGTTATTATAATCTTGGGGATTGTTTAGAAAAACGGCAGGCACTGTGTTGGACACCTTTTTCAGATGGGGGCCTTTTCTAGTTATAGACAGAGCCTCATTTTCGCGCCACTAATGCGCAGTTGTTTTTGGAGAGCAAGGCATGCAGACGCATGTGTGAGGAGCTAAGAACCACTAAAAAAACTTATAGAAGGCGTCATTTGGTATCGTATTCCCCTCTGGGCTTGGTTGGGTCTCAGCAAAGCAGTTAGCTGGGACTGTATAGGGGTTAAATGTAAAAACGGCTCCGGTTCCGTTAATTTAAGGGTTAAAGCTTTGAAATTTGGTGTGCAATACTTTTAAGGCTTTAAGACACTGTGGTGAATTTTGAACAATTCCTTCATACTTTTTCACATATTCAGTAATAAAGTGTGTTCAGTTTGAAATTTAAAGTGACAGTAACGGTTTTATTTTAAAACGTTTTTTGTGCTTTGTTGACAAGTTTAAGCCTGTTTAACATGTCTGTACCATCAGATAAGCTATGTTCTATATGTATGAAAGCCAAGGTGTCTCCCCATTTAAATTTATGTGATAATTGTGCCATAGTGTCCAAACAAAGTAAGGACAATGATGCCACAGATAATGATATTGCCCAAGATGATTCCTCAAATGAGGGGAGTAAGCATGATACTACATCATCCCCTTCTGTGTCTACACCAGTTTTGCCCATACAAGAGGCCCCTAGTACATCTAGTGCGCCAATTCTTATTACCATGCAACAATTAACGGCTGTAATGGATAACTCTATAGCAAACATTTTATCCAAAATGCCTACTTATCAGAGAAAGCGCGATTGCTCTGTTTTAAACACTGAAGAGCAAGAGGACGCTGATGATAACTGTTCTGACATACCCTCACACCAATCTGAAGGGGCCAGGAGGGAGGTTTTGTCTGAGGGAGAAATTTCAGATTCAGGAAAAATTTCTCATCAAGCTGAACCTGATGTTGTGACATTTAAATTAGAACATCTCCGCGCACTGCTTAAGGAGGTGTTATCTACTCTGGATGATTGTGACAATTTGGTCATTCCAGAGAAATTATGTAAGATGGACAAGTTCCTAGAGGTTCCGGTGCCCCCCGACGCTTTTCCTATACCCAAGCGGGTGGCGGACATAGTAAATAAAGAGTGGGAAAGGCCCGGCATACCTTTTGTTCCCCCCCCTATATTTAAGAAATTATTTCCTATAGTCGACCCCAGAAAGGACTTATGGCAGACAGTCCCCAAGGTCGAGGGGGCGGTTTCTACTCTAAAACAAACGCACTACTATTCCTATCGAAGATAGTTGTGCTTTCAAAGATCCTATGGATAAAAAATTAGAGGGTTTGCTAAAAAAGATGTTTGTTCAGCAAGGTTACCTTCTACAACCAATTTCATGCATTGTTCCTGTCACTACGGCAGCGTGTTTCTGGTTCGAGGAACTAGAAAAGTCGCTCAATAAAGAATCTTCGTATGAGGAGGTTATGGACAGAGTTCAAGCACTTAAATTGGCTAACTCTTTTATTTTAGATGCCGCTTTGCAATTAGCTAGATTAGCGGCGAAAAATTCAGGGTTTGCTATCGTGGCGCGCAGAGCGCTTTGGCTAAAGTCTTGGTCAGCGGATGTGTCTTCCAAGACAAAATTGCTTAACATCCCTTTCAAGGGTAAAACACTATTTGGGCCTGATTTGAAAGAGATTATTTCAGACATCACCGGGGGAAAGGGCCACGCCCTCCCTCAGGATAGGTCTTTTAAGGCTAAAAATAAGCCAAATTTTCGTCCCTTTCGCAGAAACGGACCAGCCTCTAACTCTACATCCTCTAAGCAAGAGGGTAATACTTCACAACCCAAACCAGCCTGGAGACCGATGCAAGGCTGGAACAAGGGAAAGCAGGCCAAGAAGCCTACCACTGCTACCAAAACAGCATGAAGGGATGGCCCCCGATCCGGGACCGGATCTGGTGGGGGGCAGACTTTCTCTCTTTGCTCAGGCTTGGGCAAGAGATGTTCAGGATCCTTGGGCGCTAGAAATAGTTTCTCAAGGTTATCTCCTGGAATTCAAGGAACTACCCCCAAGGGGAAGGTTCCACAGGTCTCAATTATCTTCAAACCAAATAAAAAGACAGGCATTCTTACATTGTGTAGAAGACCTGTTAAAGATGGGAGTGATTCATCCAGTTCCAATAAGAGAACAAGGGATGGGTTTTTATTCCAACCTGTTCATAGTTCCCAAAAAAGAGGGAACATTCAGACCAATTTTAGATCTCAAGATCCTAAACAAATTTCTCAGGGTTCCATCGTTCAAAATGGAAACCATTCGAACGATCCTTCCCACCATCCAGGAAGGTCAATTTATGACCACCGTGGATTTAAAGGATGCGTACCTACATATTCCTATCCACAAGGAACATCATCAGTTCCTAAGGTTCGCTTTTCTGGACAAGCATTACCAGTTTGTGGCACTTCCATTCGGATTAGCCACTGCTCCAAGGATTTTCACAAAGGTACTAGGGTCCCTTCTAGCGGTTCTAAGACCAAGGGGCATTGCAGTAGTACCTTACTTGGACGACATCCTGATTCAAGCGTCGTCTCTGTCAAAAGCAAAGGCTCATACGGACATCGTCCTAGCCTTTCTCAGATCTCACGGATGGAAGGTGAACAAAGAAAAAAGTTCTCTGTCCCCGTCGACAAGAGTTCCCTTCTTGGGAACGATAATAGATTCCTTAGAAATGAGGATTTTTCTGACAGAGGTCAGAAAATCAAAGATTCTAAGCTCTTGTCAAGTACTTCATTCTGTTCTTCGTCCTTCCATAGCGCAGTGCATGGAAGTAATAGGATTGATGGTTGCTGCAATGGACATAGTTCCTTTTGCACGAATTCATCTAAGACCATTACAACTGTGCATGCTCAGACAGTGGAATGGGGATTATACAGACTTGTCTCCGACGATTCAAGTAGATCAAAAGACCAGAGATTCACTCCGTTGGTGGCTGACCCTGGACAATCTGTCACAGGGAATGAGCTTCCGCAGACCAGAGTGGGTCATTGTCACGACCGACGCCAGCCTGGTGGGCTGGGGCACGGTCTGGGAACCCCTGAAAGCTCAGGGTCTATGGTCTCGGGAAGAATCTCTTCTCCCGATAAACATTCTGGAACTGAGAGCGATATTCAATGCTCTCAAAGCTTGGCCTCAACTAGCAAAGGCCAAATTCATAAGGTTTCAATCAGACAACATGACGACTGTTCAATCAATCATCAGGGGGGAACAAGGAGTTCCCTGGCGATGGAAGAAGTGACCAAAATAATTCATTGGGCAGAGGATCACTCCTGCCACTTGTCTGCAATCCACATCCCAGGAGTGGAAAATTGGGAAGCGGATTTTCTGAGTCGTCAGACATTCCATCCGGGGGAGTGGGTACTCCATCCGGAAATCTTTGCCCAAATAACTCAATTATGGGGCATTCCAGACATGGATCTGATGGCGTCTCGTCAGAACTTCAAGGTTCCTTGCTACGGGTCCAGATCCAGGGATCCCAAGGCGACTCTAGTGGATGCACTAGTAGCGCCTTGGACCTTCAACCTAGCTTATGTGTTCCCACCTTTTCCTCTCATTCCCAGGCTGGTAGCCAGGATCAATCAGGAGAGGGCTTTGGTAATCTTGATAGCTCCTGCGTGGCCACGCAGGACTTGGTATGCAGACCTGGTGAATATGTCATCGGCTCCACCATGGAAGCTACCTTTGAGACAGGACCTTCTTGTTCAAGGTCCATTCGAACATCCGAATCTGGCTTCCCTCCAACTGACGGCTTGGAGATTGAACGCTTAATTTTATCAAAGCGTGGGTTTTCAGATTCTGTAATAGATACTCTGATTCAAGCTAGAAAGCCTGTAACTAGAAAAATTTACCATAAAATATGGAAAAAATATATCTATTGGTGTGAATCTAAAGGATTCCCTTGGAACAAGATAAAAATTCCTAAGATTCTTTCCTTTCTACAAGAAGGTTTGGAGAAAGGATTATCTGCAAGTTCTCTGAAGGGACAGATCTCTGCTTTATCTGTTTTACTTCACAAAAGACTGGCAGCTGTGCCAGATGTTCAAGCATTTGTTCAGGCTCTGGTTAGGATCAAGCCTGTTTACAGACCTTTGACTCCTCCCTGGAGTCTAAATTTAGTTCTTTCAGTTCTTCAAGGGGTTCCGTTTGAACCCTTACATTCCGTAGATATTAAGTTATTATCTTGGAAAGTTTTGTTTTTGGTTGCAATTTCTTCTGCTAGAAGAGTTTCAGAGTTATCTGCTCTGCAGTGTTCTCCTCCTTATCTGGTGTTCCACGCAGATAAGGTGGTTTTGCGTACTAAGCCTGGTTTTCTTCCTAAAGTTGTTTCTAACAAAAATATTAACCAGGAGATAGTTGTTCCTTCTTTGTGTCCGAATCCAGCTTCAAAGAAGGAACGTTTGTTACACAATTTGGACGTAGTCCGTGCTCTAAAGTTCTATTTAGAGGCTACTAAAGATTTCAGACAAACATCTTCCTTGTTTGTGGTTTATTCTGGTAAAAGGAGAGGTCAAAAAGCGACTTCTACCTCTCTTTCCTTTTGGCTTAGAAGCATTATCCGATTGGCTTATGAGACTGCCGGACGGCAGCCTCCTGAAAGAATCACAGCTCACTCTACTAGGGCTGTGGCTTCCACATGGGCCTTCAAGAACGAGGCTTCTGTTGATCAGATATGTAAGGCAGCGACTTGGTCTTCACTGCACACTTTTGCCAAATTTTACAAATTTGATACTTTTGCTTCTTCGGAGGCTATTTTTGGGAGAAAGGTTTTGCAAACTGTGGTGCCTTCCGTTTAGGTGACCTGATTTGCTCCCTCCCTTCATCCGTGTCCTGAAGCTTTGGTATTGGTTCCCACAAGTAAGGATGACGCCGTGGACCGGACACACCTATGTTGGAGAAAACAGAATTTATGCTTACCTGATAAATTACTTTCTCCAACGGTGTGTCCGGTCCACGGCCCGCCCTGGTTTTTTTAATCAGGTCTGATGAATTATTTTCTCTAACTACAGTCACCACGGTATCATATGATTTCTCCTATGCATATTTCCTCCTGTCCGTCGGTCGAATGACTGGGGTAGGCGGAGCCTAGGAGGGATCATGTGAAACAAACAATCCCCAAGATTATAATAACTATTAAGAGTTAGAATCTGCAAAATATGCTTAGCAAAGTAATCGTTTTAGCCCAGAAAAATGTCTACCAGTTTTTTAAGCCCTTATGAAGCCCTTTATTCTTTTACTTAATCTAAGAAAATGGCTTACCGGTCCCCATAAGGGGAAATGACAGCCTTCCAGCATTACATAGTCTTGTTAGAAATATGGCCAGTCATACCTCAAGCAGAAAAGCAGAAAAGTCTGCCAACTGTTTCCTCCAACTGAAGTTACTTCATCTCAACAGTCCTGTGTGGAAACAGCAATCGATTTTAGTAACGTCTGCTAAAATCATCTTCCTCTTACAAACAGAAATCTTCATCTCTTTTCTGTTTCAGAGTAAATAGTACATACCAGCACTATTTTAAAATAACAAACACTTGATTGAAGAATAAAAACTACATTTAAACACCAAAAAACTCTTAACCATCTCCGTGGAGATGTTGCCTGTGCAACGGCAAAGAGAATGACTGGGGTAGGCGGAGCCTAGGAGGGATCATGTGACCAGCTTTGCTGGGACTCTTTGCCATTTCCTGTTGGGGAAGAGAATATCCCACAAGTAAGGATGACGCCGTGGACCGGACACACCGTTGGAGAAAGTAATTTATCAGGTAAGCATAAATTCTGTTTTTTATGTGAGCGTTTGTGTGTGTAAATTATATCTATTATATTAAGAAATCATTTGTCTGCACTCACTGCATTTATATAGATGGGGGTGTATGTGTGTGTATATATATGTGTGTATATATATATATATATATATATATATATATATATATATATATATATATATATATATATATATATATATATATATATATATATACAGGGAGTGCAGAATTATTAGGCAAATGAGTATTTTGACCACATCATCCTCTTTATGCATGTTGTCTTACTCCAAGCTGTATAGGCTCGAAAGCCTACTACCAATTAAGCATATTAGGTGATGTGCATCTCTGTAATGAGAAGGGGTGTGGTCTAATGACATCAACACCCTATATCAGGTGTGCATAATTATTAGGCAACTTCCTTTCCTTTGGCAAAATGGGTCAAAAGAAGGACTTGACAGGCTCAGAAAAGTCAAAAATAGTGAGATATCTTGCAGAGGGATGCAGCACTCTTAAAATTGCAAAGCTTCTGAAGCGTGATCATCGAACAATCAAGCGTTTCATTCAAAATAGTCAACAGGGTCGCAAGAAGCGTGTGGTAAAACCAAGGCGCAAAACAACTGCCCATGAACTGAGAAAAGTCAAGCGTGCAGCTGCCAAGATGCCACTTGCCACCAGTTTGGCCATATTTCAGAGCTGCAACATCACTGGAGTGCCCAAAAGCACAAGGTGTGCAATACTCAGAGACATGGCCAAGGTAAGAAAGGCTGAAAGACGACCACCACTGAACAAGACACACAAGCTGAAAAGTCAAGACTGGGCCAAGAAATATCTCAAGACTGATTTTTCTAAGGTTTTATGGACTGATGAAATGAGAGTGAGTCTTGATGGGCCAGATGGATGGGCCGGTGGCTGGATTGGTAAAGGGCAGAGAGCTCCAGTCCGACTCAGACGCCATCAAGGTGGAGGTGGAGTACTGGTTTGGGCTGGTATCATCAAAGATGAGCTTGTGGGGCCTTTTCGGGTTGAGGATGGAGTCAAGCTCAACTCCCAGTCCTACTGCCAGTTTCTGGAAGACACCTTCTTCAAGCAGTGGTACAGGAAGAAGTCTGCATCCTTCAAGAAAAACATGATTTTCATGCAAGACAATGCTCCATCACACGCGTCCAAGTACTCCACAGCGTGGCTGGCAAGAAAGGGTATAAAAGAAGAAAATCTAATGACATGGCCTCCTTGTTCACCTGATCTGAACCCCATTGAGAACCTGTGGTCCATCATCAAATGTGAGATTTACAAGGAGGGAAAACAGTACACCTCTCTGAACAGTGTCTGGGAGGCTGTGGTTGCTGCTGCACGCAATGTTGATGGTGAACAGATAAAAACACTGACAGAATCCATGGATGGCAGGCTTTTGAGTGTCCTTGCAAAGAAAGGTGGCTATATTGGTCACTGATTTGTTTTTGTTTTTGAATGTCAGAAATGTATATTTGTGAATGTTGAGATGTTATATTGGTTTCACTGGTAAAAATAAATAATTGAAATGGGTATATATTTGTTTTTTGTTAAGTTGCCTAATAATTATGCACAGTAATAGTCACCTGCACACACAGATATCCCCCTAAAATAGCTATAACTAAAAACAAACTAAAAACTACTTCCAAAACTATTCAGCTTTGATATTAATGAGTTTTTTGGGATCATTGAGAACATGGTTGTTGTTCAATAATAAAATTAATCCTCAAAAATACAACTTGCCTAATAATTCTGCACTCCCTGTGTGTATATATATATATATATATATATATATATATATATATATATATATATATATATATATATATATATATATATATATATATATATATATATATATATATATATATATATATATATATATATACAGAGAGAAATGCACTCACAGGAACGAACAACCAGCTCAATACCATTGTTAGCCTGTTCTATGGCGATTTACCACCTGGGTGCAACTTCTTTTAGCCCAGCAATGCTTCTGGGGTTGCTTTGTTCCTTGTTCAGAGAGGAAGTGCCTGGTATTTCGGTGCTGGACTGACCGTAATAGGCGGGATCAGACTGATATACTACAGGAAAGTTCTACTCTGTGAAAAGCATTGCTGGGCTAAAAGAAGTTGCACCCAGGTGGTAAATCGCCATAGAACAGGCTAACAATAGTATTGAACTGGTTGTTCGTTCCTGTGAGTGCATTTCTTTCTGTGTGTATTTAGTTTCCCTATGGGAAAAAAGTGGAAACCAGACGTGGACTCCTTGCTCAGTGTGCTTAGAGGAATACTGCTACACCTCACTGACGAGGCCCAATGAAGGCCGAAACGATCGTCTGGGGTTGCTTTGTTACTTGTTCAGAGAGGAATTGCCTAGTATTTCGGTGCTGGACTGACCGTAATAGGCGGGATCAGACTGATATACTACAGGAAAGTTCTACTCTGTGAAAAGCATTGCTGGGCTAAAAGAAGTTGCACCCAGGTGGTAAATTGCCATAGAACAGGCTAACAATGGTATTGAGCTGGTTGTTCGTTCCTGTGAGTGCATTTCTCTCTGTGTGTGTGTATATATATATATATATATATATATATATATAATATGTGTGTATAGCATTAATTTACATATTGTATGCTGCATCGGAATAATGAATGGGTTTTATTTCCCACTAACCCCTTTATTGAGGTTCTGGGGCTGGTATGCAATTAAAAAGGCCAAACATAAACTTGAATGGCTTAAACAGAGCATGGAGTTTAAAAATAAAAATCCAATTTACTTCTTTTTATCAAATTTATCTTGTTCTCTTGGTATTATAGTTGAAGATTAAACCTTGATAAACTCATAGGACCTCAGGAGAGTGCACGTATCTTTTGCAAACCTTGCTGCCATGGAGTGCTAGTGAAATGTAATTTATATATTTATTTTAAAAACATGAATTTCTATCTGAATCATGAAAGTTTACTGACCCTTTAATGCAATTACAAATTAGAGGTTGTCATTTTTACACTAGACTGTTCCTATTCATTTACATAAAGGTCTTTTCCTACACATAAAATGTTTATGTGTAGGAAAAAGCCTTTATGTACATTAATAGGAACATTCTAGTGTAAAAATGACAACCTCTAATCTTGAATGCTTTTGGGGGTTGTTATTCCCTATATTAATATTTTTATTTAACAAGGAGACATGCCTGGTATGAGTTGTTATATACAATTACTGTTACTGATTGAGTTATTATGATCTTAATCTTTTTATGCAGATGTAATTTTTACTGGATACTTCATATCACAACAATGATACATTCATTGTAATTTGAGTATTTATGCCTTGTTAATATACCAATCCTTTTCCTCCAGTTTCATAAACCCAGCACACAGCTGATGTAGTTAGGATTCCAGAATAACTATTATTGGTTATTTGAAATGATGATTTGCCAAACAGAATGTGTACAGTTTGATTTTCATAGTCTAAGTAGATCATGCAAATCTGAAGGAAGCAAATAAATTGTTTTGACAAGATAACTGAAAAAATGACATAGACGTCTTAGAGGAATACATATATGCAAACTAAGCTGTCATGTTTACAAAATGTTTTTTTTTCTTTCCCCGGCTACAAGAGAGTCCTAAACAGGATCTGCAGTCTGTATGATATAATCAAACTTCTGTTGAGTGATTTCTGTTTCTAAAATAGTCATTTTAAATTTGCACAGAAGAGGTTGCTATTTTAACACTGAGTTCCTCATAGGGATGTAAATATGCTATGTTTTCAAGTTTTTTTTCTTATCATTCTATCCTCACCTATGTGCAAGAGACTGATAAGAATATGGACCAAAGAATATCAGCACAATATACTGTGATTCATTTTTTTATGATGTACTTATTTTTGGAAACAGGTCATGACCTTGGAATAAGGATAAAATATGCACTTTCATGTGTTTGCAGTTAATTTTATTAGCTGCTGCTCCAGGGACATATTTAACAATAAAGCAAACGTGAACCTCTGATACGTGGGGACCTTCAAGGTTATTATTTGACTGTATTTAGCATAGAAATATAAAAGACAGTAGGCATTAAAAGGACAGTAACTACCGTGTAATTACAAGACATTTCTGTTGGTTGCTATAGAATAACATATCAGCCAAACTCCACCCACCATTTGCCAAGAGCCAATCTGTACTTTAGTCTACAGACAACAAGGTTAGCCATGGTCATAAAGTTAGTATAAAGCCCATCCGTGCAAAGGTATATAACAGAGTTAGTCTTGGGAAGTCAGCAGGGTGCTTGTCATGTTCTGAGAATTAGAAACTGCTCATTTTCTTCTATATGGTACGACGAGTCCACGGATTCATCCTTTACTTGTGGGATATTATCCTCCTGCTAACAGGAAGTGGCAAAGAGCACCACAACAGAGCTGTCTATATAGCTCTTCCCTTAGCTCCACCCCCAGTCATTCTCTTTGCCTACTCTAAGTACTAGGAAGGGTAAAGTGAAAGAGGTGATAAAATTATTAGTTTTTTATTTCTTCAAGCAAGAGTTTTTTATTTTAAATGGTACCGGTGTGTACTATTAACTCTCAGGCAGCAGATGGATGAAGACATCTGCCTGGAGGCTGATGATCTTAGCATTTGTCACTAAGATCCAGAGCAGTTCTCACAGAATGGCTAAGGAGTACAAGAAACTTCAGTGTGAGGAACCCTTTCATGATATAAGTAGTGAGGTATGTTCAGTCATTTTTTTCTGGAGAGACTGTGGTATTTCAGAATTGGCTGACAGTATCCCCATGAGGGAGAGGGTAAGCAGTAATCCTAAAAGATATAGAGGGGTATTACTAAGCTTGCATAAGGGGCTAATATAAAAAAAATGGTTGACACTGAATTTGAATGTTTGTGGGCAAACATTTTGTGAACTGGGAGTGCTGATAACGTTTTTGGGAACTAAAAGAGATTATTTCAATAACATTTATTTGTGACTTTATTGAGGGTACACTTGGCTTCTGGTTTTGGTTTCAGAACCCACATGGCTAGTTTGGAACCGCTCTGGTGCGGTTCCTTTAGGCTGTAAAAACATTGAGTGAGATGGGCGGGCCTATTTTCGCGCCTCAGTTGCACAGTTGTAATTGCAGAGCAACCAGCAAGCTTCAACTTTGGTGGGCCCTTGTGGAAGTGTTGGGCCAAATCGAAGCTTTAACTCCATTTTTCCTGTAACTACTGCAGCTGCTTTTTGGTTCGAGGCTCTGGAGGAGGCTCTTCAGGTTGAGACCCCATTGGATGATATTCTGGATAGAATTAGGGCTCTCAAGCTAGCTAATTCTTTCATTACAGATGCCGCTTTTCAACTGGCTAAATTAGCGGCTAAAAATTCAGGTTTTGCCATTTTAGCGCGTAGAGCGTTATGGCTTAAGTCCTGGTCTGCTGATGTGTCATCAAAATCTAAGCTTTTAGCCATCCCTTTCAAAGGTAAGACCCTATTCGGGCCTGAACTGAAAGGGATCATTTCAGACATCACTGGAGGATAAGGCCATGCCCTTCCTCAGGATAAGACAAATAAGATGAGGACCAAACAAAATAATTTTCGTTCCTTTAGAAACTTCAAAGGTGGTCCCTCTACCTCTGCTGCAAAACAAGAGGGGAATTTTGCTCAATCCAAGTCGGTCTGGAGACCTAATCAGACTTGGAACAAAGGTAAACAGGCCAAGAAGCCTGCTGCTGCCACCAAGACAGCATGAAGGGGTAGCCCCCGATCCGGGACCGGATCTAGTTGGGGGCAGACTTTCTCTCTTTGCTCAGGCTTGGGCAAGAGACATTCAGGACTCCTGGGCGTTAGAAATCGTAACCCAGGGGTATCTTCTAGATTTCAAAGATTCTCCTCCAAGTGGGAGATTCCATCTTTCTCAATTGTCTGTAAACCAGACAAAAAGAGAGGCGTTCTTACACTGTGTAGAAGACCTATATACCATGGGAGTGATCTGCCCTGTTCCGAAAACAGAACAGGAGCAGGTGTTTTACTCCAATCTGTTTGGGGTTCCCAAAAAATAGGGAACCTTCAGACCAATTTTAGATCTCAAGGTCCTAAACAAATTCCTCAGAGTCCCATCCTTCAAGATGGAGACCATTCGGACTATTTTACTATTGATCCAGGAGGGTCAATATATGACCACCGTGGACTTAAAGGATGCGTATCTACACATCCCTATCCACAAAGATCATCACCAGTTTCTCAGGTTCGCCTTCCTGGACAAACATTACCAGTTTGGGGCTCTTCCCTTCAGGTTGGCCACAGCTCCCAGAATTTTCACAAAATTGCTAGGGTCCCTTTTGGCGGTTCTAAGGCCGCGGGGCATAGCAGTGGCGCCTTATCTGGACGATATCTTAATTCAGGCGTCAACTTACCAACTAGCCAAATTGCACACGGACATCGTGTTGGCTTTTCTAAGATCTCACGGGTGGAAGGTGAACGTAAAAAAGAGTTCACTTATCCCTCTCACAAGAGTTCTATTCCTGGGAACTGTGATAGATTCGGTGGACATGAACATTTTTCTGACGGAGGTCAGGAAATCAAAGATTTTAACCACCTGCCGAGCTCTTCATTCCATTCCTCGGCCGTCAGTGGCTCAGTGTATGGAGGTAATCGGACTAATGGTAGCGGCAATGGACATAGTTCCGTTTGCTCGCTTGCATCTCAGACCACTGCAACTTTGCATGCTCAAACAGTGGAATGGGGATTATGCAGATTTATCTCCTCAGATAAATCTGGATCAAGAGACCAGAGACTCTCTTCTTTGGTGGTTGTCACAGGATCATCTGTCCCAGGGAATGTGTTTCCGCAGGCCAGCATGGGTCATAGTGAAGACGGACGCCAGCCTTTTGGGCTGGGGTGCAGTCTGGAATTCCTTGAAAGCACAGGGTGTGTGGACTCAGGAGGAGGCTCTCCTCCCGATCAATATTCTAGAACTGAGAGCGATATTCAACGCGCTTCAGGCGTGGCCTCAGCTGGCTTCAGCCAGATTCATAAGATTCCAGTCGGACAATATCACGACTGTAGCATATATCAATCATCAGGGGGGAACAAAGAGTTCTCTAGCGATGATAGAGGTTACCAAAATAATTCGATGGGCAGAGACCCACTCTTGCCATCTATCAGCAATCTATATCCCAGGAGTGGAGAACTGGGAAGTGGATTTTCTAAGTCGTCAGACTTTTCATCCTGGGGAGTGGGAACTCCATCCGGAGGTGTTTGCACAATTGATTCAGCAATGGGGCACACCGGAATTGGATCTGTTGGCGTCTCGTCAGAACGCCAAACTTCCTTGTTACGGGTCCAGATCAAGGGATCCTCAAGCAGTACTGATAGATGCTCTAGCAGTACCCTGGTCGTTCAACCTGGCTTATGTGTTTCCACCATTTCCTCTCCTTCCTCGTTTAATTGCCAGAATCAAACAGGAGAGAGCTTCGGTGATTTTGATAGCACCTGCGTGGCCACACAGGACTTGGTATGCAGACCTGGTGGAGATGTCATCTCTTCCACCATGGACTCTGCCACTGAGACAGGACCTTCTGATTCAAGGTCCGTTCCAGCATCCAAATCTAGTTTCTCGGCAGCTGACTGCCTGGAGATTGAATGCTTGATTTTATCCAAGTGGGGATTCTCTGAGTCGGTCATAGATACCTTGATTCAGGCTCGAAAGCCTGTCACTAGGAAAATTTATCATAAGATATGGCGTAAATATCTTTATTGGTGCGAATCCAAAGGCTACTCATGGAGTAAGATCAGGATTCCTAGGATTTTGTCCTTTCTCCAAGAAGGATTGGAGAAGGGGTTATCAGCTAGTTCCCTAAAGGGACAGATATGCTTTGTCAATTTTACTGCACAAGCGTCTGGCAGATGTGCCAGACGTTCAGTCGTTCTGTCAGGCTTTAGTTAGAATCAAGCCTGTGTATTGCAAAGCTTTTTCCACGGCCCGCCCTGTCATTTTAAGACGGATTATATTTTTTGATTTTAAACTTCAGTCACCTCTGCGCCTTTTAGTTTCTCCTTTTTCTTCCTGTACCCTCGGTCAAATTACTGGGGGGTGGAGCTAAGGGAGGAGCTATATAGACAGCTCTGCTGTGGTGCTCTTTGCCACTTCCTGTTAGCAGGAGGATAATATCCCACAAGTAAAGGATGAATCCGTGGACTCGCCGTACCATAGAAGAAATTAATTTTTCAGGTAAGTATAAATTTACTTTTTCAGAGCTAATTTGCATGAAAATGGGAAAAATAAATAATGAAAGTATATTGCAAAGCTTTTTCATTACTCAAAACTAAAAATTTATATAAAAATCTCAATGTGTTTACTGTCCCTTTTAATATTAATTACAAAGTATGTACAGTATTACATATTGTTAAAAGTAAAAGTGACCATTCACATGGTATATTTTAACTCCACTTAAGGTTGTTATAAAGACATGTAACAGCTGTTGAAGCAGAGGTACAGGGAGCTGTATCTGCATTTTGTGGGCAATATGACTTGTGATTGGCTGTGCCGTTTGCTGCATCAACATACAAAAAAGCTTGGTACTGAGGGGCAACCAGAGAAGTATAATAGTACCGGGGTGGGAAAAAGATGTCATTTTCATGTGCTTTGGTGGCTTTTACATTTTGCAGTATGTTCTACTTAGTTTGTATGTGATTTGTGTTTACTATACATTTTTACTCACTTTTTAATTATCAAAAAGAATATGCATAACTTAGTTGCAAATTCTTTATTTTATTCTTTTTTTTTTTTTTTTAAATATTTCACATTTTTATGTAGGAATGACATCTTGGTGAACATGAGATGGAGTTTTATTAGTCCAGGTGGATTGGGTGATTCATTGGTCATGGTTTATTGACTATTAGGGCATTCTGGAACTATTTTGAGGGGACCCAAGTTTCTGAATGAAAAACCATATATATATATAGAGGAAAGAATGATTGAGCTCTTAATTTGAGATAGTCCTCCAAGTTATGTTGCAATTTCTATAGTTCTATATGTTATTTTCCAGGTGCAAATAGAACATTTTAGTATTTATATTTAAAATAATTAAAAATATTTTTCAATAATTATTTTCATATAAAAATTGCAGTATTAAACACCCTACTGTTAATTCCTAGACAATTGGAAATGTAGGGGGTCATGGGAATTAGATTTAGGTATTGTGTTTCATTTGACTTTTTCTTTAATATTAGATCTTTGAAACATAGTAGCTCAGGGACATTAGCCGAGAAAGCTGCTGGTCCGCTGATTACATAGCGGCATACCTCCCAACATTTGTGGCTAGGTTTTACATATCCAAGAGGTTGAGATGGGCTTTCACCGTTTTGTGTGTTGGAGTCGTCTTGGGAGGGGGAAGGTCACAAGAAGATAGTGGGTGGAATTGTGGGCATGTCTGGAGATATTTTGGTGTTTCTGGTTAGTCTGTGGGCAGGCTAAGGGAAATTCTGCAAATAGGGACATATGGCTGTCTCAGACAGCGAGACCAAAGCTCAGAATTAGGGACTGTCCCTCTCAAATGGGTCAGTTGAGAGGTCTGCTGGGTACAATAGTGGATCAAATCAAGATAATGTTGTCGTTTTCTGTGAAAAATGTGCTTTGGATTGTCAAGTTTCACAGACTAATATGTGTAAACGAGCATGTTGAAATAGTCTAATTTTCTCCAACATAGGTGTGTCCGGTCCACGGCGTCATCCTTACTTGTGGGATATTCTCTTCCCCAACAGGAAATGGCAAAGAGCCCAGCAAAGCTGGTCACATGATCCCTCCTAGGCTCCGCCTACCCCAGTCATTCTCTTTGCCGTTGTACAGGCAACATCTCCACGGAGATGGCTTAGAGTTTTTTAGTGTTTAACTGTAGTTTTTATTATTCAATCAAGAGTTTGTTATTTTGAAATAGTGCTGGTATGTACTATTTACTCAGAAACAGAAAAGAGATGAAGATTTCTGTTTGTATGAGGAAAATGATTTTAGCAACCGTCACTAAAATCCATGGCTGTTCCACACAGGACTGTTGAGAGCAATTAACTTCAGTTGGGGGAACAGTGAGCAGTCTCTTGCTGCTTGAGGTATGACACATTCTAACAAGACGATGTAATGCTGGAAGCTGTCATTTTCCCTATGGGATCCGGTAAGCCATGTTTATTACGATCGTAAATAAGGGCTTCACAAGGGCTTATTAAGACTGTAGACTTTTTCTGGGCTAAATCGATTCATTATTAACACATATTTAGCCTTGAGGAATCATTTTATTTGGGTATTTTGATATAATAATATCGGCAGGCACTGTTTTAGACACCTTATTCTTTAGGGGCTTTCCCAAAGCATAGGCAGAGCCTCATTTTCGTGCCGGTGTTGCGCACTTGTTTTTGAGAGGCATGGCATGCAGTCGCATGTGAGAGGAGCTCTGATACTTAGAAAAGACTTTCTGAAGGCGTCATTTGGTATCGTATTCCCCTTTGGGCTTGGTTGGGTCTCAGCAAAGCAGATACCAGGGACTGTAAAGGGGTTAAAGTTCAAAACGGCTCCGGTTCCGTTATTTTAAGGGTTAAAGCTTCCAAATTTGGTGTGCAATACTTTTAAGGCTTTAAGACACTGTGGTGAAAATTTGGTGAATTTTGAACAATTCCTTCATGTTTTTTCGCAATTGCAGTAATAAAGTGTGTTCAGTTTAAAATTTAAAGTGACAGTAACGGTTTTATTTTAAAACGTTTTTTGTACTTTGTTATCAAGTTTATGCCTGTTTAACATGTCTGAACTACCAGATAGACTGTGTTCTGAATGTGGGGAAGCCAGAATTCCTATTCATTTAAATAAATATGATTTATGTGACAATGACAATGATGCCCAAGATGATTCCTCAAGTGAGGGGAGTAAGCATGGTACTGCATCATTCCCTCCTTCGTCTACACGAGTCTTGCCCACTCAGGAGGCCCCTAGTACATCTAGCGCGCCAATACTCCTTACTATGCAACAATTAACGGCTGTAATGGATAATTCTGTCAAAAACATTTTAGCCAAAATGAACACTTATCAGCGTAAGCGCGACTGCTCTGTTTTAGATACTGAAGAGCATGACGACGCTGATAATAATGTTTCTGAAGGGCCCCTAACCCAGTCTGATGGGGCCAGGGAGGTTTTGTCTGAGGGAGAAATTACTGATTCAGGGAACATTTCTCAACATGCTGAACCTGATGTGATTACATTTAAATTTAAGTTGGAACATCTCCGCATTCTGCTTAAGGAGGTATTATCCACTCTGGATGATTGTGACAAGTTGGTCATCCCAGAGAAACTATGTAAAATGGACAAGTTCCTAGAGGTGCCGGGGCTCCCAGAAGCTTTTCCTATACCCAAGCGGGTGGCGGACATTGTTAATAAAGAATGGGAAAGGCCCGGTATTCCTTTTGTCCCTCCCCCCATATTTAAAAAATTGTTTCCTATGGTCGACCCCAGAAAGGACTTATGGCAGACAGTCCCCAAGGTCGAGGGAGCGGTTTCCACTTTAAACAAACGCACCACTATACCCATAGAGGATAGTTGTGCTTTCAAAGATCCTATGGATAAAAAATTAGAAGGTTTGCTTAAAAAGATGTTTGTTCAGCAGGGTTACCTTCTACAACCAATTTCATGCGTTGTCCCTGTCGCTACAGCCGCATGTTTCTGGTTCGATGAGCTGATAAAGGCGGTCGATAGTGATTCTCCTCCTTATGAGGAGATTATGGACAGAATCAATGCTCTCAAATTGGCTAATTCTTTTACCCTAGACGCCACTTTGCAATTGGCTAGGTTAGCGGCTAAGAATTCTGGGTTTGCTATTGTGGCGCGCAGAGCGCTTTGGTTGAAATCTTGGTCGGCTGATGCGTCTTCCAAGAACAAGCTACTTAACATTCCTTTCAAGGGGAAAACGCTGTTTGGCCCTGACTTGAAAGAGATTATCTCTGATATCACTGGGGGTAAGGGCCACGCCCTTCCTCAGGATCGGCCTTTCAAGGCAAAAAATAAACCTAATTTTCGTCCCTTTCGTAGAAACGGACCAGCCCAAAGTGCTACGTCCTCTAAGCAAGAGGGTAATACTTCTCAAGCCAAGCCAGCTTGGAGACCAATGCAAGGCTGGAACAAGGGAAAGCAGGCCAAGAAACCTGCCACTGCTACCAAGACAGCATGAAATGTTGGCCCCCGATCCGGGACCGGATCTGGTGGGGGGCAGACTCTCTCTCTTCGCTCAGGCTTGGGCAAGAGATGTTCTGGATCCTTGGGCGCTAGAAATAGTCTCCCAAGGTTATCTTCTGGAATTCAAGGGGCTTCCCCCAAGGGGGAGGTTCCACAGGTCTCAGTTGTCTTCAGACCACATAAAAAGACAGGCATTCTTACATTGTGTAGAAGACCTGTTAAAAATGGGAGTGATTCATCCTGTTCCATTAAGAGAACAAGGGATGGGGTTCTACTCCAATCTGTTCATAGTTCCCAAAAAAGAGGGAACGTTCAGACCAATCTTAGATCTCAAGATCTTAAACAAGTTTCTCAGGGTTCCATCGTTCAAGATGGAAACCATTCGAACTATTCTTCCTTCCATCCAGGAAGGTCAATTCATGACCACGGTGGATTTAAAGGATGCGTATCTACATATTCCTATCCACAAGGAACATCATCGGTTCCTAAGGTTCGCATTCCTGGACAAGCATTACCAGTTCGTGGCGCTTCCTTTCGGATTAGCCACTGCTCCAAGGATTTTCACAAAGGTACTAGGGTCCCTTCTAGCTGTGCTAAGACCAAGGGGCATTGCTGTAGTACCTTATTTGGACGACATTCTGATTCAAGCGTCGTCCCTTCCTCAAGCAAAGGCTCACACGGACATAGTCCTGGCCTTTCTCAGATCTCACGGATGGAAAGTGAACGTGGAAAAGAGTTCTCTATCTCCGTCAACAAGGGTTCCCTTCTTGGGAACAATAATAGACTCCTTAGAAATGAGGATATTTCTGACAGAGGCCAGAAAAACAAAGCTTCTAGACTCTTGTCGGATACTTCATTCCGTTCCTCTTCCTTCCATAGCTCAGTGCATGGAAGTGATCGGGTTGATGGTAGCGGCAATGGACATAGTTCCTTTTTGCGCGCATTCATCTAAGACCATTACAACTGTGCATGCTCAGTCAGTGGAATGGGGATTATACAGACTTGTCTCCGAAGATACAAGTAAATCAGAGGACCAGAGACTCACTCCGTTGGTGGCTGTCCCTGGACAACCTGTCACAAGGGATGACATTCCGCAGACCAGAGTGGGTCATTGTCACGACCGACGCCAGTCTGATGGGCTGGGGCGCGGTCTGGGGATCCCTGAAAGCTCAGGGTCTTTGGTCTCGGGAAGAATCTCTTCTACCGATAAATATTCTGGAACTGAGAGCGATATTCAATGCTCTCAAGGCTTGGCCTCAGCTAGCGAGGGCCAAGTTCATACGGTTTCAATCAGACAACATGACAACTGTTGCGTACATCAACCATCAGGGGGGAACAAGGAGTTCCCTAGCGATGGAAGAAGTGACCAAAATCATTCTATGGGCGGAGTCTCACTCCTGCCACCTGTCCGCTATCCACATCCCAGGAGTGGAAAATTGGGAAGCGGATTTTCTGAGTCGTCAGACATTGCATCCGGGGGAGTGGGAACTCCATCCGGAAATCTTTGCCCAAGTCACTCAGCTGTGGGGCATTCCAGACATGGATCTGATGGCCTCTCGTCAGAACTTCAAAGTTCCTTGCTACGGGTCCAGATCCAGGGATCCCAAGGCGGCTCTAGTGGATGCACTAGTAGCACCTTGGACCTTCAAACTAGCTTATGTGTTCCCGCCGTTTCCTCTCATCCCCAGGCTGGTAGCCAGGATCAATCAGGAGAGGGCGTCGGTGATCTTGATAGCTCCTGCGTGGCCACGCAGGACTTGGTATGCAGATCTGGTGAATATGTCATCGGCTCCACCTTGGAAGCTACCTTTGAGACGAGACCTTCTTGTTCAGGGTCCGTTCGAACATCCGAACCTGGTTTCACTCCAGCTGACTGCTTGGAGATTGAACGCTTGATCTTATCGAAGCGAGGGTTCTCAGATTCTGTTATCGATACTCTTGTTCAGGTCAGAAAGCCTGTAACTAGAAAGATTTACCACAAAATTTGGAAAAAATATATCTGTTGGTGTGAATCTAAAGGATTCCCTTGGGACAAGGTTAAGATTCCTAAGATTCTATCCTTCCTTCAAGAAGGATTGGAAAAAGGATTATCTGCAAGTTCCCTGAAGGGACAGATTTCTGCCTTGTCTGTGTTACTTCACAAAAAGCTGGCAGCTGTGCCAGATGTTCAAGCCTTTGTTCAGGCTCTGGTTAGAATTAAGCCTGTTTACAAACCTTTGACTCCCCCTTGGAGTCTCAATTTAGTTCTTTCAGTTCTTCAGGGGGTTCCGTTTGAACCCTTACATTCCGTTGATATTAAGTTATTATCTTGGAAAGTTTTGTTTTTAGTTGCAATTTCTTCTGCTAGAAGAGTTTCAGAATTATCTGCTCTGCAGTGTTCTCCTCCTTATCTGGTGTTCCATGCAGATAAGGTGGTTTTACGTACTAAACCTGGTTTTCTTCCAAAAGTTGTTTCTAACAAAAACATTAACCAGGAGATTATCGTACCTTCTCTGTGTCCGAAACCAGTTTCAAAGAAGGAACGTTTGTTGCACAATTTGGATGTTGTTCGCGCTCTAAAATTCTATTTAGAAGCTACAAAGGATTTTAGACAAACATCTTCCTTGTTTGTTGTTTATTCCGGTAAAAGGAGAGGTCAAAAAGCAACTTCTACCTCTCTCTCTTTTTGGATTAAAAGCATCATCAGATTGGCTTACGAGACTGCCGGACGGCAGCCTCCCGAAAGAATCACAGCTCATTCCACTAGGGCTGTGGCTTCCACATGGGCCTTCAAGAACGAGGCTTCTGTTGATCAGATATGTAGGGCAGCGAC